>NC_091106.1:16999722-17310833 GCF_024713975.1 Paralichthys olivaceus
AGGTGAGGTGGTCGGTGGACTGCTGTAGTTAAAATAATCACACTCCCATTATCGCACAACCCACAGGAGCCCAGACATAATTCATAAGCCACAAGAGCCTGGGACATGACAGGTGCTTCTCCGCCATGAATGGGCAGACTTGTGTTTGATTGAAGAATTCGTTTGGGGTTTTGTTTCTGAGGTTTTCCCCTCTGTAATGATAGCTGTGGTTAGAGGTTCTTGTAAAAGCATTGATATTAATGTTAAGTTGGTGTATTTGATGAAGTCTTTACTGTTAAGGAAATACCTGTGATATTAACATGAATTTCAATTTTGTTCTCTGTATCCTAGTGGTACAAGCTTTTGACAATTTCCTCATATTGCCATGTAATGTATTCAAAGTTGAATCTATTATGCTAATATATTCCAGTTCTTTTAAAAAGCAGCTTCTGAGCTGCTTCCATACTACGACCAGTTCCTCTTTCTTAAATTCACCTGACTCAATCAATTCACCTCAAGCTTTTCCGAGCCAATCGTAAATCATGAAAAAAAAAAGACTGAAAAAGTGACAACAGTGACGGTAAATAAATGTTTGTTGTTCCTTTCCTTTCCTTGTTTCCCACCCTCTTTCTTTCTCTACTCTCTGTAATGGATGGGTTGTTGTTGGTGCTGCCCTCTGGGCAGGGAGAGTTGTTTACTTGGGTGTAAAGTCCCCCATCCACCAAGGGTCTCTGTAGGGGATGTTCCTGTAGCAGCCTCACTCCTAACCTCCCTTTAGCTCCAAAAGTTAATAACATGGAGGAGACGTGATTTATATCAGCCTTGACACCACCACCAACGAGCCGACTTCTTTGTGCTTGTGGCCTGCTCAACCAGCTCCATTCATCAATAAAGATCACATTTAGAATTCACTCCAAACTCAGTAGATGGTGATTTAATTTCTGGAGAGTTTTTTTAATAAAAAAGTCACCTACATTCCGGGAAGTGACTTTAGGCAACACGAGTGGATTTCTTCTGTTACAAACAGTGGAAAACTTTTGCAAGAGATGATGATCCTGTTGTTTTTTTCAAGTTGACATCTACGTCAGCATCTTCTATGGTGCCTCTTTTATCCTGAGATATTTGTATTCTTTCTATTGCGTCCGTCACGTGTTGGAAACGTCATCAAAATGTTTGCTTACTGGCTGTGAATGTTCTGGACATTTCCCTGCTGTATTCCCACACGGGCTCTTTTGTGGACATTTTTACTAGGGGTGCGGAAAGCAGTTCAAGAGGTAGAGCTAAATGGAAGTATCCAAGTTGTAGAAAGAGTAAAGATGGTGTGTGCATGTCTATGAAGGGGTCAGTGTTGGGGAGGGGTCTCTGACCTTGTGGATGGCGTAAGTGTAACATACAAACAGGTATCTTTAAAAATCCACATTGAAATACCCACACATATCATGTCACACTCATTAAGATATATAGTACATCAGTATTTTTTCAGCATTGCATATTCTTTGTTACGTCTTTTTCAATCTTCTCAAACTAATTTTTTTAAGTAGTCATATGAACAATTACACATTTTTCAGTGTGTAATTTCTCATGTACCTGAATAAACAAATTAGCACATCATAAGCCATGTGATGAAGGACTTGTTCATTCCTGTTGTTTGGATATGCACCGTATTATAACTGTATTGCACTTGTTCTAACAGGCCTTTTAACTGGATACCTGGAGTCGACATTACACAGTGTCTCATTCAGGAATGAAAAATGAGGAGTTCATGCTTCTTGGCAGTAATAGTTTTGATATTAGGTTTTTTAGAAAGAAAAGATCTCAGCTCTGACACTAATCCCTGTTGTGTCAGTCTGTGGTTGCCAAATGATAGTATATCATCTGTGTGTGTGTGTGTGTGTGTGTGTGTGTGTGTGTGTGTGTGTGTGTGTACGTGTGTACGTGTGTACGTGTGTGTGTGTGTGTACGTGTGTACGTGTGTACGTGTGTACATGTGTGTACACATTCTTTTCATTTTGGAGTACATTTTGTCACTGTAACATAAGCTTTACAATAGAGACACATGGCAGGGCTGCAAAATTCAATTTAACCACAACTGTTTACAGCTGTCAATATAGGGACCAACACCACAATAAATGTATTAAATTGGCTCTGGCCTCATGTCACGGAAAATAAGGTGAGTGGACAGGGTGCGTAGGTGATGCTGGCTCTCACTATTATCACGCGGCTGTGTCTTAAGGGTTGTCTGGGCTGCTGTCCATTGGATTTAATCAGCCTCTATTACCTGCTACCCTTTTCACAGTTAAAATAATCACCCACAATTACTGACATAAAGGAGAGAGCTGACATGAGAGTCCGAGGCAGAGAAATCACAGACAAAGTAATCTCTCTCCACCTTGGTTGCTTACACGGCTTTTGATGTTTTAGGGCTGTGTAATAGAAGGATTGAGGGGTATCTGGCGTGACCCCCCTCTCCTGCAGTGCGAATGGTAGATATGGAAATGCCCTCTCTCACACACACACACACACACACACACACACACACACACACACACACACACACACACACACACACACACAGTTAAATGTACAAGATACACACACAAAGAATTGAATGTACAAGATATACGGACAATGCATGGTGTTACTCATACAGCATATACACATTTGAATAAAAAACATATTTTCAGTTTATACATTTCAAGATGCATTAAATCACATGCAGATACACTCATATGCATGCTCACACACATTTGCGGTTTGCGCACATGCACATGGACACCCACTGCCACCATTAACTAAGGGGCACGTACATGTTGCAGATGAAAGAAGTGAAAATAATTTAATAATTGACCACCTCTAAAATGAAGAAAATAGAACCATGACAAAGGGGGGCATTGTGATCTACTTTAATCCCCTGCACGCTGCTGAAAAATAAGAGACACTATTAAATATACCTTTGAAATAAATGGGCCCCAATTACCGAGATGGCAGCGACTCTCTAATGAAGCTTTTGTCAAGGCAGACAAACATGGTGGGGGACACACTCAAAAAGGGTGGTGAGGAGCAGGAGGCAGATATACGGGCAGAATCATTTATAAAATGATCTTTTACATGAAAGTTAAATTCACATAAATGTTGGTGGTGGTGTTGTGATGCAGAGTCCAGACAAAGGACGAATATTGAAATGTGCCTATTTTGAAATATAAAGATCGAGTGATGACAGTCAGAGTGGTTAGCAGAGAGTAAAAAATGACCCACACAATTAAAAAAAATATGCTGAATGCAGACAATATGAACATTAGCAGCAATCATTACCAGGAGGGTTGCTCAGTTACATTAGCTGTTATGTGTTTGGGAAATAAGTCATGTTAAATGGGTTTAGGAGAGTTGTTTTGATAATGGCATTTTGTTGGATCTCTCCTTTTTAATTATCGGGTCAGAAGGTAGCAGCTCAAACTCCTTCTCTTTCATCCCTCTTCACAACAGTGAGTGCTGCTGACCCTGCTCACAGCAATACAGAATGCTGTGCAGTGTAAAACATAGCCTCAATTACTTTTGTTGAAGCTCTTTTCCTGAGAGCAATTTGCAACAAAGAAATGTAGTGATCACATGAAAAGCAGATAAATCAGGTGTTACTAGCTGTGATTGTCTTTGGGATTAAAAAACAAATATTTATTAGTGTGTGATAAAATCTCCAAATGAGAAAATAAGAGCTGCGATGCTTGGTGTCATGCGATGACTTTTGATGATACCGATCTTGCTTTGCAAAAGTTCGCTCCTTGTTTTATCGATCCAGGAAAGGACCAGACCTTGCACATGGAGCTCGTGGATAGTTTCCGACACAACAGCTTGTCAAAGGGTAAAGGTTAAGGCCATGATTGTCTGCCGTGGCCCAGACAGAGGTCAGAAGGTCTCAGTCAGGGTTAGGACCCCAGGTGACCCAAAGTCTGTGCTCACAGTTGCATGTTGAATTCATGTTTTTTTGTAGACTATGCAACACTGTCACTGCTGCTTCCCTGCTTTGTTGCAGAGTCAGGACATAGTGAGTGAGACAAAGTTCCCTTTGGCCTGGTGATCTTACAAAGCTAGGACTGGATTTTTTTGTCTAGAAGAAACATGAAATATTTCCTTATTTTGCCCGAATCAGAAGTGTAAAGAGGGAGAATGCTGATAATATTATTATACATACGTACACAGAAAACTGAACATGTAAATCCAGTATGAAGAAAACATGCAGATTAGGATAATCACATCAAATCCCTACATTATCTTGAGAACTCACTCGGAGCATCTAACAGGTTAACAAGTGAAATGTAAGCCGAACGCATCATCTGCAAAGCAGCCATTTCAGTCTCAGCTGGTGCGTTAAACATAACAGAGTATAATGTGTACTGCCACCCTACTGTACTATTCATTCCTTCATTACTATTTTATATATGCGTATGATTAACACTCATTGCGTGGCTCAGCTCCCAACCTCTCTGTCGGAGGCCTCCACTAAAGACAGCTCAAGCTTGAGAGAGTTTTTTTCTCAGTCATTTAAATTTTTACACTTCCATTTACCCGCCTTTTAATTTAGCGTATAATGATGCCATTAGAACAAAATCCATCTGGAAGTTCTGTTGGGAGCGGTTAATGTTCCATGGCTTTTTGCTGCTAATGCCATCGCGCCTGCATTGGCAACAGATGCTCTGAAAGCAACAGATACATTCTCACCCAGCATCATTACAATCATGCCCATGTCCAGGATAAATGTTGCTGCTTGTTCAGGACTATCATACCTGCAATGGGACTGTAAAACACAAAGGATATACAGCAGACTGTATTGCTGCCAATGAATTGCAATTTTTCAAGCCGTTTATTCACGAGCTCAGGGTGTAAAAACGTGTCTCTTGTTCCAGATGAAAGGCCGTAACTCTCAAAGAAGTGAAGCTGAGGGAGAGGAATGGGAAAAGTTCAAGCTTTAACACTGAGCGTACAGTACAGTGTTTGGTCTCAGTAAAATCTGAACTTACAGCGTCTTCTCTCTGCTATTTCATTAAAGTCTCCCACCCATCATACAAACACCCTTGGGCAGTTAATCTTCCATGATTAAAAAAAAAGAGAAAACATTGTTTTCAGTTGTTTTTTAGGTGATTAAGTACAACAGATAATTAAGTGGAATAACAAACAATTTCCTCCATGGAGGATTGCTGATTAGCGGTGCTCCCCAACGCTGCCGTGGCCTTTTTATCCTCTCTGCTTCAATTATGTTAATGCTAACTTTCTCTCCCAGAAATTATTGTGATTAATTTTCTCTTGTTTTGAATTACAATTGCGCTGGCTGCTAGCACTTTAAAGCATTCATTAATTCCCAATTAGATTGGTGGGCTCATTTGCTCCAATGCTGCTTGGTTCTGTAGCACTTTGTGTTTAATGTGCTAATTGGGCGAGATTAAAAACAACTAACCTCTTATGAGAAGAGAAAAGTTATTCAACGGTTACATTAACATAATTTATCCCAGGATGCTTAATTAGACTTCGCCACAATAATCATGACAACTGGCTAACAACTGTTATCAACAGTTGGATACTAAAGCTGAAGTAAGTTCAGGACTCAGTTGTAATGGATGTAGCACATGTTGGCTTTCTTCAGTTTTGAGCAGCTTGTTAATGTGTTGTCTGCTTATCTCCAATCATCCAACATGTCTAAGACAGGTACGGTGTTTCTTCGATTTCTGCACTTTATGTCTCTCTTGTGCTTTGTTACAACCACTCGAACAGCATTAACAGCTCACTATTCCATTTACCCAAGACTTTGGCTGTCTCTAACTCATTTACCACCATCAGAGGATCGGTGCTTCAGGCAAACATGAGTAGGGTTGGATGTAAGGAAAAAAGAATGCTTTCATGTGCCGATGTGATCTCCTCAAATGGGACCTGGAACCTCGGAGTGAAATATTGTTTAGCTGTGTGATATCGCACAAGCTTTTTCATCACAAGATGAGAGACGCTGGTGTGTGTAAGGCTGAGAACTGGTCCTGAGAGGTTTGGTAAAGAACTGGGGTTGTCCACATCAAAGAAATACAAACCTTGATCATTGCATCTATCAGAGCTCCGTGTGGGGTTCGCTGGTCAGAACTTTTTCAGATTACAGAGTCCTTTCATCGATAACTCAGTTTGGGATTTGGAAAATATCCTCATCCAAATTCACACTAAGGTTTTTAGTTAAGTGCTTATTTAGTTGCGTTGCTTGCCTCCTTGCTTATTGTCAGACATCCCTGTTCTCCAGCTTCACGCTGCACTACATCTCCTGATAATGTGAGGAATCTCTGACTATTTTAATGAAATTTCAATTATTGTTCATTTTATCTACTTCAAACTTGGTGGTTGTGTTGCAGTGGGCCTGAGCAAGTTCAGTGGCGAATTTGGTAAAATTTCGTACATTTTGGTTATACAGGCAAATAGCGCTGTGCAGTGGGGGTTGGGGTGGGGTGGGGCATATAGGATTCATTAACATATTTAATGTCATTGATCACAAGGTTGGGGTGGATAGATGAGTCGATGAAACATTGGACTTCAATACATTAGACGTCTGTGCATTTGTTGTTTCCAACCAACAACGAAGGTGTCTTTTAACTATTACCATGATCACTCAATGACCTTGACCACACATTTTTTATTGTAACCACAATGACAAAGGTCCATTAACCTTAACAAAGCACGTGTTTTAACCCAGACAACAATCTTCCACTAAAACCAGTGTGGTTGTTTTTTTTGCCAAAACCCAATCAAACACTCATCAGCACGGAGTTTTAAGTCTATCTGTGGCTTATTTACGTCACTATGAGTATATAGAGACAAACTACCCATATGTTTGTTCGCGGTGGAGGACTTGCTGAAGTTTCTTCTTGCCATAAAATTTAGTTTATAATTTTTTTTAATCAGAAGGTTGTAGCAGATGCATATGTATCGTGTCAGGTGTCCTTGTAGCATTGCAACATTGGATGACCCAAAAGGAGGTGGAACATGGGTACTAGTATAATGACATCTAGTGTGAATAAAACTATCATCTCAGTTTGCATATTGCTTTAACCTCTTTTATGTCTCAAGTGCTCGGACACTGGCAAAATGTATTAGTAGCCTTTTAGAATTACAATGCAGTGAATATCATCCTATCTAGTGTTTTGTTCAGGTAATCCATGGAGCATTTCCAACAGTACTGAAGCATCAAGATGAAAACCATTGTGTCTTCTGTACAAATGGACACTTACTTATTTCATTGCACACTTTTCATCTATATGGAAATGAAATGATTTGCTCTCAAGCCTTGTTTGCTTGTTTGTGTCCAGCACGGACAATGAAAGGAAAATAAGAATTGCCTGTGTGCTGAGAACTTCTGTAGAGGCAGCTCTATTGCATCATTTCAGGGCAAGAGGATATGAGGGCCGGATAAAAGAGATGTCCAGATGTCACAAGCAGTCTAAATTTCTCATTTTGGTGAACAGCACATGCTGTTGAGGGTATGATTGCAGTGTTTGTGCTCATATTTGTATGCTGCTGTAAAGATACAATAAATTGGCTGTAGTGTTTTAATCAAACAGATGAGTCACACTAGTGAGGCTTTGGGAGATTGAGAGATCAAACATGTCACATGGATTCATGATGAACATAAACAGTGGTGTATTACATGCGTTATTATATTACAGGTGCATGTTGTAGATAGAGGAAGAGAAGCATCTTCAGACCATCCAGCTCCATCTCCTCCATTTCCTGCTTCAAACAGGGGGACAAAGGGACCCTTGTCTGCTGGTCATGCCCAATGCCACTGGGAAGTTAAGGCGGGGAGAATTAGGAAGGGGCAGGAACCGAGCTCCCAACTACAAGGTAACAAGGGAAAACCAATCCCTCCTGGAATGATCCTGATACTGGAGACACAGGGCTCACCAGACAGCGGATCAATGTGTCTCTCAGGGGAGGAGAAGGAAGGAGGAGGGGACCAGAGCAGGATATTGCACCGAAGAAAGTGTGTCACACTGTGTCCAAATTACCCCCAAAGTTGTAGAGGATCCTGTTACCTGTTCAGATGTTTTAGTTTGAATGTTCACTTGCCTGATTTGGCTTTATGCCCATGCCACACCTACCAAGGAACCAGCTTTGGAACCGGTACTACACATTACAATGGCACAGAATCGTCCAATAGGCTTTGTTATGTTGAGGTCGACCACAGAACATAAAGCACAAGTCAAGCTGAGGTTAATGAAAAATAATTCTCTTAAACACTAAAACCTATCGGCAAGAATCTTGCTGTAGTTTAACTGCATGTACTTTGGTTGAAATTAGAAGTATTTTACATAACTGCAGTGTCTTTAATAGATGGCGACATTTCAAATACCAAACGGCAGATCCATTCATGTGGTTGTATGGGTCGGCCATAAATGAGGGAGTTAAGCATTTGGGAATGGGTACATTATGATTTCACATAGATTTAAAAAGTGATAAACTGTCTGTGTTCATCAACAAAAAAACAAAAACTGCCTCATTGATAGAAAAAACTTGGGTTATGGCCAAACCATCAGTAATATCTGCATATCTCAAAGATCACAGACAGTTTACTTCTGTGACACCACACAAAAACATGCAGAGTCATACATCAAAAAAGCTTTTACCTTGTCATGTAGCAACATACTGTGTTGGCACACATTCTTAGTAGATGACTTGCTTACTTACTAATGTGACCACAGTGGTCCTGATAAAATGATCAACATTTTGACAACTTACATTTAGAGTTTTATTCCTTGCTTCCTTGTGTTTTATCATCTCACTGATTTGTGTGAAGCCGAATAAGAGACATCCTCCGTGGTCCGTCAGTGACCACTCTAAGTAAGTTGTATTTATCATAAGCAATTGGGAACACACTGTAGCTTTATGAAAAACGATGGTTCTGCTTCTAACCCTACTCCTCGCTAACAAAGTTTTCTCTTCGACTGTTTCTCCACCACTTTCCTCTCCAGAGACTACCTGTTAACCTTCCAGCACAAGCAGATTCGATAAGACCGTGCTTCTCTTGTTTTCCTTTATCTACCAGCACACATTGCTCTTCCCCTCGCCTGTTGTCTGCCTTCATGAAAGCATTAGGTGTCCTCTTTGAGCCAACGTGCATTGGAAATGAAAGAGCAAAACACTCTTGGTCCTCGCCCTCCCAGCTGCCCCCCCCCCCCCCCCACACACACACACACACCACCGTCCCACCCCTACAATGCACTCTTGTCTAGTGCCATGTTTTGAGCGAATGTCATCATCCAACATCTATGAATGAGCGGAGCGCGCGCCGCGTCACATATTGATCCACTTCCTTTGTGTGGCCTTACAAGCTTGGGATAATTAGCATCGTCCATTAGAGACTTTTCTGAGCTAACGTGCCCATTAAGAGTCAAAGCTTCTGTTCTTTTTCTGTGAGCATTCATTTGGCCTGGATTTTCTTCTGTAAAGAGCATAATAAGGGAGCGGTGAAATTATGTTGTGGACCGACGAAAAGTGGAAAATATAAAGTGGGTGTTTAAATGCATTAAAAGGCATGTAGCTTTGATTAACACCTTAGGTAGCTGGCAGCTTTGTCCATGTGTTGTAAATGATCATCTTAGCAAAGAGCAGAGCTATCATTTTGAGTATGTTTTAAAAAGGTGCTTTGTAGAGGCCCTTTCCCCTCCCAGCCAAAATGCAAAACTTCTCTTTGGTCACAATGATGCTAAAAGTAATCTATTAGCAGGTCTTCGTGATTTTTTTTTAATTTGCCTTCATAAGGTGAAGAATTTGAGGGATTTGTTAGCAACAAAGTTCACAGTTCCCTGGGTCCTGTTGAAGATATGAATTAAAATGTTTACAGTAACACATCAAACAGGAGAATGAGAAGTTTTCTGATGACAAGGTAATAAGGTGTTAGAAGATCCAGCTATTCAGAACATGAAAAAGTAGCTTCAATCAGAATATGTTGATACTTGATGGAATTGTTCCTTTGGTCTAGACCTGAGTATTGATTGCAACACAAGAGGTTCACATCTACTTGTTTACTTTCTCTGTTTACTGTTTGCATTCCAGTGGCAGACAAAGATATTATTTCTCGCTTGAGGACCCTAGAAAAGCGGCCACACTGCGCTCAGTGTTCGACCCCGGCACCCGATGAAGCGCCGCTGATATAATGAGAGACTGTGGAGGGAAACTACCGCAGCCAGTAGAGGCTCTTGGCGAGGCATCCAAACAGCGGCTTCCGCTCTCGCCCCAGCGGATGGCGTTCTGGGATGCGTGTGTGTCATGTTGACCTTACTGACCATCAGCTGGCTAAGAGGGGAAATGAGCGCGGTGCATGAGAAGGAGGGAGCACCAAAGTAAAGTGCTCACCCTGAGCCATTATGATTAACCATCAGCAGTTTTTGTGTAATCATTGGCAATGTGCACACAACAGACTCCTGCATGGAAAGAGCTGCAGAGAAAAATCAATCACATTATATTACTGTAGACGTGCTTTATTGACCTCTGTTGGTGTTCACACATTTCATACTTGATTTGTATCTACTGGCGGACGTTTAGAACAATGTGGGCAATTTGGACAATGAGGAAAAACAGGGCAGCATTTTCAAGCCCGGAGCCCATGCTTATGGATTGAGTGCTGCTCTACGAAAAAGAGCGACCTATTTAGACGCACTTCCTGCATACATTTCATGAAATATCCAGAAGCAGCGCATGGAGCTGTGCCCTCATTTGGGCCCATCCGGGGAATATTTGTAGTTTGGACTGACTTTGTCTTGCTCAGGCAGACAACAGTAAATAAGAGTTGGATGTCTCATTATCTGAACACCAAGCCGTGACAGCTGCATTCATCCAAAATGCATTGTATCTAAAGGTTAAGAGAAGTTATGAGAAAAGTAATGTATTATTAAAATACCTTTCGGAGTGAAGTAGCCTCTGATATATTTTCCTTGGTAATGAAAGAAGGATTCGGTGGAAAATGTAATAATTTGGAGGCCCATTTCTTCAGGTCTTTATTCCCCCTCTCTCTCTTCAACAATTTATCCGGGGAGAGTGAAGAGCTCACAGCCAGCGAACAGACAGTAAACATTTTGTTATAGTCAGAACCATCTCTTATTACTGGTTTTTCATTAAAAGGAAGCCTTTCGAAGCATTCAAAGCATTTCGGCAGATGAAGATGCTTCACAATTTTCTCCCTCTCACCCTCTTTCTTTCCTCACTATACCTGAATCCTTTCTCCTTTTGATGCTGTTAAGGGAGTAATTGAGTGCAGAAAATGGCTTGGCTTATTTGGACTGAGTCTGATCCAGAAATGATTAAAGCTAAAGGGGTTTGAGGTATTCAAAGAGAGAGAATGAAAGAAAGAATATGGTTAATGTTTTTTTTCTCTTCTTCTTTCTTTTCCCATTTTGAGAGGAGTGAGAGAGACAGGAGGGGTGGTCAGGCTGAGCATTGAGCAGCCAGACAGGTTGGTGTTCGAGAGGGATTCGGGGGGGGGGCACAGAATAGCCCCTTCTCATACCCCTATTAAAAGCATCAGGATTGTCAGAGACGGTAAAGACAGGAAATCACTGTAAGAAATGAAGCTTCTTTTACCAATTACTGAATACCGAGTGCACACCTTGGAGCTCTTTGTCCTCTGTAGCACCAGCTCCCTGTCTCTCTACCCCCCTTTTCTCTCTCTTTTTCTTTCTTCTCGCCTCTCGCTCTCTCCCTCTCTCGCTCTCTCCCTCTCGCTGGCTTACAGCCTTTGAGTCAGATGCATTAGCGCCAAGGCCCGGAGAAGAGGCAGCGTTTTTCAAAGCCCAGTTGGACTCACTTCTAGCCTGTCGTTGTGGCTCCTTTTCAGGCTTTTATTCACAGACAGTAGGGGCAGGTCTGAAAGAGACGCCCTCAACCTCACCACTCAAACATTTATCTCTTCCCTTTTTTCCCTTGCTACAGCAGAAATGATTAGCGGAGGGAGCCATTTACTGATCCGCGGCACCTTTTCGCGCAGCGTGTTAAAAAATAAAAAGGGAGCACATTCAGCTCGTCAGATTAACACACACCTACACACTCGCTCATTCGCACATTGAACCCTCAAACACACACAGGGCACACACAGGCGCAGTCTATCACACAAATCTGTAGCTTTCAAATTGTGTAGTGGTTATAGGTGACAGCTGAATTTTTAAAAATAAAGTCTCTTTTATCTTTTCAATAATTAATATGAGTCCAGTCTGTAGTGGAGGATGTGTCAGGTCATTGAGTTTGGATAGATGGGTTCTGCCGTGCCCTCTCACCCCCACCGTGACTCCAGGGAGCTATAAACACCTCGAAGACTGGCTCTCCATCCCACCTATTGACCACGTCAGTTAATTACTTCCCAGTTAAAACAATACCAGATAGCTAATGTGGTCAGTAGAGACCATTTAGTGCCTGTGGTCGTGTGGGGTTGTAGCTTGTTGGTGTGTGTAAAAAGCACAGCGGCGCTCCAATATGAGTCCACGGGAGCTATCTTAACCCATTTTCACATTATGGGTTCTGTGAGGATTGTTGCTGCAGATGCGGTTATGGTGATAGCCACTGGTAATGGTGTCGTTAAAGAAGATATAGCTGCCAAATTATAGGTTCACAGAGCATATTTGCTAGGGCTATAGCTGCCTTCACGATCCATAACGTTGTTAGTGAGTTTTCATAGACCATGCTGACGGATGCTGTCGGCTTGTTCGGGGTTTGCTCTTATCAAGACACATGAGGATATTATTATGTAAGATTACTCATTTTGGAGGGATTTAACTCAGGGTCTGTTCCTTCGTATAGCCGCTCCCCTCGCACCCCAACCCCACCCCTGCCCCACACCAATCCCTTTACATCGTCCTCAGCTCATCTGTCATCCAAATCCAGTGGCAGACAGCGGGGGGGACACTTTTCAAATCACCCAGTGTTTTGCCACGAGCGTTGTGTTGTGATGCTAATAAGATTTTCATTTATTTGGAAATGTGTTACTTCATTTTAGCTCCATGCATGAGTACAGGTGTTTTTAATGGTTTGATATTTTTAGGTTGGTGTTAATGCCAACCATCAGGAAGTTGCCAGAGTTGACAGTGTGTGTGTGTGTGTGTGTGTGTGTGTGTGTGTGTGTGTGTGTGTGTGTGTGTGTGTGTGTGTGTGTGTGTGTGTGTGTGTGTGTGTGTGTCTGTCTGTGTGTGTGTGTGTGTGTCTGTGTGTGTGTGTGTGTGTATATTTGTGTGTATATTTGTGTGTGTGTGTGTGGCATGAGGCATCGCTGCTCTCTGGTAGCCATTTGCAAGGTTAATGTTGTAGAAAACAACATCCATCTCTCTGCTCCCCCCCTCTCAAAACAGTTTCATTAGTCCTCGTGCTCTGACCCCTCTTCTCTTAGTGTTGTCAAATGTGTCATGCATCATATTATCAGTGAGCGATGCAATCAATAAAATTTCAAAGTCTGTGCTGCTGCCAAGTTGCCTGGCCTGGTGCTCGCAGCGTACATATTTTAAAACACAGGGTCAAATTGGCACCGTATATGTGTGCCGTCTGGCCGTTTCCCATTCATCCCAGGTTGGCTGATAAATAAGACAGGCTGAAGGCACTGACTATCAATAATAATAACAGAGTGGGTTTAGTTCGGGACCCTGTGATGAACGAAGCTTGCTCGGTCTTTGCACAGCTTTGTTTGGTGCTGACACATGGGTGTTCATAGAGTGAGTGAGCCTCAGACAAACACTCTGATTCAGAGGATTTCATTTGTTAAACAAATGTACAACTGAATCAAGACTGTGGTGCTCTCGATCTTACTCTGTACTGTTTAATATGCTCCTCATATTTAATCCTCATTGAACTGAAATAATGTGCAACCACATAATGTCCTATTACTCATCCTGTGGATTTAAAAATAACTCTTCTAAGTTCCTCACAATGTGGAATAAACAAAATGTGAGAACAGTATATACCCAGATTTTTTTTACAACAGAGATTAATATAATAGATTATATTTCTTTGTTAGAATGACAGAAAGATTCAATCAAGTCTAAAGAAACTTTAACTTAAACAATATGATGAAACTGACAATGGCTCATTTTTTATTTATGCTGAGATGCTGGAGCCATGAGTATATTTGCACAAACATAAATTCTGAGGTATCAGCTGGAATGAAACTAGAGAATTCATGGCCAGTGGTCCTGGATTTAAACTGGTTTGTTTGTTTTGGGGTCCAGAGTAGACTGATATGTGATTTGTAATAAATTAGCATCTTGCTGAACAACAAACCATGATATCTTGCATGAATTCACAGCTGTATAAAGAATACATGGCAATAAAACAAACTAAATTACCTAAATTATAATCAGAAAATGAATGAATATTCATCCTATCATGCATCATTATTATTTGCCTAACACCAAAAACCCTAGAATCCCATTTACAGATAAAAAAGAAAAAAATATAGACAAATGCAGTTTAGTGAGCACCTCCTGAGTACAATCTCACAAATATACAATTTCTGCAGTGGAAATCAGGTTTTTTCTTTAGACATGGCTATTTTTGATTATCTTATAAAATGTAAGATTTCTTTTACCACACTGTGAAGGCAAAGGTTATTGCTATAATGAAGAAAGTTGTTGTGGTGTTGTAACAATGTTGTTACATTGATGATGTTGTTAAGCAAGAAATGCGGGGAAAAAACATTTACCTCCCACATATGAAGTATGTGAAGTAATAATACAAATATAGTGTACAGTGTACATACTTATGGTGTAACCTCTCCTTGAATATCTACTGTGCTGCTGGACTTCAATACACTGTCAGTTTACCATTGTTATCTCCAGCCTGTCGTAATATTGATGCTGCTTCTTTCTGTGCATGTGTCAAATGTGTTTTCCGAAATGGACAAAACAATGGAGTGCAGGTCTAATGTTTAAACAAAGTTAGAGTCCGACACATTTGTGAAATGACCCGTAGGTAATCAGTAAGTAAAATAAGCTTAAGCCTGAGCCAACAGAAATGGACAAAAAAGCACTGATAAATTGCTGAGCTCATTGTGAATTCCATACTCAATTGTGGCATTTTCCAGGGTAAATTGAATTGTGCATTACAGTCTGAATATGCCTGACTTTGGGGGAGTGATACATTTTATTTTCCTCTTTTTTTCCCACAGATGTGGCCTGTGAAAGCCTCAGTATTGCGGTGCTTTCAGTGAAAAGGCCATCTTTAGGACCTCTTGATCAATCTGTGACCTTTAAGTACATAGCCATCTCGTAAATAGGAGGGTGCGCTTACAGAGACTTCAAAAGCAAGGGGACCCGATAATTTCAAAATGGAGCGGTGTGGAGTGGCGCTGGTGGGGAGTCCATAAAAGCCTGCCTTGTTCTCCACACACCTCCTCTTTGCTCCACAACAGCCAGTTAGGGTAATAGCTCAAGGGAGAAAGGGGACGAGAGAGAGCGGGAGGAGGGATTGATGGAGGGAGAGAAAAACAGGTAATTACTGGTAATCATTGGTCGAGGAAGAGCTGATGATCACTACAGTATAACAGATTGTACTGTTCTAGGTTCAAAAACACAGAGGAGACCGGATGTGATGTTGTCGGCAGGATAAGAAATTAGTTGGTAACCTTAAACTCCCCCCTCCTCACAATCATAGAGAAACTGTCTTTCCCTCTTCCTCTCCTTTTCTCTCTTTCTCTGTCATCGAGAGGAGTTACATAAATCTCAATGTTCCACTCAATAAGTACTGTATAAGTAGGGACTATGGGTCCTTTATTATATTACAATCTTTTTTATTTAGATTGGACATCAAGTAGAGGCAAGTAGCTGCGGTTCAACAAGGAGACAGTGGGATACAAACAGAAATATTAGCATGAGAGGCAGAAGCACTTGGGAGTTTGTGCCTTGATTTAAAGCGGAAATATATTCATGAAATACTTCTGTCTATTACCTGTCAGAAATGTCTGTTTAGTTAAGATAATTCACACGAGCTTTGATTTAAACTGAAGCACTGAGTCAGATTCAGACTGTGTCCACCAGGCGATGAAAGCCCTGCATTGAAATGTGTTTTTTTATTTATTTTTTTAAATCCATATCCTGCTACGACACTCTGGTGTAATTCCCCTGCAAATAGCTTCAGTTTTCTGAGCCTGGCTGTCCAGCAACATTATCAATTTTCTGCTAAAACCATGTATGTTAAAACACAGACATACAACATTAATTAAATGAAAGTGCCTGTAACCATTTGGTAGAATGTGCCTCAACCTTTTCTAGAAACCACGATTACTTTTTTAAATTTTTCAACCAAAGGATCAAATTTAGTCCTTTGCCGTTTAGATAAGAGAATAACATTTCGGTGAAGTGAAGCCAAGCACTAGACATAGTTGTGAAAAGTATAACTTTTGTTTGGTCTCACAAAAATGTATGTCATGCAAACTATTGACAAATTCATCATATATCCTGATTTATTTTTCCAGAACAAAAGCCATTTTTACCTCTGACAAGGTGTTTATGTTTTCACCCTGTCCAGTTATTGTATGGGTCAGAGAAGAAGCCAATATATTTTGGTGCAGGTCCAGAATAGGCAGCGGATCAAGGAAATCTTAATCACTTTCACTAACATTGAGAGATATGGAGTTTTTTGGGGGGTTTTTTTCACAGACGTGCCAGGGAATAATTCATGGATCTTGATGGAAAAAAATCTGTCTTATATAGGGAACTGATACTGTATCTATGAGAGTGTTTAATTTGGAGCTGCGTCGTTGAATTTAAGGGGACCATGAGGAATGGGTATGCGCTCTACTGAGTGTGATTTGAGTTCAAAATGTACTCAAAGTATATTTGCGGTTGGTTAGGTTTCCGAACTTGTGCAATTAAAATCATCAATGCGGCTTTATTGTGGCACGGAGTATCGCTTCTCTCTCTCAATGATTTCTTACACAGCCCTTCGATGAGCTCCAAGAAGTGTAGACTTTAGCAGAACCAGTGTCACAGGGAGACTTATTGATTTTGAGCAGTGTCTTCCTTGGGCTCTGTGCGACTAGACGGTGGCCTCATCACGGTGGGAGTCCTTAGCGGATCAATCGGGAGCACTTGCACCACTTGTACCTGTTTGTAACTGATAAGACAACACATCAGAGAAGTGATAATGATTAGCTGAGGATAAACACAGCAAATCAACATGCTGCAGAGGAGAAAAGGGAGGAAAATATGGATTATCCATTGTTTTTACAACAGAAAATAAAGCGGCTGTGCGATTGTGTTTCAGTCACCTACTCACAAATATCTATCAAATTAGACTCTGAGATACTCAACGGCAGACAAAGATTCACAATCAACAGCAGAAACCTAAATCCTGCAGCTGAAAACTGTGCTACGACCTTTTCTTGGACCTGCGTGACAACGTCAACTAAGTGGCTGTGTTGTTGTGTCACTTAAGACTCATGAGATCATTGTAGTTTCATCCATATCCCATAATGGTGACATGGTGAGCCCATATCCTGATCCTGCCCCAGCTGAACAGGGAGTCATGAGATCATTCAGTCATGACCTAGATGCTAAAGAACATACTGGAGATGACCCTGCACAAAGCAGTTATGTATAAAAATAGAGGCAGAAGATTACCTTTTATTGGTTCTCATGAAGGGGAAAAAAATATAATTTTTCCCTAAAAGTCGAGGCCATAAAATGCAAATGAAGTCAATAAGGAAGTAGTGTTATAGGGCAGATGCCTCTCATGTTGACACATGACAGGGCTAATTATTGTCATGGGAAGCACGTCAACTTAAAACAGGTCAGATCAAAACGTGCCGGTGGGAGTGATGCCGTTATCCGCCATTGCCAAACAATGCCACGTCAATGCAGGCGTAATTCTCACTCTGTTTGTTGTAGTATCACTACCTATTTACCCACACCCATGCAGTATCCTGTGCTTTTTTTTTAAGTCTGCCTTAGCCAAAGCATAGTTTTTGTCATGGCCATTCAAAGGGAATTACCAATAACACAGCTAATAATAAAAGGCTTGTAACAGATACATAGGGGTTTGTCATACCGCTACAGTTTAATCTGGCCTGCAGGTACTCCGGCAGTGGAGCACAGGTAACGTGAGACTCAAAGATTCGCTGCATTAGTTCTGCTTAGCTAACCGTGAATGCTAATTGCAGGAAGAGCAAACTGCTATACTCTCCCCTCCTTTTCCTCTCTCCTCCCCCTTTTGGCCGATGGTGGAGCCTGCTGAGAGGCACAGAGAGCGTCATACAGCTTCGCTTTGAGTGGTAACAAAGAAGGTTGTTCTGCAAGGGAGATTCAATATGTAGAGGGTTGAACATACAGCTGCTGATTTCCTCACAACCGTCATGTGGTCCTCATGGACACTATTAAAGTGTGCAAGCTGAGGACTCACGCTATGATATTGGTTTTAAATTGAACATGTCATTTGAACTAATCTACTGTCAGACATGCACTGAACTCCAGAAATTTCCTGAAATGTTCCTGAACTTTTCCTGCCAGCCCCTTAGTAAAATGTCTGAAACATGTCTCATTTAGTCCATGTGAGAATACAGCAGCCCCTAACCCCAAAACATTCTAACATGAGATGGACTACTACTGCTACATCTCCGTATGAAAAAGAGAGAGACAACGAGATCCTCTAACTTCTAGCAATAAGTGCCAGCGTGAATGTACTGTAAACAAAAACTCAGAATTTCAACAGCACAATTAATATCATGTAAAATACTGAATGTTCTTTTAAGCAGGAGCCTTTGAAACCCATATTCCCATCAGATGATGCAATTATATCCAATAGATCTCAGCATTTTATTATATTATTATTGTGCAGATGACATTATCACAGAAATCTAATTTTTAAGCTGTTAGCTGAAATGTCAATACTGCACATAATGCTAGCATTAGCAGAAATTAGATATCTATTACAGTATAACAAAGGAATTTGGGATCCAAAAATCTTACTATTCTCAAAGGTTCACAGAAGAGGGCTTAAATCCTTATTTAAAGAGCGTGATCCTTTCAGAGGAACCCAACCATGACACGCCTTTGTGAGAAAACAAGACAATAAAAGAAGAGGGCTAAGAATAGGAGAGTTAAATCCAGTACTAATACTGATACTGATACTAATCTGTGGGCAAGGTCAAAGACCCGGTTACACACCAGAGGCTATAAAGGCTCAGAAGTGCTGGTCAGCCTGAGCCGCCAAAGCTGTGATCACTCTCTGAGGTTCTGACCTGGGCAAATAAGAGGCCACTACCCTAGTGGCAACCACTATCTCCCATCAGTCTTCTTTGCAGACATCTATAGGCTACCTGCAGGCCCTTGGGCAAGAGCTATCATATAGCCACTGTACCAAGCACCGCTGTCTTTACCTTCCAGTGGAGATTTATTGTAATTAGAAGACTCCTTTACAAAACCTTGGGATCAGCGTTTCTTCAAGGATCCCTGTGCGGTCCCATGGGGGACACCCTTTGATCCCGACCTTCGAACCCTAAGGGTTAAGCCTTCCCTTTGCAAATGAGTTTGACATGGTGGACCACTTCCTAATTGGCCAATTGCTCCACAGTATTTCAGAGTCCTGCTGTTTTAACAGGTGAACGTTTTCCTTCGCGCTCTCCGATGTCTTACCACATCAGCACTGATGGCTTTGAAGTCAGTCTTTCTCTGCAGAATACATTCATATACACAGTTATTATGGAAAAATAAATTCAAATTGCAATGACAAGTTATGGAAGATGCAAATTATGAAGGGCTCCTTTATATTCTTATTGGAAAACAGATAAATGTATAGGGTCTTACAACTCAATTAGCAATTTAATATCAGTGTTGTTTGTGTTTTCCATTGGGAGTCCCCACGTTTCCTCTTTTTTTTCCCCCCTTTTGTGCCTCTCACTCTACCTCCTGCTGTGTGTTAGTCCGATAGTGCTAAAGGCTACAGCGGCTCTTAAACCATCAGAGACATTGGAAGAGAGGAGTGGTGGTGTCGAGTCCCACCCTGCAGCATGTGGATTGTAAGTTTCTGCCCTTCCCCACCTCTGTCTTTTTCCCAATCAGATTAGTTTGTCTAATAGTGAGAGGAATGGTTGTTGCCAGTGGACCCTGCAGGCTTGGAAGGAACAGGTGGCCAAGTGCTGAAATGGTTTCTCTGCATTGATCTGCAAAACAACGCTGCATCCAGGTTAGACTCCTGAATAACAAACATCTGAAAGTTAGTACAGTTAATTTTTAAAAATACATTTTGACTTAAATCCTTCATTAAATGGCATAAAGCTAAAGCATCTGGTAATTGATGAATAATCCATCCTGCCCCTCTCATCTCAACTACAATTACCTCTACCAGAGTTTTATATTTGTATATATATCTCAAATCTACCTGCAGACCGTTACCTCAGATGGATTACCAAGTAACCTTTCCCGATGACCTCTGTGGTGTTTGTTCACCTGTAGGACCATGGGAATCACCCCTGCCAAAGTACCTCCTCCCCACAACACCGAGAACGTGTCTCACCAGCCGCCCAGCACCAAGACAGATTGTTTAGGGGTGCAAAATTAGTCAGGTCAGGGAATCCTCGGCCTCAGGCCGGGCTAATTACTTTCTAATGTGACGACGATTCTTTTGAAGAGCTGTTTTCTCGCTGACTAAATCTCTTTAAAAGCATCTTGGGGGTGCAAAGGGTGCTGGGAGGGAGTGCGCTGTGGCAGGCCTCACCAGGGCCAGAGGGGGGGCTCAGGTTACACATTGCTTGCCATGATGCATTGTTGGTGGGACGCCTCGGCTCCAGTGGTCCCCCTCCCCCTCCTTAACCACCACCACCGCCACCTCCATCCTCCTCCTGCCACTGTCCTCCAAGAGAGGCTGCTGCAGAGCCTCACAGAAACTCTGACACCAGTCCAGAGGATGCACTTTGCACATGAAACCTTACACTCAACTAATGGTTACAAATGTGTTTTCAAAGAAATCCCAGGTCTCTTGGATAAACCATAGGCTCATCTTGTTGGATGTGCATATACACACACACACACACACACACACTTATTGTGCAAATTGGGGACAGTTAGTGAGAGATTTAAAGACAACTACGTGAGTGGTGAGATATTTTAGTTTACTCTTGTGGGACTTCAGCTAGAAACCAAACCAGTTTAAATTGAACTCTCTAAAGCCAGCTCACTTGTTTTACTATCATAGTGGTAGAGCATTAACAATGTACAAGTTGTATCCAGAAATTATCAGCAAATCAACGGAGTTCTCTTCCTTTACAAATTGCAGGTGCCATGTGGCTTTGACTGACACTTCACATGGATTTCAACAGCCTCTTGCTTTCTTTCTCTCACTCCCTCAAAGACAATGTATTCCCTTCCAGGGGAGTGATCTCTAATTAGCTGTCAGGTGATAGTGTGCTGCTTTCATTGTACTCCCTGCTGCCGTGCTGCAGGCTATGTGGTCAGCAGTCGGTCTCAGACTGAAGTGACAGATCATCTCTCTATACACCAGACCCCTGCAGCTGAAAGAGACCACTTGGTCTTTACAAAGAGATCCCAAACTCTCCATATTAAAAAGAGCTCTATATCAAATCTCATAACAAACAGATCACTGACCCAGCAAAGACAAGAGGATCACTTGAAAATCTCTCTGTGCTCTCACAAATAAAAACATAAGCAGGTGATGTGTTTGTCTCCAACCCACTGATGACTGGATTTAGATCTGAATTATTTAGTGGCCCTTTGTGTTTATCAGTTTGTTCAACGCAGGCGATTTTAATGGAAAAAAGATCCTTCTTATATCATGTTCCATTATTCACTAAAACTGACAAGAGCTTTTTGGAAAATCACAATCACATTTGACCTATAAGTGAGAAAATAACTACCCTTTCCTGTATTTCCTAATGAAAGCCGTATCTTCTGACTGCTCAGGATATGGCAGGTCACTCCTGATACAAAAGATATGATTTCTTCCTGTCTGTCTGTTCGTTTCACCGCGGGTCTCCTCCAGACAGTTCCAGTATCTACCCAGGCAGCAGAGGGACCTTGTTTGAAGGTCATGTCAGCACTGGGGCGTAAACGTTAGACCTTTTTGTGGTCAGGGTAAATGTACAAGGCCGCCCTGCGGGAGCACTCCTTCCCTCTCTTTAATCGGCGTATAACAGGCCCTTGTAGAGCCAAACTGTCTGCGACACATCAGCACTTAGAAATAAAAACCCCTCAGCCAACCCTGCAACGGCTGCGGTTGGAGTACGGCAGCTGGATATTTTCAGAGGGACATCGCAGACAGGTCTGCTAACGTACAGCAAACTGGAGAGGGAAAGACTGGGATGATAAATACTACCTTTTTTTTACTTTTCAAATTCAAATTTCTTGACATACGATAATAGTTTTTGTATTATCCCTGAGATTAGAAAAAAAACATCTCCCTTGATGATATGGAAATTAGGCTCTGCTGACTTTGTTGACACAGCAGCCATGCGACTGTATTTAATGGCACTACCTGCCTATAATAAAGAACCTTATTTTTTCCCAGTGTTAATTTCCTTGCAAATAAATTTTAATATAAATTACTTTCAAATACAAGCCTTTCTCTTAAATAAATTAAATGAATCATGTAAAATTACAAAAATTAAAAAAAAGATTAAGAGTTGTTTTATGATTGCTACATATAGTTGTTACTCTGTGATCTGGAATATATGTTTTTTCTTCAACCAGCTGCCGTAACATTCGCTGTATACTATAAATAAACAGTACACTGTGTAAATAAACTGTCGACATTTAATGAGACAAAACCCAGAATATCTCCTCGTCAGTGTAGCCAATCATTTGAAGGAGCCAAGAAAGCAAACTTAACAGTTCTGATGCTCCAGCCGAGAAACTTAATTTACCAATTTGCGGGAAGAGAAGATGGCAGGAAACAAGCCAATTTGCCACATGTGCAGCGCACAACAAACCCCAGCCTCGCTCCCCGGCCTCATGAGAGGTAATTATTCCTAAAAGAGAATGCCATGCTGTATTAAGATGTAGCCAAGTCAAAATGAGGGAGACAGCCTCATTACAAGTAATTATGAGGGAATTAGAAACATCATTTAACTAAACGAGCAAATAATGTCCAGGATATTGAAGAAGCTGCCTGCACTTCTGCCGACCGCTGCAAGTCCCATTACAAAAATTGTAGGTCTTTAATAGAATAATGACATGCTTTATCTTCCTGGCCTCTCTCTGGAGCAGAGGGAAGGGCCGGGGCAGCGAGGGGAGGATGTGAAAACAACTGTTGCAGAGCTCTCTGTCCTCCATGTGGTCTCCCTCTTGAGTGTGTAGCATAAGGCCTTCAAGATAATCCCCCTATTATCCTTACAAATACAAAATGGAGAGCAGAAAATTGTATCTTACATCCATTATTGCGTCAAAGGTAATGCTAATGGACTTATCTCTAGAGTAATAGCTGAGTTCTCCACACGTGCTGTAGCCTGAAATAGTTTGATGCATATTGGACGGGGAATGGGGCTTCAAATCATGCAGTTCAAGAAATGGTTGGTAATCTAACAATAGAGCATAATGCATTTTGCCATTAAAGCCCCATTTCAGATTTTTGGGGATTTTTTAACTTGGGGATACAAATGCTTTCATTGTGGCAGCAGCGCTGCTTGGATTTGATTTTGACAAACATCTCAGAGTATGTTATGTTGACACTGTTAGCCATGAGTTTAAGATAACTTGGTTTCAACAAACTTGAAATCTGTTTTTATTCACAGCTTGTCAGAGTTTTTATGCTTTAAACCTTTTATCCATATTCTGTATTTACTATTTCCCTTCTCCTCGTACAGTAACATGTTCTTCTCCTGATAAGCAGAAAGGGTTTGGGCTTGGGAGAAGGAGGAGGGGGGGCAAACACAATTTCCCTTCAGCTCCTTCATTTCCAGTTGATATAAAACAGAATCATGAAAAATCGCTTCTGGTCCAAGCTCTCCTTTTTAACCATTAACCCATAAATACAGAAGCTGGTTAAAGCAGGCGGATGACAGGGCCTGCCTCAAAAACCTTGTTACTCTCCCCTCAAATTCATTTAGGGAGCAAACAGGTCTTGAGAGTTGTCTGGCTTAATGCATCGCGATCGCTTTTAAAACTCTTGTCTCGGGGCAGATCCACGGCTCTGCATCTGCTCGTTCGGTGTTAAACTTCATAACCTCCCACTCTAAAATGACGCCCCGTATTCCCTCTTTAAATCAAATGGCTGTAAATATGTTGGGAGGCAGTTGAAAAGCCCTCAGCCAAATAAGTGATGAAGGGATGGGACATGTAAAAAAAAGAGATCTTCATATAGTAGAGGGAACATTGTAAATTAAAAAAAAAAAGTAAAGTGATATATAATGTTGTTGCAGCCTGATTAAATGTAATGGCATCTCTATTAAGTTAGTTTTGATCTCTATCATTTTATCTCAAGATGTAAAAAGAGGTGATATCCGCAGGTTTTAGTATAATTCATTATGATCCTGTAAATATGCTCTAAAAACTGTCCCGAGAATCAATTTACCCAGTGCTCTCTCCGTCTTTGCAGCTCCCTCTCCACACTGTGTGTAACCCACAGTTTCCATTACTCCCATCATAAATTACGGCGTGGAGTGAATTACACTTGCTTTTCACCTTACCAGGCAGGTTTGATGAATCCTAAGGCACAACACATCATCTCAACAAATCTTCATCACCATGCCAGTCGCTGTCTCTTTGCAGTTTAAACCACTTCAAATCATTTTCATTGCCCGGCTATTAAAATTTGTAATTCACACCTGCCATTGCAGTGATACATAGTAACATGGAACTCCTTCCCCTATATACCTCACACCTACTGTATTCCTCCTTTCACTTTCTCTCTCTCTCGGCCTCTTATTCTCTTCTTTGCTCATCTCCACACATTTCTCTCTCTCCCTCTGTCTCTCTCTCCCTGTTTTGTAAATCAAACAACCTCAGGTGACAGGTCATGCAGATTTCCCACAAGTCAGCGGGGTGTAAACATCCATCCAAAAGAGTGTTGCATTGCCGTCACACCTGATGACATAATGACCACTTGGAAACTAATAAACAGCTTCATTCTACCAAAGCTATTGCTCCTTTTCATAAGCGCTACGGTCCCCAATCCCTCTCCCTATCTGTCTCTCTCTCCCTCTCCTATCTGTCACATATTCATCCCCCTGCACCTCACCTCTTCGCTGGTGCTGCCGGAGTTACCCATAAATCACTGCTGTTGTCTAACGCTATCCATTTTCCCAGAAACACAGGGCGGCTGTTGCAGAAATTGGGTCAGGCATAATCTGCAGGGCAGCGGAGCCTAGCTAGTCATGATTCTGCTAGGTAATGTAGCCATTAGCACACAGTGAGAGATTGGTGGGATGCGTTGAAGAGGTTGGGTGGGTGCTGCATGGTGGTGCAGTGGTGGGGGTCCCCTGTGGATAATGTGACACCCAAGAAAAGCTGCCACATGACACAGTTTTATCGCTCCCCATCAACCACGACATTGGTGTGTGTGTGTGTGTGTGTGTGTGTGTGCGTGTGCGTGTGCGCTCTGCAGTGAGGACATGAGTATAGGTCGCTGTTTTGTGTTTGCATGGGTTGAATTGTTATGAGTTAGTGAATTAAACTTTGACAGTGGGAATTGATTCGGCGCTCTGGACCTCGTGGAAATCTAAACTGGCTTCTGAATTAGCAGGACAGTCACAAGTGTAACTGATACAGTAACTCATTACACAGATGTAGAAGAGAGAACGGCTTCGATTAATGACAGCAAGAGTCTTGAACTTTGACAATATGCCTCTTTATTAGGTTTCCTCTTACAAGGCCTGATGCTGGAGAGCCGCGGGAGGCAGACTTCAAATGAGAGAAGATCCCGCCCAAAGGCACCATTGGCTTGTGATAGTGTGTGCCTGACTTTTCCACCATTAATTTACGTCTTAGATTACTTAGATTTATTTATAAGTGTATTAGAAGGCAAGTTGCTCATATTAGCAAACTCTTGATTTATACATTGACATGTTCAGTTGCAGTGATTTTAAATTCAAAATCTGAAAGCATGAGTTTAAAAGTCTCTGTACAATGAAAACATCTGCAGGGTTCAGACCCATCTTCATATTTTATTCTGCTTGCAGGCCCATTTGCTCAGGAGTCAAACAAATATGGAAGCTACAGTACGAGTCTCGCAGAGGGACGACTGTGTTACACTTCATATTACATCCATTTTAAAAAACGTCCAGAGATTAAATTGAAATGCACCTGTCAAAAAACAGTTGATGTAATGGTAAGGGGTAAAGATGTAAGAGTCTACATTTATGTAAAATACAATTTTTATATAATTCCCACCAGCTCTTTTTCCTCACTTATTTTGAGAGCAGCTAATAAAAGTATCACGATCCTTTAATATAGTAGATTATCATGGGTTGTTAATGCCTCATAATAGAATGTGTTTGTATGATTTTTTTTTTTATAAGACACATTTTTTTTAAGATAACTGAGTAAAAAATAACATTTGCCTTTTTCACTAAATATTTACCGTCCGTGCCAAAAATGCAGTCCTGTTAACAGTAAAGTCATAGCACACAAAAATAAACATTGCATAAAATAAAACCAAGCCAGCCCAATTTTCACTGAAATAGAAAATTTATTGAATGAGAAGGTTATTATTGAAGATCTAAATTACAATAGAAACGATGGTATTTTCCCCTTTAAATGGAAGAAGTGTTCTCTTCCTGTCAGCAGTATTAGTTCCTGTCAGGTGAAATAAAATGACTGACTGCTGTTTTGCAATTTGTTCAACGAACCTGTGATGAATTAAAAAAACATTTCTCCATCGTGATATGAATCCTAAACTCCAGTGTTTTACCAGTTAAAGGAGAAAAATACAATAAAAATACAAAATTATTATAATTAATTATACACATGGTGTATTTTTATACATATAGGGAAGCTTGGTGGCTTTCTCGTGAGACGCACAGCTGCTGCATAATAAGTTCCTCAACAAATAAAGTGGTACAATTGATATACAGGGGTTAATGTGGAGACACTTATATGAATGTATTGTAGTAATGAGTTTTTTTTTACGTGGACTGCAGTGGTGAACATACAGTAGAGTCAATCAATACTCGATCTTGTTGTACAGGTTGTATAAAGGTAACGCTGGCAGGTTGCTCCCCGGGTAATACAGGGGCGTCGGAAAGGCGATAGACCGCGGGACGGGGACGCGCAGTAAGGAGTTATCTCTGAAAACCAGCGGCATCCCCACCAGTGTCTGTGCGGAGGCGTGGGCCATGTTGGCCGCCTCCAGCTCGGCCGAGAGCTGCCGTTTCCATTTGTTCCTCCGGTTCTGAAACCACGTCTTGACCTGAGTCTCCGTCAGCTGCAGGCTGGAGGCCAAGCAGGCCCGCTCCGAGCTGCTCAGGTAGCGCTTCATGTCGAAGGTGGACTCCAGCTGGTACACCTGACTCCGGGAGAAAACCGTGCGCGTCTTCTTCTTGGCCGAGTTGCCCGTCTTGTCCGCGCCGTCCGAGTGTCTCTCCTCCGACAGCGGTGACATCTGGTGGCACGGCCGCTCCTGCTCCTCCTTATAGTCCTTCAGCAGAGGCTGGTGCGCAAGGTGCGGCCGCCGTGCCAGCGCGTCGCTCCCAGACATGAGTCCTTTAGCGGCACCTGAACGCACCACGAGAAGAGAGGCACACTATGAATAAATATATTTTCACCATGCTTTTTACTGAGGGGGGAATAATTATATTACATTGTTTTAACATACTCAGTTTGAGAGTTCGTCAAGTGTGAACTCTGACTTGTTAAATCGACTGCTGCTGCGAGCCGGTGACTTTTTTTAAATAAACAATCCAGAGTGTACAGTATAAGCTATTAATTAAATCTCTGCTCCGTGGATTTAACGCTCAATTGACGGCGTGTAGTGCAGCCATTTTGGAAACAGGTTTCATCAATTAGTGGGCTCAATTAAATTTGAAACGAGAGGAAAGACAGGGGGAGGTAATTATTCGACCTTCCACTCCTCTGCCGCTGTGATGATGAGGAGGATGATAGTGTCTGCACATAACAAACAAGTGGAAGTGCATGAGCTGCGTGTGAGTGGCACCAACACAAGCTGATGAAATGTGAGCTCAAGTGCAAACAAAAACAATAAACAGGCCTGGTTGTTTATTTATAAATAAAAGGCAACTAATTGTGCCTGATTTCATGACATTCATAGTGTAAATAAATCACTTTAGTGTCAACAAATGTGTGCAAAAATATTTCAATTATTTATGCATCACTTTGACCATTTGTTTCATTTCCTCATAATAATATTATTCTAGAAATTTGGCAGTGACAGTAATAACAATAATAGACAAATAGAAAATAATCATAATCCTCACCTAAACATGAGAAGTTGTGCGCTTGGCTGCATGGCTCGCTGTGACCGGTGTCGGAGCAGAAGCAGTCCGCTGAGTCCTCCCCGCCGCTGCACTCGTCCTCGGAGGACACCGACAGCGAGCGCCTTCGCTGCAGCGGCACAGGCAGCGGCGGTGGAGGCGGCGGACCCTTGGAGAGAGCCTTGGTCCCGGAGCGAGGCGCATCGGACGGCGTGCCCAGAATAGACTGGATGGTAAAGCTGGAAATCGGGCCCGACGAGCACTTGCTCCCGCTGTCTTCTGCGTTGCTCATTCTCGCTTCATAACAGAATTGAAGTATTGACTGAATCGGTCTGTCCCCCTTGTATTCCGTTATTGCTTTCTGGTGCGTAAAAATTACGAAAGCGCCTTTTTGTCCCCCCTCTCTCCCCTTTTCCCCCTTCGCCTGTTTAATTGTGGAGTTTTAACATTGAGCTTGTTTTTTCTAGAGCTCGGGGAACATGAGTGTATTCCTGGTCCTCCTCCTCACGCTCTGGATCGCAGGCAGCAAGGTTTCGTCGCCTCATTTGCATGTAGGTAACCTCCTCCTGGGCCAATGGCAGCCTCCGACTCAAGCCCGGAAATTTCAAACTCCTGTCAATGTTTTGAGATGGGAAGGGGAGAGCGAGGGGACTGAGGGGGACCAACACTGCTCAGCCCTGCATTTGGAACAGTTACAGTAATATTTCTAATTTTAACATAAGCATGCTCATACTTTTTACCTCTTTTTAACTTTTAAAACCTTCAATCCTCACAACTGTCTATCCCACAGGCTAATATGGTTTTGAATGAAGTAAACGTGGCTGTTAATTTTTAAGTGTCACATTTTGCCTCAAGAAAATATGAGATTATTTATAATAATAGAGTTTCACTCAATCTGCCTTTTAGAATATTGCAGCTCTTGTGGCACAGGTATGGCAGATTTACGCAGATTTAGTTTTGTTATCTAATGATGCTCATGTCCAGTTTCAGTCAACCGAGGATTGCTTCATGCATGCAAACCAATATCCTCACATTGGGTGACGGTGACACGCGTACAGATTTGGAACTAACACAGAGGCCTTACTACTTTTTCCCTGGAAATAATAAACTCGTTCCGCGTCCATTATCTGCGATTAAGAATTAATTTGATCATTACGGAGCTAATCTGCCTCGTGATGGCCGCGCGTGGAGTGGAGGCCGGCTAATTGATTGACTAATTGATTGGAGATGGTGGGGGCTGCGTGTGCGTGTTGTGAGAGGTGGGGGCGAGCATCCCACCTCCTCCCACCACACCACCCATGCTCTATCTCTCCCTCTCTGTGTGTGTGTCTGCGGGACAGCTGCGGGGCTTGATCTGGCGGTTCGGGCACATTATCCCTCTTTTACTGCTTTGTGCGGGAGCCCCAGACACATTACAAATGGTCAGCTTTAATCATCATGTCAGCTCTTCCCCCGGTAGCCACACAACCGGCATTCGGTGGAGAATCAGGCTGGAAGAGGGAGAAGACGCCGGCGATGATGGTGCTGATGATGCTGACGGTGGTGATGATGCTGACAGCGGATTCTGTCGTCATCATCATAACAGCCAGACAGACAGACGCATCTGGATCCGCGCGTAAATATCTCGCACTGGCAGCGGGGCCAAGCAGCTGCTAAACGATCTTAACAAAACGCCCACGCAGGGGAGGCTTTACTGAGAGGGGGGCAAATATATGAGGGCAGTCGGTGCGGGTGCTGGATTTATGGTGGTTACACATAAGGCGTGAAATCTGCAATGACAGTTAAATGGGTTTATTTTATATGCCGCTCTTTTCAAACAAAGACCTTTGTCAGCGCCGCCGCCTTCATCACTTTCAGACGACTTTTAGCAAAGTGAGATTGCTTCATCGCAGAGAGACAGTGGACACCACATGGCTGCAGAGCATGATTTACACGCGTTGTTTTTTTTATGTCAGAGGCTCAGATTTGGCGTTTTTATAGACCGAGCAGTGGCGTCCTGTATTATATGGAAATGTTCATCCCTGCAGTCTCATCCAGCCCTGGCTGCACGATGAGGCCCAAACAAGCGAGGCCCTAAGTTCGTGCTCTATCACAGTGATAGGTGGTGTATGGCCGCCCTACCGCAATAACAGAACAAGATCTTTAGCAGCAGAGAAAGGTCTGAGAAAGACAGATGAAGTTATGAGGCGCTCTGATCTGGGAATCAAGCTTCGATAAATATTAAACAAAGAGCCTTTACACGCGTGTATTATGATATATGGCGTGTCCAGGTCTAGAATAAGGAAATTACCAGAGAAAATGATATCAATAAATTTTCTAAGTATAAACGTTGATTATGTTTCGATTTTCATTCAAGAAAGCGAGGCCTGCTCTTTTTTCACGGGGCGTTTGTGTGCGTCCGTGCGCGCATGTGTGTGTGAGAGAGAGAGAGGGGAGGAGAAAGAGAGAGAGTTGTAAACGCAAGCAAAGCGCCCAGGCCCTGGAGGTGTACAATTTATGTAATCTAAGTGTGGAAATGAACTGGGTAATTTATTGGAAAACACAAAGTCAGGAAGATTGGATCAGCACAGCCTATCCAAGGGCTCCTATCCATCAAGTTCCAATTAACAACCTAACCATTGAGTTTTAATGGCTTTCCAATCTACTGCCCTGATAGACTCATCAATTCCTCGGGGAGAAATTAAGAAAATCGACCGCCCCTCGGCGTTTCAGTGTCATTCTTCACAGCAACTATATGTCAAATTAAAAACACAATTAAAATTTAAACTGTTCCAATCAGACGGTGCCCCGCAACCTATGTTTCACTTAATAGAACTTTGATGAAAATCTGATGCTCGCATTCAATCAGGAAAGCAAATGGGATGGGTTTAAAGCGAGATTTCCCTCTTTCGAGATGTGTCAAAAAGAGTTGTTCAAACACTTTGGGCTTTGGGGGACACACGAGGTGCTCGTATCACTCCTGTGTGGCCCCTTAGCACCAGAAGTCACGAACAAAATATCATCATCTATCGCAGGGGGGATGTGTGGCAAAGGACTAAAACGAAGCAAGGAAGGTGAGAGGTGATTTAAATGAACTTTTACGCACATCTTGCCTGAGGGAGTCATCAGAGGATGTATGTTTTGGGATATGGGTTGTTAAAAGTTCTATCATATATCAACCTCTTGATAACACTGGACTCATTTGGTTTCAGTCTTGGTACAAGGGAACCCTCTGTCAATCCACAGGGACTTCAGAAAACCTCTTTCCATGACGCACAGCCAGAATCTGTTCTTCAGGCTTCTGTCATAACAAAACCTCCAACACAAACGCTTTAATGTCTGTACACAGCTTTTAACATTCTCTATAGCAAACTTATCACCCAACACCCATGAGCAGTTCCCAGCTGCGACAGAGATGAGACTAGCGAGGTGGTCAGGGCCACTTGTGTGTCTCCAAACTGACACTACTATAAAACCAGGATGGGGAGGCTCAAAATTACCCATTCAGCTCTCCATTTTAATGCAACACACCGAGCGAAGTCCTCGGTCACGTCCGTTTGCCCCCTTCCCCTGCAAATGTGCTTTATCTGATTTTGGCCCCCGCTCTCTTTTCTCCTTTACATAAAGATGTCGCACAAATGGAAATTATCGAGTGGTAATTTTTTCAATTTATGCGCGCAAATCAAGGTCATGAGCTGATCCGAAAGCGTCGTGCATGCGAGCGTTGCTCTTACTTGACGCAGTGCGCTGCAGACGTTTGCGGATCGATATGTGCCAGAGGAATAATGCCATACTAATCTATTAATTTGCAGTAATGGGGCCGTGTTGAGTGTGAATGGTAGGTGCGCGTCAATACTTGGGTGATCTGACGATATTTGGATGAACCTTTTGTCTCTTGATGAGGTCATCATATAGAGCTTAGAGATGACTGATTCATTTCCGATAACTGTATTAGCCCACTCGTGAAAATAGAAAATTGCTTGTGAACCAAAGGTTGTTCTGACTTGAGAAATTCACGTGCGTCCCTTATAGTTGATTTTTACTCAAAATCTCATTTGTTGAATTTCTAATTTCAACATTTTGCTTTGTTGGAATGGTGTAAATAGTGTTATCACGTGTTTTTCACCCAGATCACTGGAGACAGGTTGAACCTCTAAAACACACTATGAATAAACTACGAGTGAATCAGGCCTCGTGGAGCTCTGCTGTTTTATTTAAAAGGGATCATGGTGGTAGTTTCCCTGCAACCTGCATGGACGCTGTCACCTGATGAGTCTGAAGGTGGAAAAGCTTTATTTAAATTTAAAAATGCATAATCTTGATTATTTATAACTGTAAATACGATTTAATTTGTAGAAGCATATTACTGATCAATGTTATTTTACTGTGGATGCGTCAAACTGAACAGAAGCTGCATGAGAGGAGTGTTCCCTCCCTCTCCTCACTGCAGCCTCCTCCCCTTGGGTCTGCATTGTCCCTTTTAACTTTAGCTCAACTAAATAAATGAAATTAAATAAATGAAATTAAATAAAATAACCCACCAACTGTAAAATGTCAGCCTTAGTTTCATCCTGGACGTGGTGTCTCGCCTGGACCCTGTCAAAAACACCTGGATCAATATTTGATTTCTGAACAATTTTGTGGGATCAAAAAGCAAAACCATCTTCATGGAGTGATGGGATGAGGCAGATATGGAATTTACTTAGTTTACTTTAATTAATTTACAGGGCTTGAAGGCTTCAAAATAAAATATGCCCACATTAGCTCATAAATTGTGATTCCTTATTTGAGAGAAGTGTTGAAGTATGAATACGAGCAGGATCTTCTTATCCTATTTATTTTTTATCTAGTTTTTCTCTTTAAATGTTTTGTTTCATCAAATGGAATTAAAACGAATGCATTAGTTAGTTCGTTGAGTTGGTCGCAGAAAGTGACGGTGACACCTGTAGGATCGTGTGTGTTACAAAGTGCCACTTTAATAATTTATTTCTTATTTAAAATTGTACACTTTTTTTGTTTCTTTATTTTCTTTAAGGTAATCCATTAATCCAGGATAAATGCTCCCCCGTGGAGACACTATTAGATATTACATGTAAAGAATTGACAATATAAGGATGATTTTCAATTATCTATTTTTTTTCGATTTCGAGTGTTTTTTAACATGTTAAAAATAATTTGGACAATTCGCCAAACTGAATGAGCCACGGCACCAGCGTTGTTAAGTTTCCTTTTAAAAAGTTTAAAAAGAAAACAAAAGGAATAAATAGACAAGAAAAATAAAATGAAGTTCTCAAATAATTTTAGGGAAAATTTGTTTTAAACAAAAATTTCAAAAACCTAAAATAAAACTTCAATAAAATAAGTATTGACAGTGACATTAACAGCTTGATGCAGCCCCAAAATACTGTGAATTTACTATAGTTCACCTCCAATAAACACACACACACATACGGCCGTGAGAGAGATGTTAAAAGACAGCAGCTCATACTCAGGGACTAATGTCCTCTTCTGAATACATTATCCATAATTTCGACAAGATGGTGGCAATTACGCATCTAATTGACCGAGCCACTTTTAATGTAAAGCAACGTTTTTTTAAAGTGCATAATACTAAGATGATTACAGAAACCCACCTGCCCGTGCAAGTGTGTGTGTGTGTGTGTCTTTTATCAGATTAAGCGTTAATCTGTCTCATCCCTGTCATTACCTGTCATAATGTTTACGTTTCTTGGTGCGTAAAAATGTCTGAAATGCTTGAACTCATTGTAGAAAATATAGAAAATAGCTCAATTTAATCTCATTTATAAAAACGTATAAACCACCACCACATGAACCACAGTAAAGAAATCGTACAAAAATGTCTTAAAATGTAAGGAATATGTATTCTCCATTTATTTCACAACATGGTTCAGCAATACAATATCAAAACGTTGTTTTTTTTCTGTACAAAGGAGAAGCAGCACGTGGCAGCTCCTCTCCACCGCATCTCCTTAAATATATACATTTACATACTTTATACAACAAACACCCACCACGCTGCAGGGTGGCGGATGTTTTCTTTACGCTCCTTGTTCAAAAACACAAAGTGGATGAAGCAGACGCTGGAGCTCATGACGCTTGTGCTTGAAGGACGTGTCCATTGTGGAGAGAGTCGCTAAAACTAAACATGAAGCTACAGGAGCAGTTTACAGCTGAGAGAGTCTTGATTGTCCCCGTCAAAAGCTTCAAACGGCAAATAAAATACAATTTAAACAGGGGAAATATTACAATAACAGCCTCATCAGTTCTCCACCGTGAACAAATGACAGAAAAAGAAGAAAATCCCAGCACACCGTCAGTGTATTGCACATCATCGTCCTATTAGTTCTGGAAATGTGAAGAAGAAAAAAATCAAACAAGTGTGTTTCTCTACAGGCAGGCCTGCGACTTGAGGCCGCCATGTTGGTTGTTTGTTTCTTGTAAACAAGGTACATTGTTTTGTGGAGCTGTAAATTTGGCCTGTCCAGCAACAGTCACGGTGTAGAGACCACGGGACATTTTAAAAGACACACATCAGGCAGTGTGAGCAGGTGGACCCCAGAAGTGATCATTTCATTGTAATTATTATTATTATTGTTAATAATAATAGTAATAATAATATAAAGCATAAGATTTGAATGTTCAAATCACTTGTAAACGGAACCCTCATGGAAAATTACACAATTTATCTTTTGCCAAAATAGCTCGGTGGTTTGACAGTGTTTATGTTTTTTATTTGTTTTTTTATTTTGTCAGTTGTACAAAAATATTAAGTATCTTTTCTTTTGTTTTTACTTGATTTTGGACTCAGACTCCAGCAAGTTTTCAGACCGGTCTGAGCAGCGGCACGGATGTGACGATGGGATGGGAGTAGTAGACGCCGGGGTGCGGGAAGGTGAGCAGCGGCTGGCTCACGGGCACGTTGGCACCGGCGCCTCCGCTCTCCGAGGCCGAGTTCTCGTGGTAGAGGATGGGCACACGCACTATCCTCTGCGCCGCGGCGTGGCTCAGGTTGGCGGCCTCCAGCTCCGCGGCCAGCTGCCTCTTCCACTTGTTCCTCCGGTTCTGGAACCAGATCTTCACCTGCGTCTCCGTCAGGTGCAGGGACGCGGCCAGGCCCGCCCGCTCCGAGCTGCTCAGGTAGCGCTTCATGTCGAAGGTGGACTCCAGCTGGAACACTTGGCTCCGGGAGAACACCGTGCGCGTCTTCTTCTTGCGGCACGGCTTCTTGTCGTCGTCCCTCTTCTTCCACTCCTCCAGCTCGTCCTTCTTGGCCTCTTCCGTGTCGCTCTCCTCCAGGATGATTTCGTCGCCGCTTTTGCTGTTGTTTTGCTCGTCGTCCTCATCGTCATCTTTGGCGTCCGGCTCGGATTTGAGCACCAGGTCCGGAGAGTCTCTGTCCGTGCCCGAGGTTGGAGAGGAGTCTCTGGCTCCTGGTTTGTGGGTGACTGAAATAGGGACACAGGGGGATGTGGTCATTAACTGATGGACTGAAGCTGTAGGGTTTATATTAGGCTGCACTCTGTTGATATACAGACTGAGAGCTTTGAGAAACCATAGTTATAAATAGTGCCACAAAATGACATAACAATTGACCATTTAGTTACTGACAACACCATATCCAAATGTGGACAAATGAAGCCACTGTGTTGCTCTGCTAAAACAGCCTAACAGAATAAAACACAGGCCTGCTGTACTTTACAAACCAAGGTTTTACATCCAACTTTCAGAATCCCCTCTTTGTTTCTTTGCATGAATGATAGTGCCATTCATATCAGCGTGTTTAAACCCCACATGGATAAATCACAGGGACAGGCTGTCAGTGACCAAGCCTCAGGGGTAAAGATGTTCACGCTGAGCCGCCAATAGACAAATCAAAAGCACGCTGCGCATCGTCGCCCGTAGCCGATGATTTCACGATGTCTGCTTCATTTTATGCACAGTGTGTCACTTTATTGATCTATTATCCCGCGTCGTGGCCAAACAACACGGGCCTTCGTGGAGGAAAGGCGTCACATCACTATATGGCCCATGCACTCTGTGGTGAATACAGGGTGCAACACCAAAACGCGCAAAATGTACGTTTGTCGAGGACAGTACTCACAGAGGACTTGGCCCAGAGAGGTCCGGGTTTTTAAAAACAAATAGAGCTTCCCCTCTTTCTTCTAATCTAAAAACATCAACACCATAATGAAATATTATCCTTCATGACTCAGCCTTACCTTCAGTTCTGTGTAGGTGGGCGGCTGAGCCGAGGGTGTACGGGTACCACCACGCCGAAGTGCGCTCCAAGTAGTGAGCCGGTAGACTGAACCTCTGTGCGGGCAGGTCAAAGCGTGGGAAGTGCAAGTCCCCGACCTGGGAAAAGGAAAATCCTCCCTCCAGAGCCGCCTTGGTGGCAGCCAGCACGGGCTTGGGTTTGGAGGGTTTGCTGTCACAGTTCAGCAGGTTCTTGATGAAGAAAGGCGAGTCCTTGGCCGGAGCGCACGTTTCTGGCGTCGTCTCTGGCATCGCTGTGGCTGCGGTGTGGACAGCGGAGCACCACGAAATCAGGAATTTAAAAAAAAGGAAAGAAAAACAGGCAACGCTCACGGATCCGGACTGCGAGGAGTCCCTGGTTTTTCTGAATTATTAGTATTCTTAACGCGAAGACTGGATTCACACTCTCGCGAGCGCGTCCTTCTCGGCTAGAAAAATAAAATAAAAAATGTTTGTGAGGTAGAAAATAAATAAACAAAGCGCGCGGACGTGGAGATGTCTCATTCCGCGCTCTCCCCGTCAGAAAACACGCAAAAGTGTGTCCGCCGTGTCAGTCAGTCTGGCGCCTGATGCTAATGATGAAATAAAAATGTCATCCAAGTTAAATGCGGAAAGTATAGGCGATTGGGCATGTACAATGGCAAATGGGATTAAGGGAGAGACGGCGAGGGGAGAGAGAGAAAGAGAGAGAGTGTATGTGTGTGTGAGAGAGAGAGAGAGAGAGAGACCATCCTCCCTCTTTGTGGCTCGTGGCCGCGCTGTTCTCGCCTGTTATTGGTCTCATAGAGTCCAATTAGGCAGCAAATGAACACAGGGCTGTTATTGCGCCAAAAAGGAAGGTTTGGGATGAGCGCCTCAACACACAACTAACACAACAGTCAATCACTCACGAGCTTACTCAGAATCCAGATTGTAATTTCTTTTATCTCTATATAAATTCAGTGAACCTCTTTCACTCAGGCTGCAGATGTGGGTTGTGAATAAAGTCTGTTCTTTAGATCGTAGGGGATGATAGACTGTATTTCACTTTTAAAAACTCCCCAAACCATATGCATTTTAATATGGGCTGTATTAAAAGCTTGCCTAATTGTGATGCTTTCCCACAATGGATCAGTTTAAAGTGGTTAAGATTAGGAAGGAGAAAATAACCCAAAATTCAAATCCACCCATGAGTGTGCCTGATAACCAAATATAATACGAAATAATAATAAAAAGAACTACAGTAATAACAATAATCACAACAAAGTAATAGTCACATAATAGTAGTACGTTTTTTTTCTTTCACTCGTCTCAATTGTGTTAAAATTTGAATTGAGAATTTAATAAAATAAAATCCATCTGTAACAGTCACAATGCCAGCTGTGGAAATGTCACAACGCTGCTCCTCAAATATTTATTCATATTTACACATTATGAAAAAGGCCTGAGATCAGGCTGCAGCTTCTCCACGTGTCACCAATGGGTGATTAGATTCATATTTCTAATTCATTGATTTTCAGAGAGGGACACTTCCACAATGTCTGCGAGTCACACGGTCATTTATCCCCCTCTAATCGATTTGGTTAATTCATCCCTCAGATTGCATTCTTTGTAAATGTGCTACGTATATTCACTCATTGATATTAATTGACTTGTTTAAGAAAGGAGCAGAAGCAGTAGGGAAGTGGAAGCTGGTGTAAGAGGAGGTGGAACGGGGAGACAGCGTCCTCTGTGGGCCATGTGGGTGAAATGCAAGTGTGTGGACAGAGTGTGTTGTGTGTATTGGGTTGGGGGGGAGAAGATGCCCCCATGAAGGAAAATGTAAGTGTTGGTGGTAGATGTGTAGTTCTTATGGTTGAGGTTAAGGGGTTGGTGTAAATTAGAATAGGGGACAACATGTGTTGTGACTATAGGGCTGGAAGATATAGACAAAAATGATATCAAGATAAAAACAAATTCATATCAGTCAGTATTGATATTTATTAATTCTCTTAATTTTAAAGTATATATTTGATATTGTCCTGTTGCAGTTTGATCTCACATGTGACCTGACTGAGACAATTTATTTCAGTTGAACCATCATCATCATCTGTTCCCTGAAGACATTCATTAGCCATGTGATCTATTCTGCAGCTGTATTGCTGAGTGTAGGTGACAAGGTTAAGGTTGCACTGCTGCTGGTTTTCAGGAGTTCTTACATGCTCCAGCTTTTCCATGCAATTAACACATGTTGTTCATTTAGTGAGCTGCTGGAAAGGTGAGATCCTGTTACTGTGATGTAATTGCTGACTTTTCTTATGTGTTCATCACAACAGCTAGTTCATGGTGCTCTCACTCTCAGGTGCAAATGTGTATCTTTGGTTAGGAGCTTCTACACAATCCAGAGAATTTACATTACCCTGATATTTGTGATTATCCTAAAGGGAATATGGCAAACTGTTCTTTGTTTAAAGACAGTTTGGGACACATCGTGCGCCCCAGAGTACTATTATAAAACAGAACTAGTTTCTGGCAAGTAAATAAAACACGCGTTAGGCAAGCCCGATCATATTTGACCTCAGAATTTATAAATGTGATTTGCAATATTAAAAGAGTAAAGATAGTGGTCTCAGGATGCAGCAACTAAAACTCAGATAAACTGATGACTGATAAATATAGATTTTTTAAATAATTAAATGAAAAGTCATTTGCAGAATAAATAAATAAATAAATGTATTATTTGGGGGCTGTTCAGTGTGCATTACTCTCCTCTCCATTATTTTAAACCTGGAGTAAAAGTAACTGTTATTTATCATGTTAGCCTGTTTGGTTTTGAATAGTGAAATAGAGATTGTTGAGGAGCTCTCTCATATTTACACCACACATATTAGCAGTCCAACATGGGGAACACAAGAGACACTAACCCTGAAAATATACAAACTAGGATCCTGTACTTTAAAAAAAATACAGTAAATATTATGCATTGATAAGAAACATGCAGCAGACATTGCCCACAGGCTACAAAGGCCTTCTGAACGCTCCATAAGTCTATTTTTGTTGCTCCTCGGGTAGGCTACTATGACTTTTATATTATTTATTTCAAAGCGCCCAGATATTGATTATTTCACAAGGAAAAATGACAAATGGCAGGAGGGAATGACACGGTCAGCAGGTTCTATTAGAGAAATGATAGTGTTGCTCGTGGTTTGTTAAAAGGTCCAGTTTAGATACTTTATAGGTTTACATCCATCATCGTCTAATGACCTATTTGATGAAAAACACGCGCTGTGGTGACAACGGCCCTGTGCAGCCAACTTCACTTTGTAATTGCTCCCATATTAAATATAGATTTTTGTTTTGATATCTTGTGAGAATTCCTTTCTGTGGGTCAAAATTGTGATAAAAGACATGGACGCTATGGCGAGAGCTCGGAGGGAGAAAACTGGGAGGAGAATGGGAGGGTTGAGAGAAGTCGATGGTGGAACTGTGAGTTTGTTGTTTTGAGTTCTGTACAGTGGTGGAGGGAATATTCAGATTCTTCAGTTAAAGCAGCAACACTGCAATTAAAACATAATCCAGTGTAAGCAAAGGTCATGCATTGAAAATGTTATTTACTTAAAAAGAGTTCAGTATTTATATTTACAGTACGTAATATCTTGAGAGATTCAGTAGCCTAGCGATACTATTACATCTGATGCATATAGCATTTTGTTGTTGTATGTAATTTTAACATTTGTAATTTAATCGAAAATATATACATTATCTGATCATATAGTGTTTTTAATCTCCAACAAGTATCTAATCCTGTCTGATCAATTTAGCTGTGGCAGAGATAGTATTCAGATCTCCGATTTAGGAGTACAAATTCTCTGTTATTAGTAGAGCCTGATGGATTTGGCATTTGAGAGGTCGAATCCAGTACTGACACAAGGGAGTAAAACATTTCCAATACTGATATATATACGACATAAGATATGGAATAAAATCGGTTTATGATTCCTGAGATGTTATCAAAACTGAATGACACAGAAATGTAATTGGGGGTTGATATTTTACAGTTCAACCATTAACTTCATCAGGATAAAGTACAAATCAAAAGATAACACAAATACAACCAAATGTATAGAACTTGTATTAAGAAAATAAACATATTTTATGCAAGATATAAACATATTGCACATCTTTTCTGCATTTGTTTACTCTGTAAGTAAAAGTTTTCATATTGGTGCATAACGGCAAACACCGGAGCTGATATCAATATCGTACGTAATGAGGAGTATGCAAGTGTTACTAGCAAATTGTTCATAACATGTTAAAAGTACTCAATGCATAGAAATGATCCCCGAGTATTATACCATCATATATGATATTATTATCAGACTGTTAGCAACAATTTACTTATTATTTGAAGGTGAGAGGAATTGAAGTGTGTTGAGAGTTTCCACAATAAGCTCTCTGTGTCAAACTGCCTTCACACAGACGGCTACATTTATCACTGAAACCTGTCCACGCTGTGTCCTTCTCGCACTTTTAAGTGGCCACTCTGTGTTTGGGAACGAGACATTAAACCAATGAAGGCCACACCGAGATTGCTTGGATTTAAGCATTGCTTTTTAGAGTATAGGAAAGGAATTGGTGGCCCTCCACTGACCCGGCAAACTTTAATTGGGATTGTGCTGGTATTGATTGTAAGTGGCTGGGCGAATCTTGAATTACGGCCTGATTAGCTTTTACTTGGCCCCTTGCACCAACCAGTCGAAGGAGCTCAATGTCATTCAGGTTGGAACACTTCAGCGGCCACTTGACTGGAGGGAATCTTGTTACTTTCTGTGCAAACGGGAAACAACATGTATTTAAGATGAGGATGACAGCTCTACTGGCAAATCTACCTCAGTCACATGAGGCTGTGATATTCCCTCAGTGCATGATCAATCACTTTTAGAAATAATTTGAAAACATGTCACTTAGCATGTACCGTATGGGCACAGCGAAGATGTATCCTCCCTTTTTATCTCCCCTGCTCTCATTTTATCTACATTTTATCACTCCTTCTCTGGCTTTATTGTCTCTCAGCAGAGATGATGACCTCTGTGAGGTTTGGACGGAAACAGACATAGGAGCGATGTAGCCCTTTTTCTCCATTATGAGCAGCTTCATCCGAGCCCCCTCAGGCACCCAGCCTCAATATCTACCCTCTGCACCTCTAAAAACTCTGCCCTGGATCGTCAGCTTCTACCCAGCCTGCCTGGATGTGTCATTACAACTCGGTAATCTGGAGAGGGCAACAGAAAAGTTCTCATCAGTGTCAGCTTGAGATATAGACATGGGCTGGGTAACAAATGGCCAAATGCACAGGCACCAGAGCAGACCATCAATAAAGCAATTTCTTGTGTCATAACAGCCGCGTTTTTCCTAAAGCCAGCCTTTCAAAACTTTTCCCTCTGCAAATCGCTGCAGCCCGACCATTAGAGTCCTGCCTTGTGAATTTAATGGATTCCGTACAAATAATATTCCACCATAATGGAAAAGGTTGAAGTCACTGAAGACAGATGAAGTCATAAACACATATAATTGAGAATCAAAGACCGATAAATTTTAAACTGCTATCCATTCTCTCTTCTTAGATGATGATCTATGTCAGCGCGGCTGCAGGAAAATGGAAGAGATTATGGGGGAAAATTATAACAATAAATTTTCTAAACATACACCTTGATTATGCTTCGATTTTTTTTTGGAGGGGCAGCAGGCGAGGGGGTGGGGTGGTGGGGGTAGTAGAAAGAAGGCTGGAATTGCTGAAAGCTTGCTGGCTAAATGGCACCATAAAATAGGTTCCCTGCTCTTTTGCCTGCAGAGCGGAGGCATGCCTGGAGGTGCGATCCCCCCACCACCTCCGCTCTAAATGGGGGAAATGAATTGTGTAATTTATTGCAAACGTGCACACAGTGAGATTAGATCAGCATATCCCATCAAAGGAACAACAATCAATCAGCCTCTAGTTAACAGCTTGAAACACATAAACCAGGGCACCTAATGGCTTTCCAATTTAACAGATTGATAGACTTATCCGGTCCTAAGGGATGAATTAAGAAAACTGGGTACTTTCACACAGGCACTGGCACTTTTGACAGGACCTTTTCCCCTCCCTCTAGCTTACTTACTATCTTTGCTCCCAAATATAGAGATAAGTTTAACCTGAAAATAAAGAGAAAACCGCCCCCCCCCCCCCCAACCCGTCTTTCTGTTTGAGAAAGCCCTCCAGAGCTGATTTGTTATTCAGATGAGGCGGCAGTGGAAGTGTGTCAGATGTGGAGAATGGGCTCATTTTAATGACCTGATTATCGCGGGTCATTTGGAACTGTGAAATCAAGGGAGCTATTCAAAGCCACTTAACAATATCTAAATGTGACCTGAGCGACCCGTTCAAGAATGTACTTTGAAAAATAAAAGGGAGCTTGTTTGTTTCATATCTCATTAATCACGCCGCTGATTCACTGAAACTCATCAGCAGAAATATCTGAGGATCACTCGACAATTTGATTAGAGAAGTATTTTAAGACTTGAATGTAAATATGTGGCTTCAGCAAGCAGTCGGTTAGCTTAGCTTAGCATAAAGACCAGGAACGGGGCAATATCTGGTGTGACTTTAGCCAAGCTCTTTACCACAGATCAACACATTGTGGGCACATTGTTAATCCCGTCCCAAAAGCGGCGCCAATCACACTGATGTTGGTTGAAGTGTTTATTTTTCAAGTTTGGTTTTAATTGGTTATTTAACACTATAAAAAACAGGGTGAAACTTCATGATTGACAGCTGAGACTGACTCTGGATTGGTTGAATGCTTGTATCGTTTGGACCTCGACACCACAGATCCATCTTCCAATCACTACTGCACAGAATCTGGGTCCAAAAGGGCATCATCAGCGTTCTTATCCTGGATATGTTGGCTTTATTTCTGGGGATTGAAGAAGCGTTGTCCATCTTTAAATGCAGACTATGGAAACATCATTTTTAAGTGTCTCTCATTACAGAGGGCACCAAACACCCCCATCTAACTAACACATTCAAACAAGGTTAACTGGCTGTACTGTCCTGTTAAGAGCTTGGCTAAGAACCCAGAGCCTTGACCCAGAGAACTGGTGTAATGCACACTCAGTGTCACCACATTATTTTGTCCACAACCAAGGAGACAGCTGATCTCTCTGTGTCGCTGCATAATTGAGGAGCTGTTGGTATCAAAGATGTGATGCTGAGAGGGATGAGAAAGTTCTGCCCTCGACCCTGTGAGCAGACGAGAGCAAGCTACTTGAGCGGGCCCGGTACAGAGAGCCTCCCATGGGCCAGAGACGGCAGACCTTCTCTCCACAGCCTCAGTCCTCAGTCAGGCAGCCGCTGAGGCCAGCGGGCTGTGACATATACATGTGACTGATGTGTGCGCTCCACTGTAATGTGACAGAACTCCACATTAACCAGAGGAACCACATCCTCTCAGAATTAAGTATATGAAGGGCTGGGGTCAATTTTCATCGTGACTCAGACACTTCAGGAAATGGATTGAGATTCAGCTCACGGGTTTGGGAATGAGCCAGAATTGATTACAGATGGATCAATAAATTGGGTAATGAATAAGAGCCCATTACTAACCAATCAAAACTAATAGCACTTTAACTGCCTCTTTGTTCCTGCTTTTCTATCAGGTTAGCAGAAAACCTGCACTTATCTGACACGAGGGAAGGAGGAAATACCCAAACAGGAACAAGACTATTAAACTCAACAAGCTTCACACTTCTAAGTCAGAGAACAAAATTGGTGTTTTCCTACTTGATGCTAATATTCATCTCCTCTCTGTGGACACAACTCCGCTGATCCAATTGTTTGGCCTGTGAGCTCAGCAAAGGAGCAGATGATTACAGAGAGCGGCCAAACATGATTGTGCCCCCTCCTTGTGACGGACAGTAATTGGAGTTTGTTTGCTCTCTTTTCTCCCTCTCTTGTGTCTGGGGTGGTAAAGAGTGCTATTACTGTCAGCTGATTAGTATGGCTCCTCTGCCTCTTCCTTCAGCTGTCAGGACGCACTAATGAGAGGAAACCTGAGCAGAGACAAGTGAGGCCACCACACACTGAGTGAACAAATGAATGAATTTGAACATCCGCAGAGAGAATGTTAGAGAATCATTTGACCCTTAATGCACCTATTTTTTTATTTAGTGGATTTTTAGTGTTGTGATACAGAAAACATTTTTTTGCAGCATTTTGAATAAAACTTGAAAGCTTGATTGTTTCTACATGACAATTATTACATGCACAAAGTGAGTTTACTTCACTGACCTGCAAACATACACTCTGAAGATGGACGAGGCATTTAGAGCCAGAGTCTGCGCAGTAATGATTGTGAAGAAGAGCCACTGTTTCGAGGTCCCGCTGAGACACATGCTCTGTTTCATCCTGTTTTTTAAGCATCAAACTGCCTATTAAAAATCAAACTTACCAGAAAAAAAGAACATTTAAAAGATAAATCAGTGTGGGAAAGGCTGCCTAAAATCACAGAAACCATCTTTAGGTAAAATATATTATATAATATATTTCAACTCTGGAACGTGGCACATATTGTAACATTATTGTTTTTGTTCATCATCACATTAATTGAATATCATGTGCAATATTACCACTCATGTGCATTTTTAGCTAGGTGTACCAAGGTATAGACAAAGATACATATGAATATACAAAGAGTCAAGCGAAATATAAATACAGACCATTTATAGTGATACTATAACGACCTATAGAGGATATGTCAAATACTACCCAAACATACATTTAAATAAATGTCATTTTCCGTCTTTTTAAGTAAAAACGGGGCACATGTGAGGGACCCTAATGGATCCCTCAAAATGACTCCCTTAATACATCAAGCATTCACAGCAGCCCCTGACAACTCTATCTCCCTCACATCTTAACGCACCCCAAGGTCCTCAGGGCACCCAGGAAAATTAACCATTTAATAGCAATAAATAACAGAGTCTGACTGAGGGGGACTTCAAATCAGCCTCTCTCTACCACACACACACACACACACACACACGATTGTATGCAAAAATCCTTGTTTTCACATACACACCATGGATAGTGTGTACATGAACACAAACATATTTTCTGGAATGTCACTGTTACATATTTGAGGTACCTTTACTTTACTTGAAGACTTTTGTATGATTCTGCTTCAGCTACTAGTTACTTTTTATCTCTCTCTCTCTCTCTCTCTCTCTCTCTCTCTCTCTCTCTCTCTCTCTCTCCCTATATTTATATGATATATTAGATTTTGTTTACAAAAGATATGATGAGCTATGAATTGAACTATATAGACTGTAAATACAATTATTAGCTTGCTGCAGCTCCACTTCAACCAACTAAAACAGAAAATGCTCCTTAATCAAAATGCTATGATGATGCATCAGAAATATTGTAATCATATAATATATATACACAACAGAGGAAGATGGCAGTACAACCGGTGCAGCAAGTGTGTTTTGCATATGTACATGTATCCAAAAAAATGCATCAGCCCTTTTTTGTGCCTGGTTTTTAAACCTTTTTGTTTCTCTGTTTTTGTCTTTTAATGTTTTTCTCTGTTATTTTAATATTTTTGGAGTTTTTAAACCTGTGTGTGATCTGGGGAGATCAGGCATTTCACTCCCATGTTTGGTGAGTGTGTATCATGGAGGTGAAATCTGAGTATAACACCCATTGGGGCTATTTACTTTTCAGGAAGTACTTTTACTTTTGTGTGCATTTTGCAAATATTTTTTACATACTTCTACTTTGAAGAAACATCTTTAATGTAATTTGTGTTTAAACATTGCTTTATCTTCAGTGAAAGTTCACTTCTTTCACCACCTTGAGTGATCTGGAGATGATTCTGTGCTATTTCTGTTACACCCACAAACTATTGTTACATCTGTCTTAATGGCATTCGCATTAATACTCTTTCTTTCTTTCTCTCCTTTTTTCCATCTCTGACGATGTAGTATATTGTTACCGGCCCTTGTATTATTCAAAATGGAGCATTGATTATTTGTAAAAACCTAAGTGCAAATCAAATCAACATTGCTCAGGGACAGATGAGAGCTGCCTACCTGTGCACACACAGGAAAGGGGCCCAGTTATTGACCAATTGATTTGATGTGAAGGAGGGGCATTTGTTTTCCCGCAGCAAGAAGACCTTGACTGTAAGGCTAGCAATCACTCCACCTCCTTACCCCCAACTACAACTACCTCTAACACCCAAATGTGTCCTCAATCTCCACTCCAGCGGGCCCAGGTATGCAACTTTTCCGTCAGCACCGTTATGTATTTGGCTTTCTATTTCACTTTAATAGGGGAGAAATTGGCAACATATTCTTTTACAGCCCCCTGGCACCATTAGAAAGCCTGCTGTCATTTGGATTATTTATGAAAAACTATTTCATGCTTACTTACATTTGCCACTTATTTTCCCCCAGTGTGACCTGCTGCAGATTTAGTTCCATTTCGAAAGCCTTAAAGCCAATTCTTTATGTCTGCAGGTCAGCCTCCTCGATTGAGTCAAGATTGAAATACCAGCGTGTAGTGGGGAAAGGTATGGCAAGAGGAAACCAATAGTCTTTTATTGTGTGGAGGGCTATAGTAAAGAGAACAGGAAGGGGAATACTAAAAAAGGAGAAGCGATGGAGGGGTGAAGGCGGAGGGAACGTGGAGGTGATTTTTAGGCAGATAAAAAATCGGAGACACCTGCAGAAACAAGAGGGAATGCAAAGGCAGCAACAAAAGTTGGAGGAATGAATGGGCACAAACATCCAACTGCTTGTGAGCAGCAAAGACAACAAAGAGTGGCCAAGAACTGAGTCAGCGAATTGGCACAGGAAGAAAAACACAAAGGACATAAAAAGAAAAGTGGTCTTAAATCTACGAGATTTTATATTTCATCCAAAAACATGTCAAATTCCTTTCCCTGCGTGTTGTTTTACAAGGACTACAATGATCAACTTTGCTGGTTTCCCCTGTATTTCTAGAATCTATACTCATATTCTCGTCTGTAGAAGGAAATTGGCAATCTTTGTCTTTCAACATATTAAATAAATCAAAATAGATTTACCCACTGAGGAGCTTGACGGCCCAGGACAAAACAGTCACACTCCCCCTCTGGGGCCAGCATCTATTCTCATAATCCCAAACTGTATGAGATGGGGTCTTTTACTCTCCATTGCACACACACACACACACACACACACACACACACACACACACACACACACACACACACACACACACACACACTCTTGATCTGGGTTTGGCCCGGTCTTTATACAGTGACCCTAATAAAGTGCGGCGTGGCCAGGCAGGTTTGTCACTGTCACAGGTAAATGATGTAATTAATGAGTGTGTAGCAGAGTGGATGGGAACCATGGGTGTTAGCTTTTAAACACCTCTCCAGCTGACTGAGTTTGGGGAGGCCCAGCTGGACACAGGCGGCAGATCGATACAGGGTCAGGGGTCAGTCAACCCTCCCATTATGGCCGGGGTTGGCTCCCATCATCGTCTGGCTAACGATGCCTGCAGGAGGGCCAGCGACAGAGCAAGCGACAGAGCCACTGTGGTGAGAGGAGGCAGCTTCAGACTGAGGCTGCTGTTCTGGGGCTGAAGCCTGAATCTATCTTTGTATCTATGGCGGAGCATCCAACCAGGTTCACTGTGGTTGGAGAATCTGCATATTGTTTTTCTGAGACTTTTTGGACGGTTATTTGTTTGTTGGTGCCAGTAAAGTCCAGGGACCACACAGAGACTACACTTCTGACTGGAAGTGTTTATGCTGTAACACATTTAAATCAGCAGAAACGCAGCAGCACAGGCAGTGTGAGCGCTCGCCACAGTCTGTATGTGGAACAGTGAACAGCATCTTTTCAAAAGAATCCTCTCATCATAATAAGACAGTGATATCTGCAGAGATGTCTTCTGTCTAGTGCCAGTACTATCACTGACTAGAAAAGGACAAAAAACAGCAAGGGAGCATGGGAAATAATTTAATAATCAATCATTTTAAGTCTATTGATCAGAGTGTTTTTGTTTGAAAAATAAAACTCATTATGTTACAGTTTCTTTAAAATAAATTGTTTTGCTCTCTTGCAGTTTCTGGGTTTGGTCGACCAACTTAAAAAAATTACTTCAGTTTGGAGAACAGAAATTAATGAATTCAAATTAATTACATTAAACAAGTTATATTAACAAAATTAATCATTTTAATTTGAAAAAAACATGTTACAATTTTTAAATGGTTTTAAAGGTAAGCACTTTACTTTTTTTAGTGCAGGTATATTTTTTAATCAATGTTATACAGCTACACCCCAAAGAATTTGATATTATATTGGGTTTAAAAAATGCCATAATTTTGATCAAGGGTATAAAGCCTATTTCCATTTGCTGCTGGTTCTTTGGAGATTTTTATATGTACTCATGTTGTTTTCAGGTAAGATCTATTTTGATTAATTTATCGTAAATGTAGAATTTTTGATTGATGCCTCGAGATGTGCATCCAAACATCTTTTTATAATCTTTTTAATATCGTTAACGTCTTCTCACAAACCGGTATAACTAAGAAACCTTTTCTTAGTTTTTATTGATTCAAAGTTATATTTCTCAACCCTTTGAAATTATAAAGACAATAACTCCAGAATGAATCTCAGCCATTTTGTTATTCCTCTACATTGAAAGTGTAACTTTATCATTTGTTTGTCAACGCTAAAAGAAATGACATTTTGGGAGGGAGGCCTCATTACTCCAAACCTTCCCTCATGGTGCATTTCAGACTGTCACTCCACTAGATCCATACGGAGATCAACACTCAACAGCTAATTTAAAGTGTGCCTCACATTTCTTGGAGCTTTGAGTATTTTTTTATCCTGTGTGTGCCCCCGAGAAATTCTGTGCCCAGTTTTGTTCATGATGTTGATACATTATTAATATTAGAGCAGGGCAGCATGGGAAATCGTTCCTGGCCAGATTGGGTGTGATCAATATCCTGAAAGGGCAGAAGCCTCATTAATCTAAAACTTCCCTCACATTAGCAGGACTGTCCGATTTAGACCACTCTTTACCGTGACTCAATAGCCACTCCAGCAGATCCATACAGAGATCAAAACTCAACAGCTAATTTAGAGAGCACTGGACTTTTTAATGCCGCCAGCTCCCCAATGAATACTGCGACCAGCTTTGTTCATATTGATGCATTGTAAGTATGACAGATCTTAATTTGTAAAGATAAAAAAGATGTGTCATAAAGAACATCCCTTTGAATGTGTTTTACTTGTTTCAAATCAATACAAAGATGAGGGGAAGGCTTTATCAACTTTGAGGCCTTTTATCCTCTGATTGAAAATAATAATAAATCAGATAAAATAATTCAGCCAATATGAGCCTCTCACAGACATAGTTGGTATCTGTGCCAATGTTTTTCATCTCACATCTATTCAAAATTCAGAATCAATTTTCACAAGACTTTGTTTCTTTTGCTTTCATTAAACCTTTATTGGGGTAAGACAAATGGATTTTTACACAAGCAACAAAGTGATTCAAACTGCTTTACCAGTTAAAAAAGTATTAAGACTATTAAGGGATTTTTTTTACAATGATGCTCATTTTGTAACTACCACCAGAAAAATAAAGAGACTGACATTATTAGTTGATTAATCGATTTGCAAATTGGAAGAACATTGATTAGACAATATTTGGTGATTGATTAATCATTTTTCAAGAGAAAGTTGCAGACATGCTACTTGTCTCGTGATGGTTGACGAAATACCTTTGGATTTAATCTGGACAAAACAAGCACTTTGAAAACCTGCAATACTTTTATGTACATTTCACTAAATATTTTAGACATTGCCTTCTCCAAACCATTAATTCATAGATTTAAAGAATGGAAAGAGAAAAGAGGAAATAATTATCAATTGATGAAAACAAAAGAAACTGGATCTAGTTTAGGTTCAGTCAGTTGCAGTAAGATCACAGTAAACGTGTTCAGTGTGGCAGAGTTGATACTCTACATGAGTGACCCATTGGAGTTTGAGGATGTTCCAGTGGATGCACTATATTATCTTGCTATTGACAGGCTAATCCATTGCCAAGCTTCTTGCTGCACGAGTGAAATGCTCGTATTAGGGCAACTGTGCGTTCAGAGGCATCATTCAGGACAATGAGCTATAGCCAGAGACTGACAGGCTAGAAAAATGTCCCCACTTTTCAGGCTGTACAAATGACGTTTGGCCACGATAACTCACAACTGGACACTTCATTTCAAGTCGGGAGCTCGCTGGCCAGTCAAAAGCTATTATACCATCTTCTTTATTTGTGACCCTTGGTTTTGGTAGTGGGACCATGAAATAAATACTGCTAAAATGCCACTTCAGTCAAAAATATTGGCCAATTCTTTCTCTGTCGTGACTGGGCGCAGATGGCAAGCTGTTTCTGATGGTATAAACCTTTAGGAGTCTGGTGGTCAGGCAGCTGGCATCCATCAGGCCAAACAGCACCACAGGTGAGTGCTGGATATATATGCAAGGGGATGAGAGTGACCAATGCTGCCGATTCCTCGCAGCCGTTCTCAAAACATAACAGTCAAATGAATTGATTACCAATTCATCACAGGAGAATTGCTTGCTTTGAGGAATAATCACTCACCGATAAAGAAGAAATGGCTATGAATACATTTCAAGGATGACAATCTTTGAGGAGTAATAGTATAATTTGTCACTTGTGACAGTCGATTTGATTGTTCTCGATATTTCAGCCTGGTGTAATATTAGACAGAATCACGCCACGTTGTCAGATGCTGGCTGAGGTGTGTGTCTGTGTGTGTCTGTGTCTGTGAATTTGTCGAGTTGTGCTTTAATACGGTAATAAGGCAGTCAGAAGAACACTTAGACTTCCTGAGGTGACAGCAGTTTCATTGCGCGTTGCCTCATAAACTACCATCATATCTTTTCGCCACTATTATCAAATGGGTGTTTAGCGTGCTTCAGTGTGTCTGTGCGTGGGTGTGTGAAAGAGACAGAGAATGAGTGTGTGTGTTTGTGTGTTTCTGTGTCTGTGTGTCTGTGTGCGCAGAGACTGCAAACAGATCAGCACAAAAAGTGAGCTGATCCAGGCCAAGGGCAGGAAATGTAGGACTAGGAAAAAGATTTTGAGCTTTTAAAAAAAAAAAAAAAATCCCGTCCTCCCACGTGGACATGAAACATTTCTCTTTTCGCTCCTAATCTCTCTTGCACTCCAAGCAGCTGTGGTCAAACTTGGGTCAATAAAATGTCTGTCTGTCCATCGAGGTGCCACACCTATCAAAAGACGAAAGTTTGTCTTTTAAGAAGAGATAGAATTCAGTGGGGAGAGAGTGGGCCCTTTCTATGAGGCATGCAGGAAATTAATCTAGGAAATGGGGTTTTTGGTGTGCCTATATCACATCTAATATATCCTTTGTCCACATGTAGCCGGCTCCGAGCCTCACCAATCAAGAGCGACACGCTGGCTTTATGAAAAGCCACTTGTTCCCCGCATAATTGGGGGGTCTCATTGCTGAGTTAAATGGGAGGTGGAGATGGAAGGAGGGGCAGTCTTGTTTGCCCATGTAAAGTGTGATCCAGATAATAGCATTCTCATCAAAGGCGGCAATTACATTCATTACAACGGCGCAAGGCGCGCCTGCAAGGAAATTAAGTGGTGAGAGGAAAGAAAAGCTTAATATATACCTCCTTTATCCTATCCCCCACCTCTCAGTTCTTTTTCAAATGCTCCACGTGGAGCAGGAGACCTCAAGAAAGAAACAGTCTCAGCAGAAGAAGAATAAATCTCGTCAAAGTCCCCCTTCACCTTTCTGCCTCCGAGAGGCTCCTGTGTGCCGTTACTATGGCTGCACTTGTCTGGGATTAAAAAGCTTTTCCAGGAGGGTAATCTCTAATGCAGCTCTTACACAAGCCCAACAAATGACACCAAGTCTTAAAAAACTGCTTAAGACCTTCTCTAAATTAAATTCCCATTTCTTTCAGTAAAGGAGGAGCAAATGAATTGTCCTGTCTGGCATTAAACCACAAACAGCCTGTAAATCAAGCAGTTAAGAGGAGGAGGGAACCTTTTTATTCAGGCCTTTTAGATGTGAATCAGAGCAAGTGGATAACACTGCAACCTTCTCAAAGACAGGTGTTGTCCCAGAGCCCATTCTGCATGTGCCACTGTGTGTATTCAAACTCGCTTATATGAATTTGATTAGTCCTGTGGTTGAAGACTTTAAGTTCAAGTCTGATCTTTACAAAGTGTTAAATATATGATTTATTCAGTTTTGGATGAGTGTGTCATCATTAGATGGAATCGTGTCCATGGCAGAAAATGAAGGTTTACTATATAAAGTCATTTCAAGTTCCCATCAGATTATATTGGGTTGATTGACTAATGTGACCACAGCATTGTTAGGTGTAAATGCCAGCCTCACTAATCCCTATCTGAGTATTACCTGCTCTCCAACTCATTAATACACGTCCAATGCCCTTTAACAGAACAGCTTAATATATCGCACGGTGGACATGTCATTAATGTAAAATTAAGTATGACCAATTATTCGCCTTAAGTATTTTTAGGCGTAATAAATCTACGCTTTTAAACCAAATGCAGCATTGATTCTAACTGCAGGACATGCTTAGTGGGAAACACAACATAAGATTATTGTTTCTATGATTTATATGATGGGAATTAAAAACAATAGCACTGAAACAAATGAGAGTGTAGAGAAGTGTGCACTTTGTCTTTTTCGTGCCGACAAATCATTGTGGCTGTGAGTGAATTATTCAACAGGACCTGGCCCTGGTGGAAACCTGAGAATAATTAAATTGCAATAAAATAACATTAGTGTGGACAGGCTGTTAGGAGCTGATGTAATTGGCTGCTGCGCCGGTCATGGTTCAACCGGTGAGGTCGACTGTCATGCACCCCCCCACAACTCCTGTCCTCTGGGACAGGCAGCTGACAAACACAGGGATCAACTATCTGACTGAACATTGTGTGAACACTGACAGTTACAACCTGTGTGATTGTGAGGAATCAAACCTCTGCCCGCGAGGTTAATGCTCGTGAGCACTATGTGTCCACATGTCTTAGCTTTGTCTCCTGTGTCACGTGAGGAGAACTTGTGTCTCAAACCAGTGTGTGGTAGAATCATGGGAAGTACCTGCTCCACCACTGAGACATGTGCGCCATCCAGTGTCTGGATGTGGAACTGTGCTCGCATGTGGACAAGCAGCAGCATCTGAACGAGAAGGAACAAATAGACCTATGGAGAAAAAAAAGTTGAAATATGTGATAGTATGTTAAAATAGGGGACACACACACACACACTATATTTCTTAGAGAATAAAGTATAGACAGGAAGATGAACTGTAAACAATCGACTTGTGTTACAAAGTGAGGAGTTCCCTGCCAGCTGGTTTACATTACTGCTGTAATACGGCAGCTCTGACAGTGGCAGTTGTAATGCGGTAAAAGGATACAGCAGCCTCGCTCAACTTGGTCGTTTATCATCTTCTCCTCAGTGCCTTTCCTACAACTTTGACACAAATGGGGCAACGCGATCTTCACCAAGCCCTGACTGGTGAATTATTGATCATGATAAAACATGAATGAGTCAATAGCTTTGGAAAGTAATGCAATTGTTTTGGCTCATTTGCCACTTGCACCTAATTGGAAGCTGTACATCTAGAAAGTGTGTCATGTCAGCAACGAATGAATGGACATGCTATCAGTTAACTTCATTAGCTGTTGGTGAGAGAGGGGTGTTTAAATTCACACATCTATACAAAACAAAAAAGTGACTGTCTTTAAGAGCATTGTTGATGGTAGGTTCAACACTGATACAAAAACAATAGACATTTAGAATTACGAACATCCAAGTTCATTCAAGTATACGCCTTTATAAAAGTTTAATGTTTAAACATTATAGGGGTTTGGCCAATCTCAAATTATACACTGGTTTATTTCTCAATATTAAATCTGAAGCTCAGCTAGTAAAAAAAACTGTTGCATGTTTTGTCGGAGAGCCAATGACAAAATGTTTAGTCACTTTCATGACCGGTAAATGTTCTCCTGTCTGTCAAAGACTACTTTTATGTAACTGGTTTGATAGTTTGTAGATATTTGAATTATTGTGAAAACATGTAATTTAAATAAGTGACCTTCCCAATCTGACGTCTAACTATGGTTCATAAGCAGAAAGTGGTACAATTTTAGGATTAGTAAATAATACATCAATGTTAAACAGTATCTTATTATTAAACCTTTTAGGCCTGTGCTATAGTAAACTGATATCTTATTTATATTATGTATTCAGGCACAGAAAACATTTGCTTCACTATTACATACCAGGTGGATGACTGTGTTTTGAGCAGATTCACAGCTTTCCGTTGGAAACCTTTTTTCTCAGGTTCACTAACTCAATGGTAGGAAATCATCATAAGGGATGTGCCAGTCTAAACTGATGCTCTATCTGTTGTCTCCATATTAAATCTAAAACTGAGCAAGAAACAAAACACTAGCATGTTTTATCAGGAAGCCTAACTTCTCCTTCTCCTGCAGCTAGTTGGATAAAGTTTGTTTTTAGCAATTTAACCACTCTGATGTCTAATTAAAGGCCATAAAGTGGATGGAGCACATTTAAGGATGAGTAAATAACACACTATTGATATTAAAAATATATTACCCAGTCCCCTGCAGTGCTTTCAGGCCTTGTCGGTCATCAGACGGACAGAAACCTGGTGCATCGTTCATTCACGTTCTTCTCGATTGCTTTACTGTACTTTTCTGTGATTTCACTCTGGATGGTCGGAACCTTTCTTCCTCTCTACGCTGGTCTCAGGACGCTTTTTACCGGTGCACACGTGTTGAACTTTCACCCCTCCGACTGGTTTATTGTTTTGATTTGTCAGGTTGTGTTTCCGCTACAATCGTAACAAACGCGTCGACGTCAGACACATTTTAAATCCAGCAGTTCTCTGGATGTTTTTTTTTTTTTTATCTCAGACCCGACCGTGACAACTAAAGATGGCGGTGTGGACCAGATAACGAGCTTCCTGTCGATAAAGATGCTTCCTCCGAGATAAGCTAACTTTAGCCGCGCGGCTAACGCAGCGTACGTAGCTTCGGTTCCAACATGACGGGGACGAGGGGCTGTGTGTAGCGGGGACAGGGCTCACATCGGACCGCAGCGGGCTCCTGTTGTTAGGACACTGGTTTCCAGCACTGACCCGTCACCGTGTTTGAACAGCTGCGAGGCGGCTTCTCCGAACAAGTGAGCGAAAGTGTTCAACATCCAGCCGGCGAGTTAATCCTCGACAAGGTAAGTGTGTGCCGCGCTGATCCCAGACCAGCTTCATTCTGTTTGCATGACTTTTCTCTCTCTGTGTATTTATTAACAGTGTTTCTTGTTGACGCGTCGTTTTAGTGTCGGACGCTCGCACCGCTCTCTCTTTCTCGATGGGGGAGGAAAAGCCGGACACGCTGGACTTTGTGAAGGACTTCCAGGAGTATCTGAGCCAGCAGACTCAACATGTCAACATGATATCAGGCTCCGTCAGCGGAGTCAAGGAGGCGGACGAGCTGCCAGCAGGTACAGAGATCATGTGTCATTCCACCTCTGTTTCTGGCCCTGATGCAGTTTTATACAGATCATTTCTTTTTAACTTTAACAATCTTTGTAGTTTAATGTTACCATCAACCACTGGAATAATCATCCATTATCTACAGGCTTATCATTTGAGGATCACAGCTGAGGAGGGGTGGGGTACACCCTGGATAGATCACCAGCATATCACAGGGTCAACATACTAAGGCTACTAGTCTATGGTCTATTTAGAGTATTAATTCATCTCACCCTGATCTGGGTGTTTTTGGGCGATGAAGCCGGAGAAAACACGCACTAACTGCTGAATTATTTATTTCCCTATAATTAATAAAGTATAACCTGAGTTTGTGTTGTATGTCTTATAATTTTTTCTTATTATAAATTCTGCTAATGTTCATGTATACAGACTGCAGTCAGAATGGACTGGATCACCCCACAGTGGACATGTCACTGGAGGACAGTTCAGGGATCCTTGTCGATGGCTTCGAGAGGACCTATGACGGCAAGCTAAAGTGCCGCTACTGCAACTACGCCACCAGAGGCACCGCACGACTCATCGAGCACATCCGAATTCACACAGGTAAGTGTTAGTCGTTAACTTTCGAAGGACGCTGCTGACAAATATTTTGTTATTTAGTCTCTTTTCCTCAATTTAACAGGAGAGAAGCCGCACCGCTGCCACCTCTGTCCATTTGCTTCAGCCTACGAGCGTCACCTGGAGGCCCACATGCGATCGCACACAGGTGAGAAGCCGTACAAGTGTGAGCTGTGCTCCTTTCGCTGCAGTGACCGTAGCAACTTGTCGCACCACCGCCGCAGACGCCACAAACTCCTCCCAATGAAAGGCGCTCGCTCACTCTCCCACAAGAAGATGCTAAGTGTTTTACAGAAGAAGGCCAGCTCTTTGGGTTATGGTCGCCGGCTCCTCATCAACTTCAGCCCCCCTTCTATGGTGGTGCACAAGGCGGATAATGTGAATGACTTCTCTCATGAGCTGCCACACTTACGTCAGGAGACCTATGATAATCAGAGCGGGACGGTCGAGGACGGGCTCGCCCCTAATCAAAATCATAATCACCATGATATGGTTATGGATAACCCCCTGAACCAGCTGTCCACACTTGCAGGCCAGTTGGCCAGCCTCCCGTCAGAGTCCCAGGCCCTGACTCAACCTCCCATGTCTCCAGGAGCAGAATCCATCGTCGATGAGAAGCCATTCCTCATCCAGCAGCCCCACCCTGCCACAGCTCCTGTAGATGTCACAGCCAGCGTGGCTCACGTGTCCTCTTCCCCAATCACCCCAGAGCCCCGAGCTCCTCCCCACAGCAATTGCAGCCCTGGAGGAGGACCCTGCAGCGAGCACAGTGGTCGCACCAGTACTCCTAGTGTCTCCAACAGCCAATCCAGTACGCCAGCCCCGGGCCTGTCCGCCCCACTCCAGGACCACCACACGCTGCATCACTGCCAGCACTGTGACATCTACTTTCCCGACAACATCCTTTACACGATCCACATGGGCTGCCATGGCTACGAGAACCCATTTCAGTGCAACATCTGCGGCTACAAATGCAAGAGCAAGTATGACTTTGCCTGCCACTTTGCCCGCGGGCAGCACAAGTAACGAAGGATGAGGAAAAACTTGAGCGAACTTTCTACGGACAGCTTTGTTTTTATTAATTCCATAGTAACTTTATTTATTGGACTTTTACTTGGCCTTGATGTAGCCTAGCCTTTGACAGTTATACAGGTTCCTTTTTATATAATTAAAGGTGCCCATTCAAGTGTATTAGAATGGGATGATCAGTGTTTTTGACAGGTTGAGAATTTATTTGTGGTGGTGGAGAGAGTCACATTCATGGGCTGTTAAAACCAACAACTAATAAACTTTGTGTAATGATTAGGTAGCCAATTTATTACATCAGTTTGGACAGAGCAAAAAAATATAATGCTATGTTGCAGCTTCCCTGAAGTAGGTGAGCTTAAAGGTACAGTGTGTAGAATGTGGTGATATCTAGTGTTGAAATTTCATGTTGCAGCTGAACACCCCTCACCTCACCCTCTCCTTCCAAACATGACAGAGAACCTGTGGCAGCCTTCAGTTTTCATCAAAACTCAAAAGGTGTTTAGTTTGTCCAGTCTGGACTAATGTTAAAAACATGGCGGCCTCCGTAGAGAGGGTCCCCTCGATGTAAATACAAAGTATTTAAATATAAAGAGGATTTTTTGGGGTAAAGAAAACTACAATTTAGATGAAACGAACTAGTGAAAACATCATGAGGATTATTCTACATTAAATTTCTGCCAGTAGTTCCCTTTCACCTAAATCTTACACACTGGACCTTTAACTGATTGGCTGACTTTTCAAAATTGTATTTAAAATGAAATACATTCACTCACAAAGAGGCGATCTGGTAGCTTAAGTTTTTTACAGATTATTTGACTAGATGGAAATTATTCAGGAATCTTATCCACTGTAATGTTTCATTGACCTTATTAGAATCAGGGTTGTCCAAACACAATAAATCCCTTTGAAGGGATACCACCAATGCTAAGGGCTATCGTTTTTTTTGTAGTTGTTAGGTGTAATGTTTTTGTTGACTGAAACTCCTACATCACCTCACTGAGGAACAAACCTGACTGTAGCTCACCTGTGCCTATCAAGAGAGTGAAGGCCGAGGTTCACTCTCAGATTTACCACTCAAATAAATTCTCAACTCTCCCGGACCTATAGATAAATATTTCTCCAATGTTACTCACACAGGAGTCAAACTGTCAGCCTTGAGTTACTTACTTAAGCCTTGTTGAACTTATTTCAGTGCTTGGTGCATTACTACTATTTCTTTGCAGTGCCTGACAAAGTCACCTTTCTTGTGTGTCCAAGATAAAGAGGACTGTTACTTTGAAGATTATTATTACACTTACCTCTCCTTACTGTAACTGATAGGCCCAGAACCTTAGCCTGTCGTTTTCTATGGCAGCCATGACTACTTTTCTTTTTGCCAAAATTCCGCTCAATAAATGCTGCTAAGAAACTTTAAAATCATCCGTGCCAGCTGTACGGCACAGGTGACACCCACATTATAACCTGGCCAAACTTTGTACCAGTGATTCTGGTCAGCCAGCAAAGTTGTTAAACTACATTTTAATGAAGTTTCTCCGCACACTTTGAATCACATCCTGTCACATTTTGATCTTTTGATATTGTATGAAGTCACTTTAATATCCAGTATCTCTATGTTTAGGACAGAATCACCAAGTCTTGTGTCTAATGTGATCACTTTTTTCAGAATTGCCACGTAGCACTGGGAATACACGTTCTAGCCTTTGTGAGATTCCCCCATTTATCATATGGATCCCAGTGCTTTTCTGAATATTTACTGAGTATTGTATTGAATGGTTGGATTGATGTTCAGTGTCAAAAAAGCAAAACCATGCAGCAGTAAGACTGCTTCTTTAGCAAGATTGTTCTTTGTCTCGGGTACTGTTGTTTGTTGCTTAGCAACGTGCGTGGAGATCATAGTTACTGTTTGTAGGACCAACTCTTTGTCACCATGCTTACCAGTAATAAGAGCATCCAGTAATGACTGCCTTCTGCTCTGTGTGTCGTAGGTTCTAAGGTAATGGTGAATGTTAAAGCCTCTTGGCGATCTCTCTCCCTCTGGGATGGCAAATCATTTTATTGTGACATAGATAAGCTAATTTATAAGTAAAGTGTTTTCTAACTAAGCTGCGCTTTGTTTTTCGTTTTGTTTTTTTCTCCAACTTCTTTGTGCTCAAGAAGAGAAATAAACAGGTGACATTATTGATTTTGTTATTGTTATTATCAGCTGTTATATGTGTTTTAGAGTACGACATAAGGAAGCATACAAACACAGATTGTCTTTTGATGATGCTTTTAATCAGGTACTATGAGAGAAGAACATTGTGAGTATATATCACTGTCACAATGAACAGGCTGGAGAAGTTAAACCATCTCCTGCTTTTGAGTCCCCTCTTCTTTTTTCTCAGGGTCTGGTGAAGAGAAATCGTGAATCATCATGAGAACACGATGAGCTTTCCTAAATCTCAGCTAATATCATTTTTTAATTGATGCATCATTGATATGAAAACCAAGTACAAATGGCTACAGACCTTGGAGTTGGATGGGACCCAGGACCATCGTTTGGCTGTGATGTTCTGACCCCAGGTCTCTGGCCGTACGCGTCATGCAGCCACGGCGACAGCGGGAATTGTAGTCATGGGCCTGGCACACCAAGACCTTGCACTGGATGAACACTGATTCTGAGGCTCGCAGGAACTGGAAGGCCTTAAATGAGAATCGGGCGTAGGGCTGGTTGCCACTGTAATAAACATAGTAGGTGTTGTCCATGGGACACCTGAAGGGGAAACAGGGACATGATGGTGAGGATCTTTAATACTGATGAATCAATGCATAAGTAGGATTAGAGGAAGATTTCACTACTTCACAGTGGAGGGAAAAAACAATATAATTTATTTTTGACAAATGACGTATTAGACGGATCAGGGGTTGGGTTAATTGGAGTTTTTATATTTTTACTTTGAATGTTTATGTGAATGGTTCTTTTGTCTTTACCCCCCCCCCCCCAACCCTCAAAAGGACAAGTGGACAGACAGACCGGTGATAAGATCGGCTTTAGAATGGATGTTGCTGAGTGTTTGTGAGAGTCAGAGTCTGTGTGCACATGAGTTGGAGCAGCCCGATTATACTTGTAGAAGGAACACACTCCTCTTACCCGTTACGGACCAGGTAGTAAGCTCTGGTCTGGAAATCATTGGGCGACGGCGAGGCCACACAGGTGTCAAGAAAGAGGACCAGGCTGCTGTCGTACGCTTTCTGGCTCACCTGGACGTACATTCTCTGGTTGAGCGTCACCACATATGGAACTTCAGTCACCTGCCAATGTAAAAGTAAAATATCAGCACCTTGTGGAAGCAACTGGAATGTTCTGTACGAACAGTCACCGCTTCACTACACTAACGCACCTGGTAGTAGAAGCTCGAGGACGTGTAGAAAGTCATGCTGGTGTTGAATCTGCCTGTGCCGATAATGCTACTGTTGTGATATTTCTCCACGAGGTACATAATCTGGCTCACTGAGTCCGGTGCCATTCTGCAGGCCACGTTCAGCTTCAAGTAGGACTGGCGAGTGATCTCCCCGGCGCCGGGGGCGTAGGAACTCACAATGTTGTTGTACGTAGCTGTGCCGTCCTTAAACTGTTCAGGGTAGAAGACGGTGGAACACATCATTTGTGGGAGAATTATTACAGTTTATTATTAATGTTTTCCAGAGGGTGATGAGTCGTCTACCTCTCGAGTGTTGCCACAAGCGTTGATGGGGTAACGGAAGGACACCTGGTATCTGGAAATAATGGGTCTGCATTGTGCGTCAGCCAGGGTCAGGTTATGGCTATTGTAGCCGAGAGAATTCAGGTAAGACTTCTCCAGCACAATGTTCATGCTGCTTGAGGAACATTCCACTACACCTGACAAAGGAACAACAGCTTGAATTACTGTCAGGATTTAAGTTTTTATCAGAGTGTGGCTCCAGAGTTATTTGGCTCATCACTTCGGATCTGACTGAAACATTGTAAAAGCCAGCTGATGAATTGCGAATTCATTCACAGAACTGACAATTTAAAATATTTGTTGGATTATTTGTTCACAGATTCAAGGACTGAAATTGTTTTTGCACCTCCATAAAACTGAAAGAATCAAAAGAGAAAATTTAAAAGGAGAAAATGGTCCAATTTGAAAAGTAGAGGCCAAAATATACCAATTATCATCCCTTTGCTTGATCCTACATTACCCAGCATGCCACCTGCAGCAGCCCCCAGTTTAAAGTAGAGGCTTTAATCGTCCTCCACCCAAACTGAGACTTGTGACAGTTTTATAAGCAAAGCAGACGTCACACATGACGTCAGCCCACACGACTCGTTTACAACACGTAAAATAAGATTCAGACTAAAACACCCTACACCCGCTATTAAATGTGCCGTTATTTTACCTGCAGATCTTGGCAGAGAGCTGACGAACTCGGCTTTGAACCCTCGACCAACCACGGAGCCGTCACTTCTGAAGGCCACGGTCATGTAGTTGGACGTGGAGTAGAACGAGTTCAGACTGTTGTTGCACACTTTCCCCAGATACCGAGAATTAACAGATGGCCCATCGAAGACTTGAATATAGTCACATGAGCAGCAGTTCTCCAATCTGTTCCGAAAAATATGATTAACTGAAGCCAAACTCAAAGGATCTTTATGTTTAGAACCTAATTCTATGTTTTGTTGTTCTTTTCACAATTTGCACAAGTCACTCTTCACTCACTGCAGGTAGGTGAATGACAGGAGAATTCGCTGGTCATGTGTGGTTCTGATCTGCCAGACGCAGTTGGCCCCATCGTGGTAGTAGTTGGGATGGTTCGGGCTGGAGAACGTCCCAAAGCCAATCAGATTCCCTCCACAGGGTTCAGCTGGAAGTGGATAAGATGGTGCAACTGTCATTGTAATGAAATCGTATGTAACAACATTTAACTCATGTGCACACGGAGGATCCTACCTGGGCTTGTGTTTGGGCTTCCAGTTGTTGATGTGCAATGGTCTGTTTGAAAAGAACAATGAAAATGAAGAAGAGCTGCTTTATAACTGATAAGAATTCTTCCACTGTTTGTTTTACACCATCAGGTGAAAACAGACAAGATCATGTGTCACTCTCTTCAAAACATTACTGTGGGGTTTGACTCCTTCAGAACGCGACGGCTGCAGAGACAGTTAACACTGTTGATTTCTTGGACTTGGCACTTACACGTGTAGTCATGGCAACAGGTGCCATAGTATTGACAGTGGCTTGAGCAGGAGCAGTATGAGAATTCCCAGCCGCAGTAGTTACGGCACGTTTGACCTCGGAGATACAAGAGGATGTATGATCATTTCAGCTTCAACATGTTTAGTAAATAACTTTGATTTCATTGAAACTGGCGGCTGAATGCATCGTGGATGAATATAAGACCGTTAACACTCAACTACAGGAAAGAGGAAGTTTTGTACCTGAAGTAGTGTGGTAATAACCTGGAGCAGTTGTGCGGTAGCGACCATCACCTGATGGAATACAAGTAATTATACAAAATAAAAGGTTAGTGACAACACAGGTAACAACAGCCACTGATCCTGTCAGTGTAAAAAACACAAATGCAAGGAAGTAAGAAAAACATCCAAAACCAAGAGACAAGTACAAGAGTGAGAAGCTGGTGGACAATACCTCTCGCTCCATGTACGGTGACCACGGTGCAAAGAACCAGCAGAGTCCACATGGTGAATTCGTTTGCTTTCTAACCTGCTTCAGATGCTGACACAGTTATATACCCAGCAGCTTGCTCACAGACTTGGTTTGGTCGGACGTCACCGTCGTTCATGAGAAACAGACACATGGTGAAGCATCATAAAGATGGTTGTGCAAAGATCGTTCCCCTCCAGCTGCAGGATGTGAGTTTTAAGATATTTGTTCAGACTTTCTTGTGATGATGATCTTCTTAATTCTACTAAATTATATATAACTGATGTATCCAGATATAATATCATAGTATTATATACTATTATAATAAAGATGCACTTCATGTTAAAGCCGGTAAAATGTCAAATAAGCCCTCACACACAGTATCTTATATCTGTCCTGTAAACATGAATCTTATCAATTCTTTTTTCACAGACTTTTTAAATCATTTCTCTGTAGTAGTTTCCTGTGCCTTTGTGGTAGTTTTCCATCTGTTTGTCGTAGTTTTCTGTCACTCTGCCATAGTTTTCTGTCTCTTTGTGGTAGTTTTTTCTGTCTCTTTAGTAGTTTCCATCTTTGTAGTACTTTTCTGTCTCTTTGTAGTAGTTTTCTGTCTCTCTTTAGTAGTTGTGTCTCTTTGTAGTAGTTTTCTGTCTCTCTTTAGTAGTTTCCGTCTCTTTGTAATAGTTTTTCAGCTTTCTGTAGTAGTTTTCTGTCTCTCTGTAGTAGTTTTCTGTCTCTTTGTAGTAGTTTTCTGTCTCTCAGTAGTAGTTTTGTGTCTCTTTGTAGTAGTTTTCTGTCTCTCAGTAGTAGTTTTCCGTCTTTGTAGTACTTTTCCGTCTCTTTGCAGTAGTTTTGTGTCCCTCTGTTGTAGTTTTGTCTCTTTGCAGTAGTTTTGTGTCCCTTTGTTGTAGTTTTCTGTCTCTTTGTAGTAGTTTTCTGTCTTTCTATTGTAGTTTTCAGTTTCTCTGTTGTAGTTTTCTATCTCTCTGTAGTAGTTTCCGTCTCTTTGCAGTAGTTTTCTGTCTCTCTGTAGTAGTTTTCCGTCTTTGTAGTACTTTTCCGTCTCTTTGCAGTAGTTTTGTGTCCCTCTGTTGTAGTTTTCTGTCTCTTTGTAGTAGTTTTCTGTCTCTCTGTAGCATTATTTCACATCTTACCAATATACATAAATTCACATAAATTCAGAATGTTACTTATTGAACATTTGACTTCTACACAGGTGAGATGAGGTTTTACAACAATCCCTCTCACTGTCAGCGTCACATAAAGACGTCCCTGCTGCTGTCATTAATGAACGATGTGAATAACAGATGAATCAGAGCTGTAAAACTCTTGCTCATGAGAACTGTGCCCTGTTGATTCAGGTGAGTGTGTAGGATTTACGCGATAAGTTCAGGGATGTCAAGAATTAGCACATTGAAAGTTGTTTGAACTTTTCCCAGGACATGTCCGGTTTATTGTGTCTCTAAATTATTTCATTTTATTAGATTGATAGTAGAATAAAAGAAAGATGGAGTCAGTATATACGATTTAATTTCTCTGATACTTTAATTATTCTCACTTAAAGATTTAAAAATACGTGTCAGCGGGATGTCTACACTAAACAAGATTTAATCAACATTATTCTAAGTAGTCCATCCATCATCTATACCACTTATTCTTTGAGGGTTGCAGCAGGGGAAGCGGACATTGGGCAAGAGGAGGGGTAAACACAGGTCGCCAGCGATCACAGGCCCACTTTAACTTGTTTTGGGGATATTTGGGCAACATTTGCTATTTCACATTTGGGCAACTTTAGGCCAACATCCGGATAATATCTGAGAACAGTGCTATTATTGAAAGTATTGATTTTTTAAATATATTTAGATTATATCAGACAGAGAAAACTCACAAGAAGTTTATAGAAATGAGTATGAGTATATATATATATATATATATATATATATATATAAGATAATGAAAGAACAATAATACAAATGTATATGAAAGTGCAAGTATTAGATCATTTCTTTTTTCATTCCCTTTCTCCTCTTCTTTTTTTATTGTTTTTCTGATATATAGATTGAAGTGACTCAGGTTTGGGACTTTTTTCCTCAGCGGCCGTTTGACCCCATTAATTAAGTTAACAAAGAACATGCGTAAGTATTCAAGAACACAAATAAACATCTCCACAACGTGCTGTCGTTTCAGTGAGTCACTGAACAGCCTGCAAATACAAACAAGCCCGGCTGTGCCTCTGCTGCTCCTCCTTTGTGGAGGCCTTGCTCCCCTTTTCTCACCCCCTCCAGGATGTGCTTGTACCATCCTCCTAAAGTCAACACGTTAGAGGGACATTGGGTGGTCTCTCTCTCTCTCTCTCTCTCTCTCTCTCTCTCTCTCTCTCCGCTCTCATCAGACCTATTTATCTATAGCAGCAGCTCGTCAGTACAAAGCGGGCCATGAGTCACGGCAGCAGAGCCCCTGACTCAATGCTGCTTTGGTTAATCAGTAACCAGAGTGGGAGCACCGTGGGAGTCTGGCTGGGTTAAAGTGAGGGAGCAGGGGAGTCAGGAGCTCACTCAGCAGCAGAAGACACACACGGTAAGAGCATACACAGCTCAGTGATTGACTTTTGATTGTGCGGCACAGTGGAGGTAAACTTGACAGATGGGAGGAAACTTTTTATCTCAGATAATATCTCATCATATTCTTCAAAGCCAAAGATTAAAACTGTCTCTTTAACAATCTTTTTATTTCAATTTGAGGTATATTTATTTTAATTTCTGTAGAGTTGCTACTCGAAGGTTATTGTGCGTCTGAACATGTCAAGAGTTTTGTCAAAAAAAATCAGTAGACTGACAGAAAATATCATGAATCAGCCACTTTGACCTCTGTGTGCAGTCGGTGAGTACACAGGTTACATATGAGAACATTTGAGTGCACCGGTGTTCTTGATCAGAAACCAAGGCCATGTCCTGTGGTGCACGTCCAAACAGAGGGGACATCTAGTGTTTGCTAACTTCCAGGAGTCCATCAGACCACATTTCCACAGGTTCAACTCAGAGGATAAAGTCCTAGTTTTGCATAAGAGCAATTACCCAAGTTCCTCTTGTTCAGAGAATATTAGGCTGATACATAAAGACCTTTCATAAGGAAGAGAAAGTAGTTATTTTAGTTTAGATGATAATCTTTAAACTGTGTTTACTTTGCATTCACTCAACACCATTACAATTTCCAGTTAAGAAAATGTGAAATAGCTCAATGAACTTCTTTATATTTTATTTAAATTCCTTACAACTTATCTGTTCATCTGAGATATTAGTTACAACATAAATACATTGTTTGATATATTCAGTTTTGTCTTAACATATAGTGACATTTTAAGAGTCTAAATTTGTGTGTGAGCACATTTTCTCTTCATGGGCGACTGAAGTGTCCATCTTTTTTGTCTCAGTAAACACATACAAACTTGTGCTCACACACACACAGACGCCCATAGACGTGTCTTCATTATCTATGCGACCTCTGTTGCCTGCTCTTATTCATTGACCAGCAGGAGAGCCGCCACACAAAAAGCCATCAATCGATCACTGACACACCGCTCTATGCCCAGTGTTCCTGCCAGCCAATCCTGTCAGAGACGGAGAACCACATTCAGCCGGATTTCTTCATTCACAGACCAGCTCATACTCACCAAAACTCAAGAGGCATGTTTGTATCTTAAACTAAAAACATCCGTCTCCCTCCGCAGAAGGAATCGTTTCAAGGTGAAGACCAACAAAAGCTAAAATGCAGAGATCGCCTCTTCTCCTCCTGCTATGCTGCCTGACAGCGAGTCAGGCCAACCGCGTCTACATTCACCCCTTCAACCTCTTTGCTGCCGACAACGTCATCTGCGAGACCCTGCAGACCAAGCCATCCAAGCCCCTGGAGACCGTTCCCGTGAGCCCCCTCGATATTGAGGTCCTGACACCAGACAGCAGGGACCAGATGGAGCTGGAGGCACAGAGGCAGAACATCACTGAGAGGACAGCGGTTCTGGCACACCTGTTAAACACTCTGGGCCTGAGAATGTACAAGGGCCTCAGCCTCAAAGAGCAAAGCACCAACACACTGCTCTCTCCCATCAACACCTACGGGACGCTCGTCACTTTGTACCTGGGAGCTTCCAAGAAGACAGCAAGCAAGTTCCAGGTAAGTTCTCACTATCGATGGTGTGCCAGAGGGTTTTAGGAAAGAAGACTTAGATTTATTCCTTTTTTGAGTGAAGTAATGATTGGTGACTGATATGATCATCGTGTCTTGAGCTTTAACTCAAAAGAAGCCAACCTTTCCCTCTCCTCTTCTGTCTTTGCAGCTTCTTCTGGGCCTGAACAGCGGCACTGACCGAGTAGACTGCGTGTCTCTGGTGGACGGACGCAAGGTTCTCAAGACACTGCAGATTATCAACTCTCTGGTGGACGATGGACCCAAGGATGAAATCACCACGCAGGTCTGGGCCTTCACTCGTCAGGACGTTCAGCTGTCCGAGGTCTTTGTTGGGGGCACGCAGGACTTCTCGGACACATCGTTCATCCGCAGCCTGGACTTCTCCAAACCTGAGGAGGACAAGCAACTGGTGAACGAGTTTGTGGAGAAGACGTCGGACGGGAAGGTGAAGAGCGTCTTTAAAGAGCTCAACTCCAGCAGTGACCTTCTGTTCGTCACCTCCTTCAACTTTCAAGGTCTGTGTCTCTGCTGAGTTGATTTTGAGTTGATGGAGTCAAGATATCGCACATTAAGACATTTTATTCCCGGGGGAGACGACATGTAACCAACGTAATTCAGACTAAAAGTATCTGATTATTTTGTACATCGACCCAGACGCTAATATAACAACACTGAAACTCTATCGCTGTCTCCTCCTGCACCACCCTGCACCACTGACTGTGTTCTTTGGTTGTGTCTGTTCAGGCAGCTGGAGGACAGCCTTCCAGCCGGAGAACACCTCCCTGCAGGAGTTTCAGGTGGATGAAACGACAACAGTGATGGCTCCGCTGATGACCCACACGGGTCAGTTCTTCTACCTGAATGATAAGGTAAAATTTAGTTCAGGAGCATTGTGTTATTTTTCCTGTTAACATCTGCAGCTGTAAAATGTGACATGAGGATAATCATCTCTCTTTTCTGTTGTGTCACTCTGAAGATGCAGCAGTGCACTGTTGTGAAGTTGTCTCTGAGCAAACGGTCATACATGTTGCTGGTCCTGCCTCACGAAGGGGCCAAGCTTCACGACATTGAGTCCAAGCTGCACACAGACGTCATCTCTGGCTGGCACCACAGTCTCCAGGAGGGGTGAGTGATGCTCTGTTTAAAAACACTATATCAAGACCCGATCCAACTTTTGACGAGAAATCTGAAGGATTTTTTGTTAAATTGTAAAACAACATGTTACATTAATCACCTGTAGTGGAGGAAGTAGTCAAACATTGTAAGCAAGTACTTCCTTAAAGATATACTTCAAGTTTGAAGTAAATAACTAATGTTTCCTGCCTGCTCAGATTGGATTGAATGGACCAATTCCCCCCTCGTTGTTGTTTACTTTTTAAGAAGTCTACTTTGTGTACATTGTAAATCTGTGGAGTCGAAAGTACAGATATTTGTTGACATATGAAGTGGAACAGGTTTAAGTTTAGTTTATTTCAGTCCACTAAACATTTTTTTCACAAAGGATTTGTTACAAAAAAAATAAAGCAATAGGTTTATGAATAATAAACAAAGGAGCAGAAAAACATAGAAAACAAATGTATAAATAGAAAAAGTGCTGACTAAAGATCTTGCCCAGAAAAAAAACTAGCAACCCTCTTCCATCCTGAAATTAATTCAGATACATGACAAATATAATTAGTTACGTCCCATATCCTTTAGTTGTGCATCTAGTTTTAATTCCATCATCCTTTGTTCCATATTTTCTTAATATTGCACGTTTCATATTTATTGTTCTGCTGCTTTTCATTTGTAATGTCCCCTCTACTGCTGTAACATGGCAAATCTCCTCACTGTGGGACCAGTAAAGGATTATCTAATCTTAAAATCTTAAATATGTTCCCCTCTCATGCCTCCAGTCTGTTGGAGCTGTCGCTGCCAAAGTTCTCCCTGTCGTCTGAGATTGATCTGCATGACCTGCTGACCAAAATGGATCCAGAAATCGAGGCCGAACTCTTGGGCTCCCTTGCTGAGTTCAGTCAACTCAGCAACACCAAACCCTTCACAATAAATAAGGTGAACGATCTATATGTTCAGCATGTTATGTAATAATAAAAACCTCTGGCTGTGTGTGTGTGTGTGTGTGTGTGTGTGTGTGTGTGTGTGTGCATCACTCACACTTCTGTCTCTCCTCAGGTGGTGAACAAGGTTGTGTTTGAGATGTCGGAGGAAGGAGCAGAACCTCAGGAGAAGGTACAAGAAGCGGGCGTCCCTGTGAAACTCACGATCAACCGCCCGTTCTTCTTTTCTGTCATAGAGGGAAATTCTAACGCCATCCTCATGCTGGGCAAGATCACAAATCCTACACTTTAAAGTTGTGTATTACTCCAAACTAACGGACTTAAAAAAACATCAAACAAACCCGACACATTTCCTTATGATCCACTTTGTTCTGCTCAAGATGAATCATGTTCTGCAGAGTTGAAATTTCCTTTCACCACCTCATCCTCTCACCGAGTCAGTATTTATGAAAACCTGTTACTTCAAGCCGAGTTGTTTTCAAGCAGCCTGTTAATTTGTTTTTCTTTAAATTTGATAGCAGAGTTCTGTACAGTGTTTTTAAGTAGAGTTGGTACAGGAACCACAATTCTCAAGACTAATACATTGTATATTGTAACTAAAGAGTTTATTTTTGTTTTGTTATGGTTTATGATTGCTGAAATAAAACATTTGTTTCCCAATGTAGTTGATCCGTCATTTGTTAGAGTTTCAGACTGAACAGTTTTAAATGAGTTTTATGTCAACATCCATCACATCTAAGAAGGTCAGAGGCCTGCAACACGGAGTGATGCTGCACTACAGGTCATTGAACCTGAGGCCAGATCTGATTTTTCATAACAACATGGTTTAAATTCCAATCAGATGTGTTTGTGGTTTATCAATCTGTAGCATTTGTTTCAGTGAAATCAATAGAAAACCATCAGTCCCCTATCATTCAGTGAAACTGCATCACACTGCACACAATCATAGTTATCATTGTGAATACGGCCGACTGTTCGCATCAAGATCCATTATTTATTCCCTGGGAAATTGGTGAGAATTTTATAAATAAAATTCCTGGATCTGCCCCCTGAAGTAGATCCACTTCAAACTTTAAAGGGTTCTTCCACCATCTGTACTGCATCATTCAACCAAGTTTCTTCAAAAACAATTCAAACAAACACACAAGCTCCTTGGTGGTAAAGCCAAGCCCCAACAGTCCCCTTCAATTCAGTAAAGCTGCAATAAATTACAAACGCATCAGTTCCCTAAATATGCCAGATTTTTAAAATCAACACCCGTTCATCATTATTCCCTGAGAAATCGGTGAAAATTTAAAAAAAAAAAGCCCAAATGTTGTGATGTTAAAAAAGTCATGGAAAAAAAATCCTGGATCCGCTCCCCAATCCAGATCAGCACCACAATCTAACGGCGGCCTACATCCCATCTTTTTCTCACGATTCATGGAAATTCTTTCAGTAGTTTTTGCTTAATAGCACTGACAAACAAACACATTCAACCTCCTTGGTAATAACATCTTGTTGACGTGTACACAACCATCCTGTGGCTTTGGAATCAGTGAGAAAAACCTGTATTTCATTTACAACCTTTGTATTAAAACACAGAGATTCAACACTGTATCCAAAGTTCTCTACTTCTTTCCCCCCAAAGTTAATTATGTCAAACATATTATACTATGCAACCTCCATACAACTTAAAGACTTCTTTATTGGAGATGAATCCTTCACCAAGTAGCAGAATTTAGACAAATAGCGTTTGATTCTCTCTTTAGAACTTTCTGACCAAATCAGAAAAGTAATCTGTCGAGCATTGCATTTTCACCGCTCCTCCCACATCAGGGATCTTGTATAAAAACATTTCATGGACTCACCACCGTGCAGTCCTCCTTCTAATTCACAAAGCTGCGGCAGAAGCCATCAGGATCCAGACAGCAGCAGTTTCACACAGTAATTTACAGCTGAACTCTGACAGGTCCCTGTTGGTTCAAATTCTGCATTAAATAGAGATGTTCTTGTTTGATGCTTCTTTTTTTTTTACAAAACATCCCCCTACATTCTTCGTGGTATGGCCATCATTAACTAGACCATGACTTTGGTCTGGACAGGGACAAGTGTCTTCACAAAAATGCAGAGATAAGTGCAGCATGTTACTGGTTTCCAGTTACTGTGGAATCAACGTTTTACTGGTTCTGCTCAGCAAGCTCTCGAGCCTCCCTCACGAGGTCCATCAGGGTGGAAAACATGGAGATGTCACTTGGCTGAAGACCCATCTTCTGAATCTGAGACGAACAACAGAACAAAGCAACGTGACTAACAGTGTTTCAGATGACCAGGAAGTTTCAAACACAACCAAGTCGCAGTTTATAACTTCAGAAATGTCATTTATTTAAGTACGTGTCTGCACAGACGATGAATGCGTTTTTGCGTACTTGTCAAACACAACTCACCTGCTCTCCCATGTATTCCACGTCTAACGCCAGCTGAAGACGGATCTTGCTGTCATCTGTTGGTCCACCATTTGCTCCCGCCGCCGCAGTCGTGGTTGCACCCTTTCTCGCTTGCTTAAGTCTCTTCAAACTCTCCTCCATCTTTCTCACTGAGCTCAGCACCTCCGAGATGGTCTCATAGTACCTGGACACAAACCGCGGCAATTGTCATTAGTGAGAGACGGTTTGTGGGTCGCAGCTGGAAAGAAATCTGGATAAGCTGAGTTACAGTAAAGGGATGAGCGCATGCTGTAAATATTCACGTACTGACTTTGGTCAGTATTTGTAAACTTGTCAATACAGGAACGGCCTCATGGTTTGTTTGAGTGTTTAAAGTTACCTCTGTGTGCAGTTAGAAAGTGCAACTCGCAGCCATTCTTGTGCAGTGGAGGGGGTGACCAGCCCTGTCGAATCCGTCAGCAACTGATGTAAAGGACGTAAGGCGTTGTCCATGTAAGCTGACGCACGCACAGGCAGATCCTACACAGGGAGGAAGTCAAATATTTTACATTTTCCAAAATATGTTTGTATAGAATTCAATATTTCAAGGACATGTGTTGTTGAAAGTTGCATCTCACTTATCTTTTCTCTTAAAAAACCCCACAAAAAATAACTTGATAAGAGCTGGAATTTTCCGTTGACCTCCTGTGGTTTGTTTCTCACTTTGCTGCAGTCATGTCAAGTGTCAATCAATACTGTGTGTGTGGTAACATGTGAAACAGGTTGTGTGAACACACAGAACCTCTCACAGCAGTGAAACACTTTGTTTCAGACAAATATGATGAAATGTATTAGTTAGCAGAATGTTTTTGTATTTTCAACAAATGAGTGACTAACTATAACTACAAGTGTGAAACATGAATTTAGAATCAGACTTAGCAGAAGTAGAGGCTCAGAACTTACTCAGGACTTGGAGAACATTGAGGGAAACTCAAACTTGATGTTGTGATCCTTGATGAATAGTTTTTAACAGTTCTATTAATTCCAATATTAACTCTACAGTAGTGTATCAAACCAGTTTTCAAAAACAGCTACAGAGACGTCTGGTCACTGGTGGGCAGAGAGGCTAACTGTCAATGAGCAAGGGAGTTTTTTGCCATTTCAAAGATCAATTATAAAGTTGGATAATTGCATTAATTTCTGAAACTCGAATGATCTTCACATACAAGAAATCTCTTCAAAGTGAGCTCAGCCTTTAAAACTGAACAACCATTCAGGCAAGGCAATTTTATTTATAAAGCACCTTTCATACACAGGTAGTGATAGATTCAAGGTGCATTTAGTTCTTTAACAGGCTCAAGCTTAAAACCAACAACAATAAAATATTCCAGTACCATTTGTTTGAATGTCATTCATGTACCAACAAGCATTATCCCTCCAGGTTTCATCTCAAACTTACCAGTAACAGCATTTCAAATGTCACAACACAATTCAAAGCACATTCGCCCTCCAGGTTTGGTCTTGATCAGACAAATATTTGCTCCATTGCTCAGAGGGACGTTATATGACCAGGGAGAAAAATAGGAGAAACATGTGCGTGTTTGCATCCTCGCTGACCTTATTAGTCCTGCGGTAAAGTCGTGGAACCTCCGAAGCGCTCTTTAGGAAGCGGCAGGAGCGCTCAGTCAGATGCTGGGTCATCCTGGCGTTCAGAGTGGGAACGCTACTTGACAGACAAACCTTGGAGTCCGCCAGAGCATCTGTCATAGAAGAGAGCACCAGTAAAATGAGTAAAGGAAGTACACTGGCAGACTGAGCTACCCATGAGCTGGAGGAATATTTTGTTACCACTACTTTGTCAGTTAACAAGTTGTTCTCAAAAGCATGTCAGGGCTTTTGAATGTTTAAAGTTCATTATAGCATGCATAACATCAGATTAAATCCCCTGCAGCTTTAGAACTGACAGATAATTCAGGAAAACTTCCACAGAAAAATCTGAAAAGATTCAAGCAAAAACTGCAAAGCTAAAATGAAAAACTAAAATGATTAGAGCCTGAAAAATATGTCTGTTTGTGGGCTGACTGTATGTCTGTGAAAGGCTCATATCAGCACATATTATCAGTCAGGCTCCAAAATCAAGTTTTATAAGCATCTGGGCAGCTTACCTTCCACAATTGCAAGGTTTTTGAATCCAACTGCTTCTAAACGCTGTCTGACCATTTCTGACAACTCTGGGATCTAAGAGAAGACGAACCACCTGTCAGTTCAGAAACAATCAAGTGGAAACTGGGGAATGAATTTGAAGCATTAAATAAATCAATAAAGAATCGTCTGTCACTGATGTAAAGGTTTATGTGCAGGGCTCCAGAGTTACTTTATATATATGCTGTTATAAGGATCGTATTCCAGTGTTTCCTTCTAAAGGATTTTGTGTGTCTGCTTGTCTCTGTCGCTCTTCACACATAAACAGACAATCACATTTATTTTGTTACTAATCGATGATGTTGCATCATGGATCCAGTTCTGGTGACTTTAAAATTGATGTCCTGGCTGTGCAAGATTGTGTGTGTGTGTGTGTGTGTGTGTGTGTGTGTGTGTGTGTGTGTGTGTGTGCGCACCTGCTCCTGGAGCTTTTGGATGTCAGCAGCAATGTAGACCAGCTGTTTGGTGGACAGAGATGCAGGACTCCCACTCTCACTGCCACCATCTTCCATTGAGGTTCGGCTGGAGGTGGAGGAGGCTGAGCTGGGCAGAGGCCTGGCTGGCTCTTTAGTCGCCTCAGGGACTGGAATCTTCGTCAACGCCTGCACAAACACAGATGGGGACAAAGTGCAACAAGATGGATTGTTTTCATACTGTTTTGTTGACACTCCTGCTTTTAAAAATAGTCTTTAAATCAAATCTTTGTAGTCCTCCTGCCGTTCATTTAAGATCACCTCATCGAGAAACTTGGAGTATCGAGAGTAGAGCTGCAGCGTGAGCTTCCAGAAGCGATGGGCCAGAAGTGACAGGTAGACCTTGTCAGACCAACATCTCATTAGACAGGACCACAACACCTCAGACACCTGCAGGTGGTACGCACTGCCAGCTGGACATGAACAAGACACAGACACACGGTTACTGTGAGTTAGGTCCACACTGGTGTTCATGGCAGAAAATTATTTCCTACCGGCTGCTGCCTCGAGTCCATCACTTATGGCGATCTCCAGACTCCCTGCTATTTCCTTATACCTAAACAAAGAGGGACACACAGAGAGGGGAAGCACAAAATAATCAATGTGTTCTCAGTTTATTTCTTGCATAAGCTCTGATGTCCACATGCTCATGACAAAAAACAAAACGGTTTCTTGGAAATGATGGACTTGTCCAGGCTTCTGTTGTGAAATGAGGACACCGCAACCAAATCTTTGTCTTGAGGGACAATGATCAATCTGTGTATGTTTACAGTGTACAGTGTGTTTGTGGCTGACAAACAGTAGACAACTGTTTTTACTTTTTTCACAAAGGTCAATGCCCATTAAGTCAAGGTCCAGTGTCACGTTTATAGGAAAAGTTTACTGAGATGCAGATACATGTCCTAAATTTACATTTAACCTCTTATCATAGTCCAATGAAAATGGTCTTGATGGTTAAACATTTGCCAACCTGTATTTTTCCACTAAAAAACTGCTGACAGGCTGAAGTTTTAATCAAAGCTTGTCTATTGAGTCACTATGCAAGTCTAGTCAATTCTTCAAACAATCACTGTGCAGAAACGACATCCTCACCCACGTCTGACCATATTCATTTAAGATGAGGGGTCTGAATGTAACAGATTAAACAGCTATTCTCCACTGCATGCAAGTAAAAATGCTGTAATCTCAGGGTTTTGCATATCAAACTCTACAGTAGTACGAGTCTCATTCTAAACCGAAATATCTTGAAGGAACAGTTTGACATATTGAGAATTGAGCTAATTTGTTTTGCTGCAGAGATGAAAAGACCGATACCATTCTCATTTCTAAAAAATAAATACAGGTCAACAGCAATGATGACTTTCTTTTAGCGTAACAAGTGAAAATAGAGGGAAACAGCTGGTCTGGGTCATCCAAAGGTAACAAAATCCACCAATCATCTATTATCAATGCTTGATAATGAACATGCTGTATCTTGTTTGTTTACTCTGTAAACCTAAGTGTAAAAATGATTCATTGTGCTATTAAAGGACGTTATGTGTGAAACTGTTTCTTGGCCGGCCACAGTAACTTCTTTTTGAAGTTTCCACCAGTTGTCTAGCAACTACACAAGTACCTGGCCAAGAAATAGGTTGAAGAGTACAGATTGTATTGAGGCGATATGTACCGTAGCTGAAAATAGACAGGAAGGTTCCATTTGTTGTGGAAGCTGGTGTAGGAGGGATGTTCTCTCAGTCTCTTCACACTGGCTTGCGAGCTGCACTGACGCTCAAACCTCCGCACAAACTCCATACTCACACTGTAGCGCTGGAAAGTAAGACAGAGCCGACAGTAAACACACAAACACAGGTGAAACGACACAATCTTTTTCAAATTGAATGCATACACGCCCATTGTGTCACTGTGGCTGTACCTCATAGAATATGTCAGGGTTTCCAGGGTTGAAGAGGTAGGCCAACCTCTCCTCGACCCCTTTGATTATCTCCGGCCAAACTGAGTTCACCATGAAATCATAACCTGGCACGGTGTCGGCTTTGTCACTGAGGAGAAAGAAACAACCTGAATATTAAAAATACAAAACACATGTAGGGGAATAGTTGTTGTTAAAACAGAAGATTACATTTTTTTTATCTTTATCTCTCATTATTTTGTGTTATAATAGTTGAGAAATTAAAAAACTACAAATGTAGCTTAGTGTTGTCTTCAAAGCATCAGCCAGTCACGTCTTTAATACGCAGATATTAACTCTGTGTGCACAACTTATTTATCTTGTTCTCACAAGATAATAACAACTTGGGCGCACATAAAGAAATATCAACTTTTGGAATTTCAATGAATTCGCCTCCATGATAACGTGAATACCTGGATATGGCTCCTCCAGTCACCTCTCTTAGCAGTCTACAGTGATGAGGAACAAACTCCAGCAGTCTGGTGTACATCAACTGGAGACCATTTGGACTAGACTTCACCACCTCTTCTACTATCACCTAAAAGAAGAGGAGAGAGAAGAGATCTTCAGTTGCTGATCGATAAAGTTTATTAAAGCAGGACAGTTATTTTAACTAGCTCAGTATATACATTACACATATAGCTTGCCATACTAATTATGAACTAAAGAGGTGGCCTCTCTGGTCATCTAGTTTTTCAAGATAGATAGAAATGATCCACCAACTTAAATACGTCACGTTTCAAGCTAACCTTTCTTCAAAAAGTTAGCATGTCTGGACTGTGTACCTGGTCCATGTATGGTTTGACGAGCACCTGTCCCACCAGTGCCTCAGCATCTCGGGTCTTGTCTATGGTGGCATACGTCCTCAGGCAGTGACGCACCATGTCCACATTGGATGTCTGAAGACCCTGGATCAGCAGACCCTCAAGAGACTGCTGCAGCATGGAGGTGATCCCTGCGATACGCTGACAAAGAATGACACTCTGTCACTTCCACTGTTAAAAAGTGATGATCACAAGTAGTCTAGTATATTCTAGTGAGCACATAAAGCAAGTGAATCATGTGTCAGTGTGCTAGTATCAAATATATTGGAGATTAATTCTGTATAGTCAGTGCAGTTGTTTTCAATGATTGCACAGAAACTGTCTATCTCTGCCAAACTATTGCCAAGCTGGTGGATTAAAAGAAGAGCAGCCAGACAGAAAAACGGTTTGACTAACTGAGTATTGATTCATCGGCCGTCTGACCAATTGACCGTATAACACTTACAGGTCTAACTTTGTCCAGCAGGGGCATGCCTTTGCTCTGTACTGCGTGGAATTGTAGCTGGTTGAATTCTGTAGCTATCCTCTCCAGGATCTGACCTGCTAACAAAGGACTGAACACAGACAGACAGACCGGCATGAAGTCACACACAAATTATCACAACAAGCTCAAACAATCCGATCTCTGGTTTTGAAAAGTTCAAACATTCCACATAATTCCATATAAAAATGTCTAAAAAAGTTAGATTTCCAAATTTAGAACTAGGATGTTTTAGAGCTATTTCATTTTGTCCTTTGGTGTTCATTTATTGACCGAGTGAAGCCAGTGGGTTTGATCACACTCCAGTTCCCCACCTGCTGATTTCCAGAGAGTTGGATTCCTTGGAGTTCTGCGAGTTGAGGATTTTCTCAATCTTCTCCACTGAACGCACCACCTGAATTAGCCTCAACACATAGACCTGGTGGATTGTAATTATTAAAGAAAGGCAGACAATTATTCACTGAAATAGGTGAATCATTTTTATTATCCCACAAAATACAGCTTGTTGAAACAACATATATCCAAAATGTTGCATAATAATAAAGTCAGACAGGAAGGTGATGAGCCAAACCTTTTTCTTCTGCAGATCATCCTGTTTGGACAGCTGGTTGTCGATAGCTTGAATCACTTCACTCACACAGGAGCGCAGACTCTGCAACAAACCAAATCCAGGAATGTTCATAAAGCCTCAGTGACAGGAATCAATGGAATTATTTGACTTATACTTAATCAGAACACATACCATGATCTCTTCTCGTAATTGTCCCAAAGGCACAGAAAGCTGATTGAGGGCTTTGTCCATCCCCACCTGAGACAAGGGAACAGACATCAGAGATTAGAAACCGTCTATCCTCACAATCACTTTTAAAATTTAAAGCTGTGTCATATATTTTGTGGAGAAGTGAATAATTATGAAATAATGATTACATGTTAATTATTATTTATTTCTGTATTTTATTGTTTCATTATTATTATTATTACCCATTGATACAGTGTACAGTGAAGTCTGGCTATCTATCTCACTCTGATTTCTGGCTGCCTTCTCGGTCTCCTGTTGATGATTGTTGTATAAAGGTAATAAACTACAGACACACTGGTCAAGACACAAGGCGACATTCAATGACAACTGACCAGGTTGGTGGAGAGGTTGACAAAGTCTGCGTAGTCCTTGTTGATGAGCTCCACCATGGCTGTTTTCAGCAGCTTGTAGTAAAGCTCCAGGTCCTCCCTCATCTCCTCCAGCTGGACCTGCTTCCGACACTCCGCCACAAACTGGTCCACGTCAAAGTCATCCTACAAACACAGAGACAAGAGACCAGGAGGTTACATACACATAGTGCAGGCAGCAGTGAAACCAATAACTTCCACTATGGACATGGACAGACATGCACAGAACCAGTAAATACAGACAAATATATATATAGCCTCAAAGTGACAGACCAAACAATCCAAGTGAGACATTTGTCCATTAAACTCATTAATAAAACTTGAAATTAAGGTTTTAACTACGATTCAGACACAGTGAGGTTGTCGTTCACATGATTAACAAAGGCCATGTCTGTCATTACAGATTAAACGTGCATTACATGGACAAAGCTTCAAAAGAGGTTTAAGTATGAAAAACTACAACCAGCTCAACTTAGCTTAACGCTAGCTAGTTCAACAGCAGCACTTCCGGTTAGTGCGTCAACAAAATGAAACGTTGACAGATTCTCACCTTCATAAAAACATCTTTGTCGAAGCACAGAGAGTCTGGGCCCTTCGGTAGATTCATGTCGGATCACAAACACACAAACACACATGAAAAGAAGATAGAGCCTCCAGTTAGCTGCTGTCACCAAGCTTCCGCAAACATGGCAAGAGCACCAACGAAGAAGAGTCACTGGTTTGGCAATGAGGAGAGAACGCTGCTGCGCCCTCTACAGGCCGGTGTTGTTGCTCGATTCAGTCCTCAATACAGAAGAAAGGTCAAGTTCTCCCTGAGAATAATATTTAATTATAATATATTTATATTATATTATGACTTTTACTCTTTCTGATTACCTGTGTGTGTATTTTTAAAATCTGGTTGTTAGGGGTCGTTTTTACTCCTTTTTAATGATTTTATTTTAACTGTATTGTGAATATGATTTTATTTTAACTGTATGATGTATATGATTTTATTTTAACTGTACATAGTTTTAGATGAGACCTATATTAACCTATTCTAGAGCCTGTGTTCCCCCTGTGCACACTTCCCTCAATTCAACAAATGTTTGACAAAAATACATTTTAATATTGTAAATCAATATATGTATATCATATTAAAAAAAACACTACAGCTAGATTGTTTATTGTAATTTATCATGTTATGTGGTGTTTAGGTGAGAATGATTGTGTCGTAGGGACTGAGACAGGTTGATTGAAATCTGAAAAACAATTGAGCTTTGACCAGAGGAAAAATCTTGTGTTTGTATAAGGTCTGCAAAATGGAGAATTACAAAATACTGTCCCATAGTCTACATTTCTGTGTCAGACATTTTTATTCAGATATCATCTCATCATCCCTCCTCCTCATGTGCAGCCTCTCTGTGGGTGCAGGTTGCTCGGTGCTCGGTGGTTGGATGGCCGGGCAGGGCTGTGGTGTCAGCTGATGCAGCAGCAGCCACTACTCGCTTTTCTCTCCGTGCGCACAAATCTCTTGTATTTTCAACCCGGATGCTGATTTGTGCCATGACTGTCCTGCCCAGTGCGCAGCGCTGTGGGCATATTTCAGTACCCTTGAAGCGGACAGCTCTCCCCGGATCCACACGCTCCTGACCGCCGGGCTCCGCATCCGAGCCTGGAGGGCTGCACGGGGGGGATCCTGATAAACATATCCGAGACAGGGGAGGGTGTACCCGCTACGGTAAAGCTAACACCTCCCTGCTCTTGCAAAATCGTGACCACTCGCACGCCGCCGTAGTGGAAGGGTGAGACAGTGGGAGGAAGGGGGAGAGCATCACCACAGAGAGGAGGAGATGGCGGAGTGCGGCCGGAAGGCGCTGTCCCTCCTGGAAGCGGCCCGGTCCCGGTACGAGAGCCTGCAGATATCCGACGATGTGTTCGGTGAGTCCGGGGATGACAGCAGCGACAACCCCTTCTACAGCACCTCCGGAGACTCCGACTCTGACAACTACATCGCCGAAGTGGGCGAGGATGAGCAGCTGCAGCACCACCACAAGCGGGGCGACAGGGAGAGCGGCCACGGCGGGGGAACGGGAGGCGGCGGTGGGAGCAGCGGAGCCGGTCCCCCGGGATCTCTGTCCCGGAGCCAGGCGGAGGAGGAGGGCTGGACGGAGGGTCTGCAGGATGTCACGGTGGCGCCGTACAAAGACACATACGGTGAGAGACGCGATGCACCACAGCATGAATAAGGTCAAATGTGGAGGATGAAGTGATTGGATGGAGACATGCAGGGATACACCAGTGTAGGTCGTGTTTTATTGTAGTTAGTGTGTGTGTGTGTGTGTGTGTGTGTGTGTGTGTGTGTGTGTGTGTGTGTGTGTGTGTGTGTGTGTGTGTGTGTGTGACATGGGCATGTCGACTGCAGGTAGACAGACAGTATATTTGCATAATGTTGTGAAACAGCAGTGCATGTATGTAGAGTGTGTGTTTCAGGGTAGACAATTTAATTTTGTGAAAGCATGATGTCTCTCCTGGTTCAACACACACATACAGCAGGGTAGTGTGTGTAGAATGTGGGTGTGTGTTCCTGCAGCTTCTGGGTGTCAGCAGCAGTGTAGACCAGCTTGTTAGCGAAGAGAGATGCAGGATTCCCACTTTCACTGCAGCTGTCCTCCAATGAGGTGTGTGTGAATCGTGACAGTTAAACAGCACCATGCACCCACACTTCTCCGTCTCTTACAAATTGTTCTTATGCTGCTTCAATGTGTTCCACGCCGTGCTCGGATCAGTTTTGTCCATTTATAAGTCCAGTAAACATCTGCGAGGCTGCATCAGGGTTTGTCTGAGGTTTGGATTTATCGTGCAGCGCATACAGTCAGGCTTTGTTTGGGTTCGTTCTCCGCTCCCCTCTCCTTCTTTTGCCTCAGCTGAAGCAGAGACGATTTGTGGAGATGCATTGTTGCACCCTTGGAGGAGAACCAACATATGGCTTCAGTAGATATGGACCAGGCCTCAGTCCGCTCACACATAGCACAGAAACACACAGTCATGCATAACAGCGCTCACACAAATCTGACTGTAGGTCAAGTCAAAGGAATCTATTGCAAGATAGAATGGCACTCAGTAGAGCTTATACATCCACTAAGACCCAACAGTTCCCTTAAATTAAATTATGCTGCACCAACTTCCACCCACTCATTGATATCAGTTCCCTAAATATGCCTGATTCTGCTGAAAAAGCCCCATTTCACAATTTTAAAGAAAGTGAAAAACAACAATTCCTGGATCCCTGACCCAGATCCATGTCAAAATTGAATGACCCTCATCCCTCCACCAGGTTTCATGTTAATCCGTCCAGGTATGAGGGTGAAAACATAACCTCCTCGGCAGAAAAAAACTGCACTGCAGGCAAAGAGAATCTGTTTTGCTAAACTTTTTAATGCCAAAAGCATAATATGAGTGTCGTGCAATACAAACGTTTTTAATATTGAATCTTCTGCTGAATCTACGGCGCCCAAATCGAAGTTCATCGACCTGCTTCTGAAAGCACTGAGCGTGACAGCCAACAAAACCCACAGCAGCTCTGTGCTTCACTTCTCAAACCACAGTCAGGTATGAGTTTACAGTGTAGAGTCAGGCTTTGCTTGGATTTGTTCTCCAGTTATCCAGCTAACTTCATTAATCCTGCTTTGTTATGTGGAGCGGTGCCTGTTTCACTTATCCAGAATAATCTGAAGCAAACTGAGCTAAGCCGGGGTAACACAAGAGGTCCTCTGGTGAGAGACGTGTTTCAGGATGTACTGAGCTCTCACATCCTGCTCTGTCCTGCTCTGTTGACTTTAGCAGCAGGGAGGCAGCAGGTGTGTCTGTCTGCTTTGTATAGTCTGGTCTGGTTTGTAATGTGTGTTTGCACAAGCAGCCAGCGAGGGTGTGGTCCTGCCGTCGGATGATTTAGAGTCGCCCGGTTGGATGGATGCAACAGTCAGAACAGTGAGTGCATCCCGAGGATCAGCATATTTATGTTTCTCCACCAATTCTAATGGAACGGGACAGAAAGCTGCTTAAGCCAGTTTCTACTAAGTCTGATGAACTTGTGTGTCTGGGTTTCTCTGTCTCTCTATCGTTTGACCTGTCTGCCTGTCTTTTTTATCACCTTCCTCTCCGTCTCTCTGCCCATTTCTCTGTCTCTCTGCGCCTCAGTGTCCAGCTGTGACAGTGCTGACACAGACACATCGTTGGTGTGACAGCTCTGCTCCTCAGAGACCGCGCACCCCGTACATAAATCATCAGCCGCCGTCAGAAAAAATCAAGTGCACTTCATGGAAACGCTCAGAGATTCCAACTGGGTTGTGTTTGTTTTGTTTTTTTTAACAGTTACAGCAGCTTCTCGTCTTCGGTTGTGAAACAGGTGCAGGGTTTTTGCAACCACATTTGCATAAAAATGTGATTTACAGATGAAAGTCTGTGCCATAGATGATGTTGATAATCTTTAACTCAACGTGAGGTTGTTTCCCCTGCAGTGCAAAGAGTGGTGGCAAAGGACCAAGCCAAGGATTATGTAGCAAACATGCACATCTGATATTATATAACCACCTTATCGAGATGTCGAGGGGAATTAGAGAGCTATTTATTAATTCACTCTGCTGAGATTACTGCTCTCCATATGTCACTTTATCTGTCCGACCCTGTGTTTCTCATTTCTAAGCATGAGTACTGTGAGGTCATGCAAAACAAAGACAAAATGAAATAAAACTAGGATGACACTCAACCGATCACGTATCTTCTCCAAGGCCCAACAGTCCCCTTTTAAAAGAATTTTAAAAAATCCATAATCTGTCCTTTTGTGCAAATCTGCACCAATTGTGTAATTATGCCGACAAACAAAGAAATTAATAGACTGGGTTGAAGATATTACCACATTGACAGAGGTAATAGAATAAAATTAACTTTAAACAGCATATAATACTAACAGGTTATGCATAGTGCATGACAGGAAAAAAAACTCTAAAAAGTAATATAACTTAGTTCCATAGTGGCCTATTGACAATTGTGTTCTAATGACCACAACTTCGAGGATACTGCAAACTCAAACAATAGTAAACAAACAAAGCACTACATGAATAAATAAATACAATTCAGAATAAGATTGTCATGTATCTCATCGCTATAAAATGGTTCAGACATCTTACACTGTTTTCCAGGTTTCTGGGAAAAGTTCTTCAACTTAAACAATCATTGCATGTAATGTGAACACAAATATAGTTTGGTCAAGCTATTTCATAGAAAATGGACACACGTATAGTGTAGTACTAGTACTTTACAGTAAGAACATTTGACTCAGATGACCACATTATCTATATTTCACACAATGTCGAAGATATGGATTTGGCCTAGATATACTGTATGTTAAAGTAATTGCTAGTAATATTGTTACAAAGGTTTGTTTGAGAAATTGTGCTCTCACTCTCATGTGCTCTGTGTGTGATTGACTTGTTTCCTCTGAGCAAAGTCTTTATCTTCTGCACATACACGTAATCTCTCAATCTTAAATCCTGAGCAGGGAGATGTTTGTCCTGTGACAATAGAAATGCTTAAACAACCGATAATCACCAGGGATTATTCCGTCTGCACGCTCAACATCTGTGTTTTGTAATGAGTAATGTGGGTCATTGATGTCTAAAGGTTTCCCTCGTTGACAAGAATCAGCTGATATCAGTAGACTGAAAGTAGAAATGTTGTGATCCAGTTTAATCAGAGTGAAACAGGCTGGACTGAACTCCAGCTGGCAGAGATGTATAAAGAGAAGAATCTGTGGAGGAAGGATGTATTTTCTCCAGAGCAGATGAATCAATACCATTATCCATAAAGAGAATTCCAAAGACCTTCTTCAGGTTATATTTTTTGGCTTCACTCCTGAGATGAAATGAGACGAAGTGAGTCACTTGTCCTTCGGTGGACGTTCCATCTGAATGTCTGATGGTTTTTTAACAAGGAGTGGCTCGCTCATAGGAAGCTACGCTGGATTTTACATTTAGCTTTTAAGTCTAATTGAATGCAAATGAGAGGATTCCGAGCCGTGCCTGGCTCCTGCTGCCGTCTTGGCAGCGAGCATAAGCTGTGTGGGCCTGCTTGTACTCTAGTCCGTCTCCTTCTCCTCCTCCACATGTTGCCTACCATTTAATCTGATCTTGTACGTGTTATCTTTAACTCGGCATTAAAATGCTGAAGCATTATTTTAGGTTATCCACTCAGAGCCAACGAATGGATAGAGACTGAAAAGCTTCACTGTTATGCAGAGATAATGAGATTGTGCTGTTAAATTGAGCCTGAAGTTGTTCTGCTTAACGTCCAAATTTCTCTCGCGGATCCTACAAGAAGATGTGTAATTTAATAGAGCAAACGCATCGAGCCAGTCGCTGCATTGACTGTGTTACTTACACCTAACTGCTGAACGACAGAGGACTTTAAAAGATAAATGTCACTTTCTCCTCAGTAAACATGTGAAGGACGATATATCCTTTTTATCCATCCATTGTCAGGGTGTAGCTTGATCGTTTACTCTCTACTGAGGGTTTATTATTCACTGCTTATTGATTACCTTTAACTATTTTAACTTGCAGCGTTACAGCATATTTAATATCGGGATATATTTTTTTTACACAAGTTGTAATTTAATTTTTTTCAAAATGGTAGTAGTAGCTTCACAATCTCTCCATGTCCGTCATGCTCCTGGAGGAGTTCACACCTGGGTGCAGGTCCCCTGTCCCAGACATGATAATGATGGAATGTTGATATAAGGTTTCGTTGATGCTGTTTGTTTAAACAGCGTTGCTCATCAGCGGGTTCTTCACTGACAGTTTGACTTCAGACACCTTTCATTCGACACTCACTGTGGACACTACTACATCAGAGCGTGATTTTGATTCATCGCCCGTCGTAAGACTAAAGCAACGAGACACGCAAACCTTCACTGAGCGCAGAAACATCACGCTGTGACAAGCACCAGAGTGTGATGGCTGTCATGTTGTGTAAACTTCCTGACTGCTGCCCTGGGCCGATGACACTCACACCAAAAGCTGTCATGGCTGATTCATGAAAAAGCCCAGTCATTATATGTGAATGTGAATGTTTCTATGACAATTCAAATCTGTAGTAGAGAGAGATGTCTTCTCTGTTCATTTCAATTTATTAAAATTACAACATTGTATCTATCATGCTTAAAATAGAAACCTTTATTTCAGCAAAGACATTCAAACGGAAGCATCAGTGCCAAAGTTTGGAAGCAGGAATATAGTGACAGTTGTGTCTGTGACTTAGTCCATATGGGACTCTCCATCTGTCAGTCGTTCCATTTTTCTCCCTCGCAACATTTCACCCTTTTCTTTATCTTTCCTGTCCTCATCCAGGCCCTGCTCAGAAGATGCCGGCCACCGCCACAGCCTTGGACTTTTTCCAGCTCTTCGTCCCGGACAATTGCATCCAAAACATGGTCACCCAGACCAACATGTACGCCAAGAAGTTCCAGGAGCGCTTCGGCTCAGACGAAGGCTGGCGTCCCGTCACGGCCCAGGAGATGAAGGCCTTCCTGGGCTTCGTCACCTCCACCAGCCTGCACCGCTGCGAGTCTGTGCTCAGCATCTGGAGCTCGGGCTTTTTCAGCAACAGCAGCATCGCCCTGAAGATGAGCCAGGCGCGCTTTGAGAAGATCCTCAAGTACTTCCATATCGTGGCTTTCCGGCCGTCGCAAGGAAGCAACCAGGGCCTGTACAAGATCCAGCCTTTCCTGGACTCACTGCAGCAGTCGTTCGGCTGCACGTTCAGACCCTCTCAGACACAGGTTTGTACAAAACTCCAGGCATCTTATAATGATTTGGAGCTGCTGGGTGCATTCACTGGCATTTAACAGCATAGTTGATATTTAGCGTAATAGTTTGTATTATCTGCCATTAGTCTTTCAAGAAATGTGATATCAAATAATTTCTAGTTGATATACAGGTGATATATTAGCTACATAGGTAACATATAGGCTATATACAGTTATACTATAATAATCAAAGTGTTAGTACTGTTTTATTCGTGGTACATAAATGTATACATGCGTTTTTAATCTAGTAGCTAAGGGATTCCCAGATTACCTTTTGAGGTGTGAAGGAATTTGCTTGTGAGGTCTACCAGAGTCCTACTTTAGAAACAGTTTATGCAGCAAGTCTTCAGGCAACCACACATTTTAAACAGAGCTCCCTCCAGAAGACTTTACTTCGACTTGTTCTCAGTTGTCCTGTGTGAATTACATCTGCATTTATGCAACTAGGGCAACGCGCTCCAGATCACTATTCTATTTTAGGGTGAGCTGGAGTTTATTCAACTCCTGTTTTTCTTTCTTCTCTAGATGAACAGAAGTTCTGCTGGTTTGAAAGGAATCAAACATGAACAACGTAGAGTGAATGGAAATAATGTCACAAAACAACCAATTTCACAATCTTAAAGAAAGTGAAGAACAATTTCTGATTCGGCACCAGAATTCAGCATCCTTCCACTAAGTTTCTTGGTTATCTGCCCAGTATTTTTAATGTAATCCTGCTAAAAAACAATCAAACAGACAAGCGTAAATGAAAACAAAACTTCCTTGGTGGAGGAAATAACAGCAGTCAGCATGTACTTAACGGAAAAAGTAATCCTAGGCTGTGGTTTTCTGCAGATCTTTCATATCAAGCTCAATTCATTTCTATTCCTGACTTGAAAATTAGTGACTCGCGAAAAAGTGTTAATGTTCTTCCATCAAAGCAACGATCAAATCACCATGGTATTCAGAGTCTGGTTCGGATGAGAGCACCAGGGGTGGATAACCATATTGCTGTGGGCCCCTGGAGCTACTGTGGAGCTCTTATAATGTAATGTATTTCTGGGAAGGAGTTGATCAAATTGCTTTTGGTCTTTGTACAGTACAAGTGCTATAACATCTGCGTCGCGGTGCATTTAGGAAAACAGATCCTCATCATAGCCACATCTCACTCAGTCAGTACAATAGTGAAAATGTCAAAGCTGGTGTAATTGGCGGTTTGGTGACACGGTGTCTCTATTCATTTAGAGGTAAAAGTGAATGAGTAAAGGAGGGCAGGCGTGGGCAGGCGTGTGTGTGCGTGTGTGTGTGCGTGTCATGTGTATCTAGGCCAGTTTGTTTTATCTGTTGCTTTTCAGTGCCACGGGCAGAGAGAGGGCTCAGATCGTGAGAGTGGCACAGACGGAGACTGTTGCTCTGCAGACAGTGGAAAAATAATCTGCCCATTTAATGTGTGACTCTGGAAGAAAGAGGTCAATGTCGTGGTTCGAGTCTGGGCTGAAACTCAGGATTCAGATTCATCTGAATAATCTGGTCCTTGAAATTTAAAGAAAACTCGTGAGCGAAATATGTGAGCGAGCTGCAGCAGATAGCGCTGTGCTAATGTGTGGCAGCTACAGGATGATGTATTTCTTAAAAGGCCATTATGGTTTGAGTGATGTCATCCAGAGACTCATTCATTTTTCACTCTTGTATCCAAAGCTGCATATTTGACTGTGAAATGACTTGTTGCTCTCGGTCTCAGAGCAATAGAAGGTTGGTCAGCTGCCAGGCTCTTAACTAGAGCGAGCCATTTAGATCTCTCTATTGCCTCCCTGCAAAAGAAAAAAAAAAAGAAAAAAAAAGAGAGAGATTGCACGACTTATCTTATCCCTGTTTACATTTCTAATCTCTTTATTCCTTATTCCACTTCTCCACCTCAACTCTGGGCCTTTGATCCATCCATCGCTCAGACTACAAAACAAAAAGGTGTCAGCACCTTTGCTCATTTAGCCCCAACACATTGAGATCATTTTCTCCAATCGATCAGATTAGCTGAATCTTTGGACGGTTTTAAATTTCACATACACCTTGTTTGGTCTGGAACGTCTGACTTTTCAGTTTTGCCTGAACCAAGATAATGTGTGAAAGCTTATTCGGAACAAGGTTCCTAACAACGGGTCAAAATTTAGTCAGGACCAAAAGGGTTGGTCTCGGTCCAGATCAAACTGAACCAGGTCCTAGTTTAGAAGCACAGGACGACAGGAAGACTTTTTATTTTGTTGTTATTTTGTTTCATTCATTTAGATGTTTTTTTTGTGTGTGAGCACTTTGTAGTTGTAGGTTTGTGCAACTCACAACATAAAGAACGAAGCAACAACTGAAACAGTATAAAAAAATGAAACTGATGAGGGAGAAGAGATTTTCCTGAAGTGTTTTACAGACAGAGCTGAACATTGGAGTCTCTGCAGTATCTTTCTCCAACACATGCAGGACTTGTGAGGATGTTTGATTTGCTGCTGTCTCGCTCACCCTCAGCTGTATCGTTACATCACACACAGCCTCACTTCTATCCCTCATAAAACATTTCTTGTTTTCACCTCTTGTTATGTAAAGATCCACTAATACAAACTCACGTGGGCGGTAACGTTGACTGTGTGTCTCCAGGTTCTTCATGAGCCCTTGATAGACGAGGATCCGGTGTTCATCACCACCTGCACGGAGAGAGAGCTGAGGAAGAGGAAGAAGAGGAAGTTCAGCCTCTGGGTTCGACAGTGCACCTCCACTGGATTCATCTGTCAGGTAGCAGCCCCAAATACTTTATATATATATATGTGTGTGTATGTGTGTGTCAAACTTCGTGACAGAAATATTTTATATCAGAAATGTCAGGAAAAGTCACCAACTGCCTGAAGTCAGAAAAACTTTCACGAGGGAAGCAGAAACTTTGAGCTTCACCAAATCTTTTAATTCGTCTCAGGTTTTCAATGTTGCAACATTTTGCCTTTGGCTAATTTCTTGATGACATTAAAGAATAAAATCACTTTTCATAAATGCATAGTGAACACTTCCACTCTGACACCAGTTGCTTGCATGACGAGCTACAGTAGGTTCTTGAGACCTGTGAAACTCAACTGTTACAGAGATCATTAAACAGAACACATCTCCTAAACTATTTTTTAGTTTTGGTGCGATTCCTTATCTTGCTAGATTATTGCCTCATGATGTGCAGCAAAAGTGTAAGCGATAGTATTCTACCTGGTGTGTCTTATTCCAGCACGCTGCAGGTCCTCCACACCCACCCACACCCACCCACCCACAGGTACATTGAGGAGGACACAATGCATTTCATTTCAGACGTATTGTGTCTAGCTGTGCAGACTTGTTGTGAAATACTGTAGAATAATCCTTGTAGTTGTACTGATCCTGATTTAGATGAATCTGTCTCTGAGATTTCTTCTCCGTCAGTGGAGGTGAATGGAGCGGTGTCCATGGCGATGAATAGTCACATTAAAAATTCAACATCAACATTTCTTTTCAGAAACAGTGTCCCAGTTATTTATAGACCTCACTGTTGTCAGAGGAAGAATAACTGCGGTGTAAAATATAGTTCCAGTTCAACATAGTCCTCTGCACCTTTCTGGTGTCGGGTGGAGGAGTCTGTGTCCGACCATTTCTGTAACTCTGAGATCACTGCAACACTCACACTGCAGAGGAAGACGTCCTCTCGTTGGCCTGGATCTAGTCCAGAATTAGATCAGCAGAGAGAGAGGAGCAACCAGGATGAGAACTTCAATCTCTCCTGCTTCTTTCTTTTCGTAATCACTGGTTTGGTGCTTAAATTGAATTGAATACCTTTTATTTTAGTTCATTCATTTTTTTGACATGGATGTTGTAAAGTACTTTGTAGTAACATTGTTTAGATAAATGTTATACAAACAAAGTTATTATTATATTAAAGAAAATAACTGATAAATCTCACCATTCATCATCTTGTTTTGATCCTAAACCTCCTGAACACAGCTTTTGTTATTTAAAACCATTCTCCATTATCCCTCGTATTCAATAAATAACCATTAACATTCACACTGACTGTGGCTGTTTGGCCGTCACTCAGTCTTCACTAGTCTGCTGACGTGTGTCGGCGCTGACATCTACACTCTCTAAATGAATTGTGTTAAAGGTGGAAAAAAATTAAACAAGTTAATGGAGTGAATCAATGCGAGTCCATTAGCCGGTGCAACACACACACACACACGCACACGCGCACATGTCTGACGTAGATGTCAGTTAATCAGACTAATGCCGTTCAGCTCATGAACAACAGCCGGAAGTGGAAGAGCGACACTGGACTGGTTGTGGGTTTAAATGGAAGTTTGTATATTTCACTCTGGCTTTCTTTGGTGGTCAACCTCTAGCTCATGTTTCTTTAAAATTGACATCTTTTTTAATCTATTCCACGCATAATAAAACAACACCCATATGTAGATGTGATCAAACCTGTTTCCATTAATACCAGTCTAAATCCAATATTCCTCACATATAACATTCATTAGAATCCATCGCATTATCAATTCTCAACAAAATGTTACTGACGCATGCTCGCTCTCGCTCTCTCTCTCTCTCTCTGCAGATCTCAGTCCATCTGAAGGATGGCCAGGGCACAGACGGTCTGGCCACCTTGAAGAACAAGCCTCAGCTGCACAGCCTCGTGGCCAAGCAGCTCTGCCAGAACATCTCCGGCAAGAACACCATCATTTTCACGGGGCCGTCCATCACAAGCCTCAGCCTTTTCACCGAATTCAGCAAACAAGGTACAAAAACTGAAAAGTATCGACGCTGCATTGATAAACATAACACTTCGTCGTCTCCTCCCTCTCTTCTCCCTCGTTTTCAGCCTCGGTGTAGATCGTTTTCCCTCTCGTCATTGCCTCTCACTCTGTTTTTGCAATTTTTATTTGTTGATCTATTTTTTATCATGTTGTGATGATAGCCTCCCCAGACTAAACAACACAGACAGGAAGATAAAATCTGCTTTCACACTCCAAGTGGAACATATGTAAGCACATCTGAGAGACAGCTGAAATTAGACGTTTCTAAAGAGATTTAACATTTAAAAGAACACACTCTGTACTTTGCCTTTTATATATGAACAACACAGCAGGCTCAGAAGCCTTGACAACAGTAAAATGTCCAGAACATTCAGGCGAGGGCTGGTGCTTGGGTAGATTATGCAGGAGGCAGGACATGACGTCAGCTGCAGAAATCACCGGTTTTAAACACCAGCACCAGCCCTTATCACCAAAAACTCTTGAATTTATTTTATTATTATTTGTATGATTCCTCTTTTTTCTATTATCCATCTGTTGCATGTTAGAAACATAATCAACACACACTGTTGCATGCAGTGAATTCTCCAGACATTTTCCAGATGAATTCTCACATGGGCTCACTCAGACTTAATCGGGTGCTGAGAGGAAAACCTCTGGAGATCGTCCGAAGCAACCGACTCAAACAATTAGCAGCGATTTATTCATGTTTTGACATAACTGGAGAATCAAGTGTAACATTCTGCATGAGACAATGAGACACCAGCCCCAGGAGGCTCTGCAGCAGCATACATCGGTTGACCTGCATAGTAAATCAAGGGTGATTCACTGGGGGGTGTTTAGTCTGGTCACAGCTTGAGTGGATTCTTAAGTGAAACACCACTTAGTTTAACGTCTGACAATAATAATAATAATCTAAATTAGTTGAACTGTTAACGGCTCACAAAACGTATTATTCGGATTATCTGTTACTTTAACCGAAGGCGTTGCAGAAGATTTGCAGGAAATTGTTTTGCTGGAAATTGTGATATTTTATGCAGATAATATATCTTTGATTTCATCCATAGTCTTCATGCTCATTAAACCAAAGGCATCTTTTACTATGGAAGCTAAATCCCATTAAGTTGGAAGAATGAGTCACATTAGAATTCTCTTTAGTGACCTGCTTCATTGTTTCATCACAAGAGCAGATGTGGGACAATGTTGTCATGTAACAACAGGGAATCAGTGAAGGCAGACAGCAAATATTAGAGATTTATATGAGACGAGATAAGACTCCTCTGATGATATCATCTCATAGAGTTTTACATTCCCCTTATCACAAATGGTCTTTGACTAAACTCAAACAAAAGAGTAGTTTTAGCCTCAACGGAGCACAGCTGAAGTGCAGCAATGAAAGAAACACAAGTCCAGAGATGTAATCAATATTTAGTCGGACTAATTGGGTGAAGCTACCAAGAGGCTTTCAGCTGAACAAACTCAGCTCTGAGCTTCTGAAGACATTGTGTGACATTTTCCTTTTAGAGTTATCATGCTGGGTTAATTAACAGACTTAATTACCCTGTGCTATACTCTGCAACACACACACACACACACACACACACACACACACACACACACACACACAACACTGATAAAAATCCTTCTCCAAATTGAGGGCATTAAGAAATCAGCAGCATTCAGCCACAGGATTGTTTCGTCTCTGCTCGACCGTGGAAGAAAAGAAGAATTGAAATAGCTGCAGGGACAGAAACATTTCAAGCAAAGACGAGGAGCGATAGGTGCAGATGTGAATGAAACTTTAGAGCTGGAGATATTGATTCTTTTTTTAGATAAATCATTTGATCTATTAATTGATCTTCACAATTCCCAGAAGCCGAGGTGATGTCATAATCTTTCTCCACCTTAAACTTAATATCTCATTTAAAATCGAGATTAGGCGAAACAACATAATTCTCACTTTGGAAAGTATTTTGCTTAAAACATTAGTCAAACAATCATATATAACCTAATGAATCTGGTATTATCTTGATTACCTGCCTCAATAGTTTGATTTCTAAAATGTAACATTTTTACATGAATCTCTCTCCAGACATCTTCTGCTGTGGTCTGCTGAGCACCAGGAAGAGCGACTGTACAGGCTTACCACAGAGCATGCTGGTCTGCGGCTCCACACCAGCGCAGCGCGGCCAATCACGAGTCATGATGAAGGGTGGCATGTCGCTGATCAGCTGGTACAACAAGGGACACTTCAGGTTCCTCAGCAACGCGTACTCCCCAACTAAACAAGGTAAACAAGAAAACAAAGAAGAAGCTAGTGAACAAGAAGCGGTTTTACTAAAGCATCTTTACATTACAGTTTCCTTTGAAGCTTTAAAGGTATATTTTGTCTAATTTACAAACGTTTTAAGAATGTGTGTGCTGACAGGAGATGGTGCACTCAATACGGAGTTAATGCAAAAATACAGTTGTTTTAGAGATTATTGGACTGTCATCAGTAAATGCAAATAACCATCAGGTGAAATTAGCTCATCTTTAAGCATCTGCTTCACGGTAAATCAGCGAGAGCTTCTAATCCACGATAATCCCATTCTAGGGACACGACATTCCCCTCCTCTCACAGCATAATCCACTCTGGATGAAACGGTTTTGTTGGGTGTTAAACCAAGTTGAAGGACCACAGTGTGTGTCTGAGCTCCTCTGAATGAAGAGCAAGGAAGTGAAGCCTCAGATCCATTAAACTGTTTTTACCCACTATTGATTTTCTTTCCTCTCTGTGTGTGTGTGTGTGTGTGTATGTGTGTGTGTGTGTGTGTGTGTGTGTGTGTAGATATAGAGTGGTACCACTGAATTGAAAGGAGAATAGGAAGTCATAAAGTCTATAAAGAAGCCCAAATCAAAACCATCAGGCCCTTGTCTTTCCAAGTTAAGATCTGTGTCGGTGCCATATGTCTATGACATCACTGTGAATTCTACAGGCATTTTCCTGCTGTATTCTCACATTGGCTCACTCAGACATTTCACTCGGAGGGCCATGACTCAGACATTTGTGTTCTCCCGTGCAGCTCCTAAAAAAGATATGATAAAATTGTATTGATCCACACACCAGGGAACCAAGAGAATAAACAATAAAACGTCAATAAAAATGCAGAATATGTAAAGGCTCTCTCTTCTGCACTCTATGTCTCTCACTCTCAGCTTGCGTGTTTCCCACCAGGTTTGATCATTAAGAGGAAAAGTGGGGAGATCCCATGTCCTCTGGCTGTCGAGGCCTTTGCAGCGCACCTCAGCTACATCTGCAAATATGACGACAAGTACAGCAAGTATGTGAAACTTTTTACACAACAGCAGCTGATTCAAGACGATACATCTTGTTACTGACTCAGGATCAGTCGCATTTTAGGCAGAACATGGACAATTTTGCCTTAAAACGAGACAGTTCATTTTTAATTCGCTCCCTCACAAATACAGTTTATTTCATAAACAGTAAAAACACCATGACTCATTTCCTTTGAACAAGTGTTTTTTAAATATAAATTTTAACTTGGTCTGATACCAAAGATGGATGACATGACAGTGAAGCCTAATCGTCCCCATCGCCCCCTGGTAGCTAACTGACACTGACTTCTGATTGGTGGAGTGTGTGTATCGCCAAAACCTCGATACCGCGGCTCCACCCCACAATCAAGACTGACTCCCAATCACATCAAAAACACAAGATGGCGGCACCTAACTAAACTTTTTTTTTTTTTTTTTTTTTAACAATGGGAGGAAGTGGAGAAGTGTCGTCCATCTTTATTTACAGTATCAGATAACATTCCCTCCCTTCTATCATTTCTGGCTGAATGTACATTTGATTATCATTTCATTAATCTTTTGAGTGATAATACAAAATATTTCCTGAGCTTTATGATCATTTAGGATTTTCCGGCATGTTAAAGCTCAAATGATTACTTTTGTGATCAAGTAGTATAGTGTAGAAATGTAAGTGTGTCTTTGCCCCACAGGTACTTTATCTTCCACAAGCCCAACAAGACCTGGCAGCAGGTCTTCTGGTTGAGCATCAGCATCGCCATCAATAACGCGTACATCCTCTACAAGATGTCTGACGCCTACACTGTCGAACGCTACAGCCGAGCACAGTTCGGAGAGAGACTGGTCAGAGAGCTGCTGGATCTTGACGACTGCTCCCCCACACAGTGAAGAGGAGGACAACCATAGCGCAAAGCAACAACACACACACACTCAGACACACACTAACAAGATCCCCACACATGTATTTACACCCTTCATTACGGTTGTACAGACTCTGCCGTCTGTGTCTATGTGATAATACTGAAGCAGTGCCAAGCCTGTGTCTCTCTCCCTCTAGTTGTTTTTTTGTGGTACTGCGAATATTCATTAACTCACAGCTACACAATCACACAATAGAGAATTATGAGCCATGGGACACCCGCCTCAGCTGCAACTTTCCACCACACACATTTACTGAGGATTCATCAGCAGGAGCAGTTTCACAAGCAGACGAAGGCAGAAACAATGACACGGGGAAGAATTCACCGTTAAATGATGTCAGCATCAAGTTTAAACTCTTATCAAAGAATGAAATTATTGGCGTGAGCCTGAATCTCCTGTGTGACCCTTAAACACATCAGGCTAAAAGGCTACTTGGTATATACACTCTGCAAAAACACATATGACCCTGTAACAAAAGCTTAGTAAAACAGGACAATGGTGTGTTCACATGCTGCATGCATAAAGAATCTGGATTGTGATGTTCTCTTGTTCGATGTGAAAAATGATTTCTGCTCCAGGTGGGTTTTTTTCTTTTGGTTCGTGTGTATTTATTCAGCAAGTTGGAACTGCCATTTGTGTGTGCGACCTTGAGCCTGAGGATGTATTTGTACGGCTATTGTGACCCAAATGTGTCATGTTGCTGCATAACGTGCACGCTAGACGAAGCCTGTCAGGTGATGTAAAGCCACACCCAGCAGTGTGCCGCCAATTCACAGATTCTCCTTCAAAAGAGATAGAAAAACATTTAGTTTCAGATGTCGCGAAGCCCCTGAAAAGCTAATTTGGTGAATTTCTCTTAAAATGAGGATAAATTTCATATATTCATCAAAATCGCTCATGTTGAAGGAAGCTGAAAAAATAGGGTTTTTTGCGCCTCCAAAAAAAACAAATCTAATCAGAAACCTACTTTTGTACCAAACAACACTTTTATTGCCAGATAAACTTGTTGTATTTGCCTGTTTCAGGACTTATTGCTATGCAAGCTAACTGTGCTTTGGCTTTGCAGGTCAGTACATGTTCACAATCTCCCTGATTGGATGTTCAGTGAGCCTGCGTTGCTAGGCAACAAGTGCATATCTTGGCCAGTGGGCAATGTCGCTTGGCAAGATTTACATTCCAAAAAAGTCAAAAAGTGAATCCCTGGTGGTTTATGAGATGTCCCTTGAAAGCAACAAATCATAACTTAGAAAAAAGGCTTCGGGGTCATACGGTCATACAGTGATTTGCTTCCTCTCCTCTGGTGTCATCAAAAAAGCAAATTATTCCATGATTAAAAACATGCAGTTAATTTATCAGCACATTTACACAAAGTAATACCAGAGGACTTACGGACTTTTTAAAATAATCAGTTTTAACCTCCGTATTTTCCTGTGAAATGGAAGCATGAATGCATTTTAGATTTAGATTCATTTATTGAAAACTTTTTCTTCCAGTAACACATTTCTTGCCACATAACAAATTTAATCTTCCCCCTCTTGACAGGCCGAAGTGTGAGTGAAAATTCACTGCCGGTCCTCAGCCCACACTGCTGTCTGTAGCTTTAAAGAGGATTTCCGCTTTGTCATGGGGTCGACATGTTATCGTCACGCTGGAATCAAGGTATCGATGTACGCTTGCTCCGTCGGCATGGTTAGACGTGTGAATAAGTGTTGCAGTGAGACGACGGTCTCCACGCTGGCAGAGCCGTGTTGTTGAGTGATTAGTTGGCAGGACTCATGCACTTTCCCACATCACAGTCTTGCACTTTTGAGATTTGTAAAGTTGGCGACATGTCTCTCTGAGATGATCCTTTTTCGTTTTATTTTGAATCCGATGTTCGCAGAAGAATAAAGAAAATATAACTGTACGTAGATAAATGAGATGGATTATATAAAATGACACCAATGAAATAAAACTGAACATTAATGACTATAACCAAAACAGAAAAGATCTCCACTGTAGATTTAGAGTATAAGGTCGAGTATGTCTGTGTATATTTTGTTAAAACTGTGAGTGTATGTCCATTATCACTTTGTCACTGAGACTCAAGATTGTGATTTTATTTTTTACTTTTTCACTAATCCAAAGCATTGTTGTTGTCACTGTTGCTCTTGTGCGTATGTGTGTGTGTATGTGTCTAATCACTGTTCACCTTGATGTAACACTGTCTTAAAAGACATTCCCTGTTATGTCACGTATTTGTAAACTAATGATTTTAATACACTTATTTGATGCCAACAAACATGCGCTCGTATTAAATTGATTGGGTCATATTGTTAAACTGAAATACACCTTTGGCCATTGTGGAAACATTCAATAAATAACACAAATTATAAATGCTGAAAATTAAAAAAAAAAGCCAAAGACATAAAATCCATATTTCCATCACAAAACATTGTTTTCAGTCATTTGAGTTTATCTGGCGCTCTTTTAATCATGTCATCTTTATTTTTCTGCAGTGGCACCTTACTGAATCAATAGCGCCACCAGCTGTTTAACTAGATGCTCCCAGACAATAATAATCGCATGTGTGGATGGGAACGAACATCGCTTTTTAAAAAAAAATTTTTTAAATATAATTTGATGTCAATTATTTTAATTTTGCTGATTTCTTATTAATCAAGATCCATGAATTATTCCCTGAGAAATCAAGAAAAGTTTTGAAATAAATTAGTGGGTTCTTCCATAATCCATACCACATCCATCCACTGAGTTTCATGCTAATCTGTCCTGTAGTTTTTATGTTATCTTTCTTTACGTACAACAAACAGACAAGGCTGAAAACATAAACTTCTTGGCTGAGATAAAATATGATGTTTCATCAAAATGCTTCCACTACATCAGTGGATACTTTACAGTGATATTTAGGAGATTACTAAAATAGCAACAGATACTTGTGACAGTCAATTTTCCATTTGGTTTCACCAGTTTCCATGACATCAACATTTACATTTCACTCAAGGGGAAATCCATCACACGAAGGCAGACAAACCAGTTTCTCCACTTAAGACCTTGGAACATGCTTATGTAGCTGCGTGTTGCAGTCTGAGTCAGGGACATAGATGCTGTCATCACAGTGAAGCAGAAATAAAAATGTGTATCACAAAAACAACAGCTCTTCGAAGCAAAGTAACGCCTGGACTGCTCGAACAGCCACAACAGATTTTAGAGTTAATTTGTCCCGTCATTCATGAATAAAAAATGAACCTGCAAAATTTCTGCAGGTGTCACACCTAGTGTGTGTGTGTGTGTGTGTGTGTGTGTGTGTGTGTGTGTGTGTGTGTGTGTGACATCCACAGAGTTTCTGTAGTGCTTCTAACACTCAGATCACAAATGAGAAGAAATTATGCGGCAGGGAATCTGCAAGGCCACGGTTACTTAGCAACAAATTCGTGTGTGTGTGAGAGAGAGAGAGAGAGAGAGAGAGAGAGAGAGAGAGGGAAAAAGGGTATTTGAAGTTTTTCTGGTGATAAGGTAAAATTGTTGTCACTCCAGGAGAGGAAACCGAGGGGCTTCTCGTGGCCTCTTCGTATTCATCTACATGTAACAGAAGGACAGAGGTTCCTTCCTGTGAGGCTTTAGTTCATTTAGAGGAGAGTTATACTTCAGGATAATTATTACTTTATTTATTCTGTGCAGTTTGCTCTGATGAACCAGATCTTTTTTTTTTTTTTCTGTTCATTTCCGATTTTTAATTTATGTGAATACAGAACAGATTAGATTAAGAAAACAGGTCCTCACAAAATGAATACGGTGAACTCCTGTCGTGCATGCTGTGAATAAGAAAGGCTCGAGGAATAAATCACTGCCTCTATAGAGATTAAGATGCTGAGGATGTTTTAAACAGACTTTGACCTTGTTCCTCTGCTGCAATGACTCATTTCTACTGCAACTGGTTTTCAAGTTTCATCTCAAGAGCACAGATCCAGATAAAACTGTGCATATTAGGTAATTTTATCTGCACATCACAAATGATAATGGTAAAAAACTTCCCTGTGACGGTTTCATTTCTGAAAACTCGGTTTCATGTGCAAGGGCTCCGAAAATCTGAATGTTTGAAATTGAAACAGCAAATTTTGCCTGACAACAATGTAAAAAAAAAAATTTCCCCAAAACATTATGTTACTTCTAAATACCTTTTCTCTTTTTACAAACAGTTGACAGATGCATTTCATTCATGCTCATTCATTTGTATCAGACGCACTAATGGGAGTAAACAAACGCAGATGGGAAGGAAATACAGACATATTTTATCTTTCATCAAGTTTTGTCAGGCGTATGATGATCTAAAATCTTAAGCTGCTCATCAAAATATTATTAGAAAAACACTCACTGTCAGTGGCTCTGTGGTGATGACGTTGTGTATATGATGTCCATGAATGTGGTGTAATGTGCCGATGTGCCATCTCTGTACAGTGCTTCACTGCTGTCGTTATGAGTGACACAGTAAAAGATAAACAAGATCAGCTGTAGATGTGATAAAGAACTAAAGTGGCTGACCTCAGGGCTTCATTACTAACAGCTGTACAATGTATTTACATACTTCAATCATAAACCGAACACTAAATGGATTAAATAACCGTAACAGGTGCTATTGAACTACTGTAAGATAATAGTAGAATTAGATGATGGCTCGGCAACCAAATAGTTAACTATTAAAAGAGCTGTGCCAATAAACACTAAAGAAGTTAAAGTTTAAAGAAATATCAGTACTAGCAGACACCCAGATCAAACTGTAATGTCCAAGCAGAAGAAGTTCTTTCTCTTCAAATGGTTCTGCTCTGTAATGGCAGAACGTTGAAGTGAAATCTAGTTTCAGGCTCAGAATGATGTGTGCGTGTTTGTGCATGTGATGTTAAAATTGGGTTGAGTAAAATGTGTAAAAGTAACTGATGTGTGCCGGACCAAATTATTTTATAAAATGTGTGTGGCCACGAGTTGTACAAGGTTGTTGTGTAAATGTGTCTCCATTAAAGCTCTTGGAGAAGTTCTTGACTCTGTTGCAAATGATGGGGACTCATGTGGAGGACAGCAGTGACATAAAATCAACTTCGAATCTAAAACAGTTTAAGAAAGAGGACACAATGTCCACTGAGACAATGTTAATCAAAGGTTATTTCAATGTAAAAACATCAGCCTTCATGATTCAGTGTTTCTTTTAACAACATGTAAATTGCGACAGCTGTAGAAATGTGTATTTAACATACATAGTCCAGAGATCACAACCAAATTTTAAAAAACTTCAGAGATCAACAACCAAACATACAAATCTGTTCAAATCATTCAGTGTCTCAAATGTGTGCAGAGTGAGACCTCTTTCCAAAACAAAACCATTTTATGTTCAGCTCAGCTTTTCTTCCACCAGTGAAACATCTTCTCAAACAAATCCATACAGGATCTGAGAAGAGGAAGTAAAGTGAGGATCTGAGATGAGGAAGTAAAGTGAGGATCTGAGACGAGGAAGTTATGTGAGGATCTGAGACGAGGATCTTAGAGGAGGAAGTAAAGTGAGGATCTGAGATCAGGGAGTAAAGTGAGGATCTGAGACGAGGAAGTAAAGTGAGGGTCTGAGAGGAGGAAGTAAAGTGAGGATCTGAGAGGAGGAAGTTATGTGAGGATCTGAGAGGAGGAAGTAAAGTGAGGATCTGAGAGGAGGGAGTAAAGTGAGGATCTAAGATGGACTCACCGGCAGCACCAGGCCTCATGTCTTCATGTTCACAGCCTCAGTTAAGTTTGCAGAGTTTGGAGACAGACCCGATGTAACAGATGTGACACACTCCTCTCCACAGGTGGGCGCCATCTTCTTCTTCTTCTGATGTTTAATGGCGGTTGGTAAAGTGGTGCCATCATTAGTTCACTCTCCACGTTTAAAGTTAGAGGGGTGGGATCAGTCCAGAGCAGAATCTGATTGGCAAAACAGAACCACAGGAGGTGTGAATAAAACATTTGGGGGGAACGTTAGACATGTCAGACCATCACAGTAAGTTGTATAATTATATAGTACACATAAAATATATAAGACATAAGACAACTTTGTTTATAAAGACCTTTCAAAACAGGTTCAAATGAATAATATGTATTTTTACATAACGCACTTTCAGTCATTTCAATGTGACAAAACAACAAATTCATTCCCTTTCAGTTCTACCAACAAGGACTTGATTAAAAGATGAATTACCATGAAGCTGGACTCTGACACAGAAAACAACAAGTCAATGCTTCCGGTTGAAAAAATAAATAAATAAATAAACATTTGCTCGTGTTAATCCAGAGCTGAACAACAAAGTCTGGTTTGTGTTTCCTCAGTTAAAAAGGTTACCACCGCCATTTTGTCAAAACCACACGTGAGACACGTAAAACATAAAAATGTTCATCAGACTAAGTGTGTTCAAAGTCTGTGTTCATGTCTGTCCGACACAGCAGGACACATTTAGGGGTCATTGAATACATGATATGCATTTTAAAATGAGCACACAGGGGCTGTTGTCGACTTGAATCATTTTATTTATTATTAAAAGCTGTTTCTCAAAGACGATGAATTGTTTGTCACCTGCTTCCTCTCTGCTGCACGTGTCTTCCGCTGTCAGGCCCGGGACTGCGCAAACAGAGCCGGAGGGTCCCATCGGCTTATGAGCAGGGGTTCCCGGGGGAAGGCACCAAGTATGGTGGAGTTGGAGGGGGGCTGAGTGTGTCATGGGATGAATGATGTTTTAATTGTTTTTCAGAACTAATATGGACCCACAAGAGTGTTCGGTATGTTTTTTGTGTTTCACCCAAGTTTAACTATTTTTTTAGTTTTTGTTGGAAGTATTATTTTTTTGTATTCTTTCCTTCTTACTTAATTAAATTTAAAAATCAGGCCTACACTGTACATATTGCTGCACAGGGAATTAAGTTGCAAATGAAAAATAACTACACTTGGAATGCATGACTGGGTTTGTCTCAGTGTTTGTGCCATAACCAACCTTAGCTTGAAATGACTACGAGAGGATCCCAGGCTGCCCTCAGATGCATGGTGGGTAAATGGCTCAGAGATATAAACCCTTGTTAATGCCTTGTAATCAGAAAGATCCTGAAATCACAGCTACAAAAGCCTCTCTTGTGTTTTAAGGGACTTGTATTGAATTTCTATCAGCAACCATAATGAACTCAGTTTATATGATGTTAGAAGGTGTAAAGCTTTTTCAACCCTGACAGACAGATGAGTTTGAACACTCCACAATGTGAAAGGGCAGCCTGGTGATATGATCAGTTTGATAAATCATCACAGCCATTAGTGAATCAATAAAACTGATGTAACTATACAATGTTCTGTTTAGCGGCCTATTACAATGTGGATGTAAGGAGAGACAACACCAGTAGAGGGCAGCACATCACAACTCTCTCAGTCAGTGACCTCATGAGCTCACTGGTCATCCTCTGAGGGTAAATGCATGAGAACTGGTCCAAGCACCAAAGTGAGGCTGTGTAATTGAATTGTTTTTGCACTTATTGACGACATGCTCCGTAACACACTGACTGGCCAACTTCCTCAAACTGGAGGTAACTCAAACAGCAAACTCCGGGAAGAGGCCGTTTTCCCATCTGCAGAGTTCAAGAAGCTCACAGTGAAAATATTATCTCTGCCTCTGACTGTGTGTGGTGGAGCATGAGTGTGTTTGTGTGTGATAGGGAGAAGTAGAAGTCGGGGGGGGACGGGATGAACGAGTGACGGTGAGGGCAGCAGGCCTGACGCTCTCCTGCGACTCGTCTGCAGGGCTTACGCAACCACCACAATTATTAGCCATAATCCCAAATAACAATGTGATTCATAAGAGAAATATTATGAGTCCATTTTTACAGTCTAGAGTGAGTGGCTTTCATTTATTTAGTATTGCAGAGCCACGTAGTTTTATTGTTTACAATAAAACAAGCTAGAAAGGGTGGTGGGAGAAGTACTCAGATGTTTTAGTTAATGTGCATGCAGTAGAAATACCCTGTCAAAAGATAAAGCATAAAAATAAACGAGTTCATAATCCTATGTAATGAATCATGTGTTATTTTATTGTCAAATACTCATAATTTAGGGCCTCACTGTTTTGCATTGTATTGTTTGTATTGTAATAAATGTGTACATTTCTAAATGTAAATTTAGCGAGCTGATTTGGTCATATGCAAAACCTATCCATTTTATGTGTCAGATCGCAATGAAAACAAAACTAAATTTTGGGGGTCAGATATGACCATGATTTTTACATCATATAATATTTAGAATTTGCAAAGTAACTAAATGTGTTATGTAAATTTTATTATTGTTTTTTTTCCTCCTTCACAAGGAGGAGAGCTGAAGCTGGAGCGCAGGAAACCAGGTAACAAAATATCTGAGTGCAAGTGTACAGTTTGAGAGCAAATCTAAGCACAAGCAGGAGCTGTTTACTTTATTGATCCCAATCTGGGAACTTATGGATTTTATTGAGCACAAGTACAGAGTTCTGAGTGGAAGCATTACAACCACTAAATGTCACATCCATAATTCCTGCTCTCAAAGTGAAAGACCATGATCTGATTTAAAGATAGTTTTAAAAAGTATTATAAATGTTTAGCAGTAAAAAATAAAATGTTTCCTCTAAGATATTGTGGAGTAGAAGTCTAAAGTAATGTAGTAAAAGGAATTACTCAAGTAGGATACAAGTACCTGAAAAATCTACTTGAGTAGATGTACTAACTTGAATGTTTCTACAAGAAACTAGCATCATTTTATACTTAAATTTATATTTAAAATTCCTGAAACAACCACGAGGAATTATGGCAACTAACAGCCTGTTTTCTTGTTTTGCTGTGAAGAATTTTTACTGTTGTGTGAAGAGTGCAGCTGGGGTTTCATGGAATCTCGTCAGAGCTTCTGCCCGTGTCCAACTTATTGTAAGGCAGATTTTTTTGTTGTTGCATTATGAAGCAACCGTCAGTCAGTGTTCTTGCAGAGGTGAAATTGATTTACTACTCGGGGCCAAAGACTCCGGAAAAACTTGTTTGAAGAGCAAACTATTGTATCGCAAGACCGATGTGTTTCAGCTTGCATCTTTAATCGAGCTTGTGTATTATCTCGTAATGAACACAGGAAAAACATGAATCTGCTGAGTAAGTGAGTAAGAGGCAGTTTAAATCAGCCACTCAGCAAAAAATATTCAAAAAAGAAAAACAAATCTAAATGAGAACACTTCGAACTTTTGAACGCTGGTGTATCCAACGTTTGCAATGTAAATTCTGTGAATAAATATTTTTACCCATAAGCACAGCACTTGATGGCAGCTGCAATGTAAACAACGCTCAGATGTATGTTTTTGCACAATGATACTGTAAAACATTACCCAAGTCTTTCCCAAGTTTATAACCTCTGTCTCCACAATGTCTGCAGTCTCCACCCATCCTATGTGTGCAAGGTTATGACATTCTCAGCCCACACTCTTTCAATCAAGCTCTTAACGCTGCACACACACACACACACACACACACACACACACACACACACAGACACACACACACACACACACACATACACACACACACTACTGTATGCATTATGTTGTAATCAGTGGAATAAGTGAATAGTAATCAAATTTATGGTTTTCTTGCAGTCTGAGGTCAGGGTCATGTCACGATGTGTCACCTGCACAGTCCTATGCTTTTCTTTTCTTTTTTTGCAAAGAGTGAAATCTCATTTTATCAATGGGCCTTTATTTTTTTTGTTTGGGTGGTTTTATATGTATTTACCAAATAAAGGAGTTGATGCTAGTTGATCTACAATGATTAACCTGGGCCTGTGTGTTTCTTTTCACACTGTGGCTGCTACCCTGTTGCGACACAGTTCCACGTGCCTCAAAAAAAAATGTTTGGTGAACGTCAGCCACTAATTTTGACATGAATTATGACTTGAACAAACACAGCCTTCGTGCTCTAAGAAGAAACCTCTACAGATAAGAGCTGCTGGCTGCTGGACCTCTGACACTGCAGGAAGAGAAAACGCTAATTAGTCCTCGGCAGCAATGAGATATTCTTGACACGAGGGTGTGGAGAAACTCTCTGTAGACCTCGTGTAGTCGTTTTCCAGTCAGGTGGCATCATGTGTGTGAGGGGATCTGACACTTGTCTGTCATGTTTCCTGACGCTTGCTGCTCCGCCGTGACTCACTATTCTCTCTCTGCCTGAGTCACTCTACCGTACTGTAGACTAGAGAGAGAGAGATACATGCATATATACATGTGGACAGATGAAGAGATGGGTGGATAGATAGAAATGGTTTGTATTTATATAGAACTTTTCTAGTCTTGATGACCACTCAAAGCTCTTTACAGTACAGTTTGCCATTCACCAATTCACACACACATTTATACATTGCATCTATTAGCAGCACTTTTTTTTCTATGAGGGACAATTCGGGGTTCAGCATCTTGTCCAAGATGCAGATGGGGAAGACTGGGATTGAACTGCTGACCCTCTGGTTGGAGGAAACTACTCTGCCCTTCACCCACAGCCGCCCCAAATGGATGAATGGATAGATAGATAGATTCATACATACATGTGTGGATGGGAGGATGAGTGGACAGATTAAAAGATGGGTTGATAGATAAATAGATAGATAGATAGATAGATAGATAGATAGATAGATAGATAGATAGATAGATAGATAGATAGATAGATAGATAGATAGATAGATAGATGGATAGATAGACAGATGGATGGAGGGATGGATAAACAGACAGATAGATAGATATATAGATAGATAGATAGATAGATAGATAGATAGATAGATAGATAGATAGATAGATAGATAGATAGATAGATAGATAGGTGGGTGGGTGTTGCTTTCTCATGGAGACAATGGCTGCCAGCTGTACTGTCTGTACTGTGTGTTTTTTGTGTGTGTGTGTGTGTGTGTGTGTGTGTGCTCGTGTGTGTGTACGTGCGCTGAGGGAGCCTCTCTCCTCTCTTCTCCCACTCAGGTCACGTCTAAACAACAGGACGGGGTCAGGACCATACAGATTAAACTATTACCATTATGATGTTAGTGGGACTCGAGGGTGGAATCATGAGCGGCGGTTATGAATACCAGGTTTCATAGGACGCAGTTAAAATGACGCGCAGCTGCCAAAGAAGAAAGGAGAGAGAGAAGAGGTGGGAGGAGGGGGCCGAGAGTTAGGGGATGTGTGATTCTTAGCCTCTTTACGTGTGTGTGTGTATCTGAGCCATGTGTTCAGTGACTGTGTGTAGGTGTTAGGGGATATTTTGGCTGCAGCAGGGGGATTCAGGCATGAGAGAGGCCCTCGTCATATAATAGGATAATGTTTTATCTCATCGGAAGAAAGGAGGAGGGAAGGGGGGTAATGAGAAGGGGAAGAGAGAGAGGCTGATTCTTTTCATAAAGCAGATCTGGCACGGCTGTCCACCCACTAAACTATACAACCTGCTGCACACACACACACACGCACACACACAGATTATTATTTACACAGGTTACTATCTGGTCAGACAGGTTATAACAAGTTTAAGGAACGTTTTCCTCATTATGTAACATCTATGTTTAGAATTATGTGCTTATCCTTGTGCTACAAGAGACTACATGTCTGTCAGAGGGTGCATGTGTGTGCACTGCATATGGTGGCAGCGAGACAGTTCTCACAGTTTTCTGCCCCTGTTATATAAGTTGATGTAATTTTTGTTAAGCTGCTTTATATTCTGAATGAAATGTTGAACACACATTTGTTCCAATACACAGAGTCGCTGGATATAAAGCGTCATGGCTGTGTGTTGGACACTGGACAGGTCCTGGATAACAGTGTTTGAATGCTTGCACCTCTTTCTCCCACTGCAAACACTCCTCCAGGCCAGAGTTTAAAATTACAAAGTGTTCTCAGTCAACTGGCCTGTTTGAGCAGCAAATTTATGAAGGATGAAATATATGTGCTGTAGGAATATGAAGCACTGTCAATCTTCCTTCTGGATCTCGATCTAGATTCTCGTCGCCTCCCGTTGATGCCATTGGGTCCCGATCTCTTTGGCTCGTGCGTCCTCAGGCGCACCCAGTGAAGATACGATGATTATATGTTCAGCTTCTTAAACCTCTTTCTTTTCTGGCTGCAGGGAAACGTGTATCCAGGAGAACAGGCCGAGCTGTCTGTCACAGGGCCGACGGGGAAAATACCCAGAGTCGGCTCTTCAGATTTGAGAAGAATTTATTATAGTGAACGTTTTAAACAAGAGATCACCGCCAGCACAAAATTTCCCATTTTTTACATAGTTTGGATGTGTAATAAATTATTTTATTAGTTCTTTGGGTGAACACTTGTACAGCTGAAACTACCTCAGTCGAGGCCAGGATTAAATAGAAAAAACATTCACCTTGTTTATCGTCTCAGGGCTGATACTTACAGATGAAGACATCAGCTTCCCTTTAATATACCATATGCAACCTGTGTGTGTTTGAACTGTGGGAGGAAACCTCACCTACATTTCAGGCCTCACATAAAGTGGATGAACCCACCGATCCCCGACATGACTCCGGAGCTCTGGCACGTCGCCAGGCTGTCATCTGTTTGTTTGTGGGAGAGAAAGGTCCACAGCGAGACGTCGAGCTTTGATTTAGCCAACGCAGCTTTTGAAAGAAGAACTCATGCAGGTAGATTTCACATTAAAAAAATGATTTATTGAACTTTAAAATGGCAAGACGTTTTCATCTCATCTTAAATATTAAAACAAAGACTTGTGGTTAAAACTGATAAAATGCCTCAAATACTTTTATTGCTTTGTGTCTTTTGGATATCGAAAAATTCAATATTTTCTACTCCCTAGAAAACAATGGCTCATTACTGGTGAGGATTAATAACTCCCAAAAACAACCATGTTCTTTTTTGACCCTTCAACTCTCCCATGATTAAAATTGACCTGTTTCCCCGCTCGTGTCTCTTTGGTGCATTATTCTAAACAATGCCTCTCTCATCTGGACCTTGGAAATACATGTCTTACAGAGAAGAAGGATCAAACTTAACAATAACCACTGTATTTTATTTTTTCTGTAGAGTTTCTTTTGTTATGACAAGAACTAAAAGTTTCCCCATGGAGCTTTAAGTTTGAACGGAACAAAACCGATTCCTCAGAATGAAACTCTAGACACTCGACGCAGGTTCAAGTCAACTGTGTTCATACTGAGTGACAAGTCATTGACCTTCTACTGCATGTAATAACAGAACGTCTTCCTTCTACACACACACACACACACACTCTCCCTTTCATAAACATCTGATGACTTACACATTGCGATGTCTGATGACATGTTTCTGATTAATCGAATGAGGAACCGATGTAGGTTTAACGTTGCTTTTTGGAGGAGGAAACACACTTTCAGGATTAAGCAGAGCCACATGTGGTGCTGTGCCTGCAAAGGTCGAGATCAGTCTGATTATTTAACATTTTTAAATCAAGATAAGTTGTTAGTAGAAATCACAAGCATGAATTCAAGGCATAACAGACGGTTTGAGAAAAACTCTTGTTTTCATAGTCTGTATATTCCCTAAACTGTGATTTTCCATATCTTCAAAGACGGAGATAGGTGGAATGTGTGTGACATGATGGCTCCCAAGAGTAAAACCAAACTGTGGCAATCGCCACCTGGTGGCTGGATGCATAAATCCTGCCTCCCCCATGTTATTGGATGGGGCAGTAAAAAAGTCAAAGTAGACTTAAAATAAATATTTTTCAAAGATGATTTCTTTTATTTTAGGTATCACACTGTTTGTTTAAGCATTCATTTGTCAAATAAATTTGGATATAATAAATTTGATGCTATAAAAAACAGAAACGTCACAATTGACAGCTAAGACTGACCCGTGATTGGTCGAGCTTGTGTATCAGCTCTGGCTCAGACCAAAACTTGTCAGTTTGTTGTACACTGTTTACCGTCCAACCAGTTTCTTCAAACACACAAGTTGAATGTTTCTCCAAGGAAAACCCAAACAGTGATAGCTTTTGTAGGTGCTCCAGGCAACATTTTGACTAATCTGTGTTACCAGCTATCTGCATATGAATGCTGATAAATTAAAAAGTCTGGTTTGGTCAATGTGTTCCGCCTCCCTTGCTCTTTATGTGGACTGTTTACCGCAGGGGAACCAAAGCCTGCTGACCTGATTGGTCAAACCCGAAACGGAAACCAGAAGGCCCCAAAATCTTACACCTCATCTACAGATTCTGCATATATACTGTTTTTATATACATCTGACCATCATGCCGGACCGAACCTGTGAGATTACTGTGATAATAAACTCTGACTAAACAAACAAAAATGTGCTTCACCACCTCTAATCTGTGAAACCATAACGCTGAGAAAACAAGAGGAAACTATTAGCTGTTTGGTCAGGGAGCGTTCAGTAACAGCTGAGGAGTTAACAGTGAGCAAACAACTTGTGTGTGTGTGTCTGTGTGTGTGTGGACAATAACCAGCCTGCAGACCCTTCTCTCTCTCTCTCTCTCTCTCTCTCTCTCTCTCTCTCTCTCTCTCTCTCTCTCTCTCTCTCTCCACAAACCACGATAAGAAGTCACAAAAAGGCCTCCGCCCCCACACGTCAAGTGCAAAGGGTTGTATCCGCTGAAGGCCCACTCAGGGTGTCACCATGAGGGGTTCGCAGGTGCAAAGATATTTGCCTGATATGGAGAGAAGTCTAATGTGTTTGACCTTTGAACTCATTTTACATGTGGAGGTACCCACCCAGGGAATATTATACTAAGGGTGGCTCGAGGTTATCTTAATGCACGTCTGCCGGAGTTGGACTTAATGGTTCCTCTGAGTTCTTTATCAGGAACTGTGTTGATCTAAGACTATTACGTTGGTTTACAGTTTATGGGACTCGTCATCTTTTTCTTATTAGTCACTGCGGTGTAATGTTGAAACTGTGTTATGCTTCACATGGGGAGGCAGTGACCAAAAAGATTAATAACAACTTGTGACTGTGAATAAAACAAGACTCAAGCCCCGAAGAGCAGCAGCTGAAAATGCTTAAGAGCATTTGGCTGCTCAGGTCATTATTTAATTCAAGTATTTTCCAATTGAAAAACAGAGAGCTAAATTATGGCTGGAGTCGTAAAACCTGTCCTCCTTTTTAATACAAATATTGTCCTTCATTATCTTACTGAGGGAAAAGTGACATTTCACTTCCATTCAAAAGCTGACTCACTTTTTATGTGTTGTACTTACTGAGAGTATATTTCAGCTGAGGTAAGATCAGTGAAGCGAAGTGGTGTATTGTATTGATAATGAGTTGTCAATAAAAAGGGCAGCTATGATTCAGGGGGTAGAGTGGGTTGGCCACTAAGCAGAAGGTTGGTGGTTTGATCTCCAGCTACACAAATGTCCTTGAACAAGACACCGAAGCCCAGAGTGCCACTGGCGGCTATACCGGCAGTGTGTGATAGTGTGTGAATGGGTGAATGTGACTTGTACTGTGAAGCGCTTTGAGGAGTTGATAACACTCAAAGGTCAATTAAAAACACAGTTCATTTAGCATAAATGAACAATAGGTGTGCATGTGAGTTTGAATGGTTGTTTGTCTGTGTATGTTCAACCCTGTGATAGTCTGGTACCCTACCTCTCACCCAATGAGATTGGTTCAAGCCTCCACGCGACCCTCAAAGGATAAACGGCATAGATAATAATGATGGATAGATGGAAACTTTGAGATCTCTACTAGAATTTAAAATCAAGTTGTATGGGTTGGTAATAATCGTTGTGAAAATACATTTACTTTCTCCCGAAATATAAAAATTGTCTTCAATAAAGCGAATCACTCACAGCTTCCTAATAGCCGACTGCTTCAGGGGCCTGTTCTAAAAGAAAAGATTACGATTAGCCAAAAATTCAGGGGTCACCTTAACACTCAAATCAGTGGACTTGGTTTATTGGTGCATACTGCCAAAAACAAATCTGCAATTAATCAAACCACAGGGTAAGTGATCCTAGGGCCTCAGGGGGTCTGACTTCCTGTTAATAATTGATCTTAAGTCGAGGCTAATGTTGGGCTGAGTGAAATAGTAAAATGGGCTGCGTTTGTGTTGCACTTTTATCCAAAGTGCTTCAGTACTTGCCTCAAACTGACCCATTCACACACATGCTGCAGCAAGCTGTCGAACAAGGTGTCAGCCGAACCATCGAGAGAAATTTGTTGATCAGAGTTTTAAACTTCATCATGTGAACAAACCGTCCTGTACCTGCTCAGCCTCAGTTGGCAAGAACTTCACTGGCTTGTGTGGAGTGAAGGGGTATGATGGGTAGGCAAAGAAGAAACCATGTATGTGAACTTCAAATGCAGCTTTCTCAATTTTATATTTCTGAAAAGGGGACAGTGGCCTGGAAGCATTATGGTTTCAGATTCTCTCCGTCCCATTGATGTGAACACGATATCTCAAAGACGATTTAAGGGAATTTCTTAACATTTGGTGCAAACGCTCAGTTTAACTCAAGGATGAACTGATGAGATTTTGATTGTCAAAAGTCAAGTTTTTTAACCTTGTGAAGGCAATATATCAGGAACACCTCCAGGGAATCTTTTCAAATTTAGTAAAAATGTTCCGTTGGACTCAAGGATGAACTGAGAAGAATTTGGTGGTCAAAGGACAAAATCACTGTGACCTCATGGTCTTGTGAATGTGATGTTTCAAGATCACCCATAGGGAATTTCATTTCATTAGGCACAAACATTCACTTGGACTCAAGGATGACCTGATTATAATTTGGAGGTCAAAGGTAAAAGTCACGGGGGTCATGTTATTCCTTGTTATCAAGAACACCTCCAGAGAATAATTTCAAATTTGGCACAAATGTTCACTTAGATCCACAGATAATCAATTTGATTTTGGAATTTAAAGGTCGAAGATCCCGGTGGCCTCCAAAATCATGTTTTTGGCCTTTTGAGCATGATTTCTCAAATGTGCCCTAAAAGAATTTTGGTCAACTTTTAGCTTGTAACCCCTGTATAGTGGTTCTCTATATATGAAAACATAATTGAGAATGAACTCTGGCCCTGATATTTGCGCTCAGACCTCTCACACTTTCTAACAACTGGGCCGTTCACCTGAAGCAACATTTTTTAAATAAACGCAGTGTCTTGGAATGAAACCCTCCTCGATTTCTGATATTATCTTTAACTTTGTGATAGCGCGTCAGCTGTTGTGGTATCTCTTCAATCTCTGATAACAACATGTTCTATTCTGAGAATATTGGGAAGGGTTGACTTTGGAGGGAGTGTGTGTGTGTGTTTGTGTGTGTGTTTGTGTGTGTGTGTGTGTGTGTGTGTGTGTGTGTGTCTGTCCGGGCTCCCTGTGGTCACTCTATTGGTCTTCTGAGTGGGTGGTCTGTTCCAAGAGAGGATCACTGGAAACATTACACCTACACACCTACACACACAACCACACACACACACACACACACACACACACACACACACACACACACACACACACGAAGGGAAACTGGGAATCACACCAACGCAGCACAGCAGAGGGTGGAGCAGGAGCCTCCTTCCAGATGTGTGACATTAATTTAGTTGATCCAAAACATGAACCGGTAGCTCCCACTCACTCATCACCACTGTGTGTGTGTGTGTGTGTGTGTGTGTGTGTGTGTGTGTGTGTGTGTGTGTTTGTGTGTGTGTGTGTGTGTGTGTGTGTGTGTGTGTGTGTGTGTGAGATCTTTACTTTTTAAATATTCATTAACAGTACAAGTCTATACATGATTCACACATTCTGTATAATTTAGAAGACTTGGTGAGAGAGAGAGAGAGAATCGAGTTAAGAAGATAGAAAGAAGAAATGAAATTTCTCCTCCTGAGTTTTAGGAGGAGGAGGAGAAGGTGGAGCAGAGAGGACTTAAGGGAGACGAGGTGCATGATTAAAAATGGGGAAAAGATGAGGAGCTGCGCAGGTTATGAGAACAGTCTCCACTCTGACCCACAGAGCAGCGCCCCTGGACTTTCATACAATACTTTCCACCGCGGAGGAGAAGGAGGACGAGGGGGGGAGGGATACGGTGCATGGAAAGACAAAGAGAGAAAAAAAAATGAAATTAAATAAGAAAACTGGAGGAGGAGGAGAAAGAGAGGAGATGTAGGAGGACGGAAGTGGTTGATTGGGTCCCCCCAGAGATCCTTTTGTTTAGATTGTTCTGCATTTCACTTCTTTCACTCTCTCTCCTCCACCTCCCTCTTTTCTGACATCTGAGGTAGATTACAACAGAGACCCCGGGTCACATTTATGACTTAAACCAAGAACATATGGTGTGTGTCCGTGTGTGTGTGTGTGTCCGTGTGTGTGTGTGTGTGTGTGTGTGTGTGTGTGTGTGTGTCTGTGTCTGTATGTGTGTGTGTGTGTGTGTGTGTGCGTGTGCGCATGTTTGTACGGCCATTTCAATGCAGTGGGATTCCCCCTCTGGTCCCAGAGTGGTGGTCAGATTTATTTTCTTGTCCATTGTGTCTTGCTGGGATATCAAAGAACTATTGTTTGTTGATCAGCGAGGGTGCTGCAGGTTACTTGCAGGTTCTGGACATGAGCGCCTCCCCTCCCCTCCATACCCTCTCATCTTCTGCAGTTTTCCCCCAGAAACTTACATTTCTGAGCATTTCGGATCAACCGGAGAAAATCCCAGACACAGAGGATCAGCACTTCCACATAAAACCCCGTCTAGATTTTTAAAAGATTATGTGCGGTTATGTCTCATTTGTTTCATTTAGGCCCTGACGAGGCTTGTTTTAATGCTGCACAGATGCCACACTGTCTGCACAGCATGGCTTACTCTTCCAAAAACAAAATGCTTCAAAATAAAACCCAGTATGTAACACATACTTCCTCAGGCCATGAAATTCTGCCATTGTGAGAAAAAAAATTCCACATAAATGTCAGCACGTCTCTGTAAAAGTGTCAGTTGACTTTATTAGGATCGGCTTCACTCAGTTGAAGAAAAAACAACTTTTGTCTTTGGAACGTTTACTACGAAACAAAAAAACAAGGATTTATAAAATAAGCTGCTGGAAGGACAATATATAAAACAATGGCATCAAAATATCTTTTAAACAGGAAAAAGAAACAAAAAGAAAAAAGGCTCAAACATTTTTGGAGGCGGGGCCTTTTCCTCATTTTGCCCTTTACAAAATGATAAAAAAGAGGAAAAATAAAACAAACTAAATCAAGTTATTTACAGTGCATATATTTACATTAAGGCATTTTTTGCTGGGGAGAAAGATGGTGGATCTGACACAACCCCCACTTCTACACAATCAAATAAATAGATTTACCATGATACATTACAGTGCTATATTATCTTAACGTTACCTGCAGTGAATGAACAAGTACAGTTATGAGTTCAGGCTACACCACACCACCAAAAATGAACAGAGAGGGTTATATTAAAGGGTAGGGTTACATTTATCTATACATGTTCATGCTCATATGTACATTAAAATGGTGTTTTTCTTTACAGTTTCGCGCTTTTTCAGTACAAGATTCCTTCCTTGTGCTTTTTGATGAAGTTCAAAGATGAAATTTCGCACTCATAAGATTAACAGTGAAAAATATGAGTCTGATTCAGAATGATGGAGCCCCGTATTATTATTTGAGGGCCTGGTCACACATTTGCAAATATTTCACTTTTCATTCAACGCCAATCAGTGCAGGTAAGGAGGCGAATAAAACCTTAGCTTCCTGTGGTGAAGCAAATCGTGGCTCTGCGAAGAGTTGCTGAACTTTTCCCCCAATATTGGCTTTTCATTTGTATATGTGTTCACTGAAAGAAGACCTATGATTCTGGTGTAGACAACAGTCTGACTATTCTCTTTTCTGTGTGTGAATAAATCCTGCTCAAACACGATTGGTCAAATTCAAAACAGAAATCAGAAGACCCCAAAATCTTGTCCCTCGCTTACAGATTCACCTGCAGAATCTGTTTATAGGAATTAAGGCCAGTGTGGTTGAGAGAAACACATTTGCCATGTACACATGAGCATGTAGGTATTAAAATGTGAAACTATCCTTTAACAAACCACAAATCCACGTTCGACTGACTGATCGAGCTGCGTTTGCAAATTAGTTGTCTACAGAGTTCGGGAGCGTAAAACCCTCAGAGAAAGTTCCGACTGTCATTTTAGTAACACGTAAATTCAGCATGTCTGTGAAGTGGCCTGAACTGAGCTGTTAAAATTACAATAACTGATGGGTAAACCTTGTAATTTAATACATGTTTCCTTTTTTTTTTTTACAAATAAAAACAGCACCATGTGTGTTTGAAGGACTGCCTACGTTGATCACAGCTCTGCAACCACTGAACAGAAACACATAAAACAGGAGGAGGAGGCACTTAATAAGGTGTAGATGAAGATTATGCTTTGGTTAAACGTCTGAAAGGAGTAAATGAGGAGAAATCTACGGTAATCGAGTTTCAAAACGCTTAATTCAAGCTTGTGCATCAAATACAGTCAATTCTGTTTAACTGAATGATTTCTAGGACGTGTCCCTGCTTAGATTTCTCTGGCTGGAAATCCATCCAAACACAATCTGAATAATTCATCACCTAATTGCTGCTCTTTAGCAACCATCCACCTCCCTCCGTTTCTCAGTCGTCCTCAGATCTCCTCTCTCTCTAAAATCAAAAAAAATCTTTCAATCTCTACATCTGCACCCCTCCCTCGTTTTTTTCCCTGTACTATCTTCCCTCTCTCCAGAGTAATAAATGCCTTCAATTTTTAATATCTGAACAGTAATGATTGGCGGGATTCAGTCCAGTCGTGATAATGATTGTTCCAGTGGTGATGAAGAGACGCGTCTGGCCAAAAAGGCTCAGACGTTGAACACCAATTCTAGTGCAAATCAAATGATTTGGTAAAAAATTAATCTGGCTATTCCAGGTACATAAACAAACTAACAAACCACGGAGTAAACAAAGATTTGGTTTGACTAGTTTTTCAAACAAAAGCTTCTCCTTTATAAAAACAAATGAAGCCAGTTCTATGTTAGAACAGAGAAAAACATGTCAAAGATTTGAGTGGTAAGTGCTTTTCGTTCCAGTCACATAAAATAGTCCAAATGGACTGGAGACACGTTTTGGAGCTACCATTTTTCTAAAATAAGTGTATCTGGGGATGAAAGAACCAGGAACTTCATCCGTCCCACATCTTTCTACGTTAAAACCTCCACATCATCTCACGCTGGGTGAAGAGCAACACGTTTGTCAGGCTATCGTACTGTTTCAGCACATGATAGCAGCACCAGGAAGAGCTGTGGTGTCAGTGAACTTTGTGTCACGCAGCCCGTAACGTTGGAGTTGTGGGAGATGGAGTGAGTGTTTTATGCGTGTCAGGATAGTGCTTGTGTTTTTGTGATGTTTGTGGAAATGCTACTAGTTCTGGTGTCTCTTCATGTGCAGGGCGAGGTGGTCGGATCGGGAGAAGGCGCGTGAGCAGACCACGCACTGGAAGGGTTTGGCGCCCGTGTGCTTCCGATAGTGACGCGTCAGCTCGTCTGAACGCGCAAAGCGCCAGTCGCAGCTATCCCACGTGCACCTGTACGGCTTCTCACCTGTACAGAGAGGAGAGAGAAAGACAGGATGAGTGCTGCTGTCCTCAGAGGTGAACTTCTTTACCTGATCACATGATCTGTGTCAGAGCAGGTGGTATCAGTCTGTGATTATAGGTTCTGATGCTTGTGATTACACTGATCATTATTAAAACTTGAACTAATTCCCTGAGTTACATGATTCATACAGTTGGGTGGAGTGACTAGGAAAACAGGCTTTACAGAAAAGTCCAGTTGTCTATCAACATAAACAGTCATAAGATTGGCAGACATTCATCAAGCACTCCAACACGAACACTGCACAAGTTTCCCACGGACAACTTGTCTGTATTGTTTGCCTTTGCTTTTGTGTGTGTGTGTGTCTCTGAAAGATGTAGTAAGTTTCTTTGTCACATTCCAGTAACATTCAGCTGCAGGCACTTTGTGAAAACTCTGGCGACCTGTCTCGTTCAGTGCCAGCTGCACACAGGTCTCTGTCACAGGCCCAAAACCTGCACAACCACCTGTCCACATTCCCTGGGACTATATTACAAAAAGATTTGTTTAAAATTTGCACTAAACTCTGGTCTGACTCTGTGAAAATCATTTTTATTTAATTTGGCCATGTTTAGAGATATTTTATGAAATACGTCCATTTGGAAGTTTTTGTCTCTTTTCTTTTTTATCTGCATTTTTCAAAGTTAGATGTTACAATCTTCTCTGTGCCTTAATTGGGAGCACCGACAGAGCAATTTATAGAGGAATCTAAAGGAAACTCTGGTTTCTTGGATGTTTTTAACATCTATCTAATCAAATCTCAAAAAAATGTATTGTGTTTCTCAGACTAACTACAGGTTTGTTTCTGGGGGAAGAAAATCTGTTAAAATATCATATTTAGAGGCTCAAGTTGAAGCAGAAATCACAAAGATTAATATCTCAAAACATGGACGAATAAAAACCGACAAACAAAACATTATCTTTTTTGTCATTTGTGTGAAACAATCTTTAAACAAGCAGCGTCTCTAAAACGAACGCCGTGAGCCCGTCAGGATTTTAACCACAGTGTCGCCAAACTCACAAACACACCTGAAACTGAAAACAATGACAGCGATGAAAGCACGCGGACGGGAAAAAGAAAAGAGACAACTGAGAGGAGTGTTCAGTTCTCACAAAACAAACACACACACACACAGACAGACACACAAACAATCAGGGTAATGGATGTTGATGGAGATTAGAGTGGGAACTCCCACTGGGGCCCAAACGCATTAGGAATCATCTCATACAGATTACTGACAGGTGTGTGTGGACGTGTGTGTGGATGTGTGTGTGTGTGTGTGTGTGTGTGTGTGAGTGTGTGTATGAGTGTGTGTATGAGTGTGTGTGTGTATGAGTGTATGTATGAGTGTGTGTATGAGTGTGCATTTAAGCAGCTGAATAAGAGAAGTAGAATGAGTAACTGACAAAGACAGAAATGAGGGTGGGTGCAGGAAGAGTGGCACAAAAAGCAGGTGATTAGATGAATGAAAGCGATAGAAATAATATAGGGAAGAAAATAACAAAGTGTGATGGACAAAAGGCAGAGAGGATACAGAAGCTGCTGCGACATCCCTCTTTTTACGTGCTGTGTTCTCGTTTTGTGGTCTGTAATAACTGCAATAACCACAATCGCCCTGCTGCATGAATGACGCCAGATCTAATTGTCGGGTCATGTTCCCAGTGCTGAAATGCCAGCAATCACACCCACAAAAATGCTGTGAACAAGTTGTTCAGATTCATTTAGATGGAACAGATTCTGGATCGAGGTGAGTGTGAGCTTTGTGATGACTGAGGGATTGATAGATGGATATCAACAGAAGCTTTGTTTTGTTAGCTGGAGTGAGGTGGGGCTCCGACACCCAAACGCTTGTTTGTTGACTATGCCGGCCCAAAACTAATGTGAAAGAAGGAAAAGAATGGCACTCAGTGGTGTGCATACCTCCAGCAACAGTCCCCTTAAATTCAATCAAGCTGCACCACATTTCACACACTCAGATATCGGTTCCCTTAATATGCCTGATTGTTTTCATCTAGAATTATTTCCTGAGAAAACAGTAGAAATGTCAAAAAAACACCCCGGCTTGCAATTTTAAAGACAGCAGATCTGCACCCAAATTTTTCGTGGAAATCCATTAATTTGTTATATACAAACAAATTTTTGTCTCAGACAGATCTCGTATATACTTAAGTTGTCGAACAACCAACCGTGCATCAAAACATCTAAATATCGATGTCTAACCAGGCAACGAGATCCTGAGAGAGATGGCTCCACATGTCTTGCCCTGACCACATAGTGCGAGAGTCATCCCCTGGCAGAAGTGTGTCACTTCCACCTGTTTTGATGGAATAGTATATTGGGCAGAGGATGGGAATGGGGTAGGATACATTTACACACACATGCCAAGAACACAACACCCTGCCTAGCAACACGGTGCCAGCACAGATACCGAAATATGAGTCGCGTGGGCAGCGTCGTTTTCTTCTTTTTTCACAGGGGTCCTGTTTAGAAAAACTGCATTAATGAAGGTGAACTTACCCGTGTGAGTTCGGAGGTGGGCTTTCAGATGGGACGACTTGGTGTAGACTTTCTTGCAGCCTGACGACAGACAGGGAGATAAGCACAAACAGAGGGCTCAATCCAAATCCAAATAATTCACATGTGCCAGATATGTATTTGCCCAATAAACTGAGCTGTGGTATGCTAGAAATGTGAACTAATGGAGAACAGAGGCTGTTTGGAAAGACATACAGTAAATGTTTGTTTTGTTGAAAAACGAAAACGGGTCTAACACATTTTCTAAATTTGAGAAGGTTCATGTGACTGTGTTGGAAAGTGGTCAACACAGTTTGATTTCATATTAAAACTGGTTAAGTTTACTTACTAAAAAAAGAATTACTGCTTTTTTGGAAGAAGCTCACTGCACCTGTTAGTTTGACGCGGAAGTTGAGGAGTTTTAACGATTTAAAAAGACATTTATTATGACTTGAATGAATTGTCGGGAGGAGATACACCGACACACTTTGGGTAAAGTGTGGATCTGTCCTTGTGTGGATGTGACACATCGACTTCATTTGACGAAAGAAATTATACTTGTGCTAACACGTTGTAGGAGGCTCCGCTTAAGCCCATTTTACACGCTGCCACAGGCGAGTTGACATTACATATCCTACAAGTAGCTGCACATCGTACAGCTGCAGTATGTTTGTGTGCGTGTGTGTGTGTGTGCGTGAGCAAGATGAAAAAAATGTCTGTACAAACAATTTCAAATGTGACTGTATGCAAATATGAGTGAGTGTGTGAGTGTGTGTGAGTGTGTGTGTGTTTGTGTGTGTTTGTGTGTGTGTGTGTGTGTGTGTGTGTGGAAAAGCAAATCAAATTACTTAAGCAGAACATTGATGTAATTAAAACACCCACACACACACAATTCATTCCACAAGCATACCAGAATTGACTTTAAAGCCACAACAACGTACAAGTGCTCGCGGCTGCAGCAGTTTGATGTGCAATATTAAATGAGCATGGACACAGATAATTGTCAAGACAGTGACTGATGGACTCCGTTGCCAAAATACTCGGATTCCAGAGAAGCACATTCTCTGCTGTGGCTCCGGTGCGTATCGTGACTCATAGGCCAGAAAAAGTCCTTCAGAACACAACGTATAATTTCAAAAATATGCAGGGGTGTCTTAAAATAACACTGGTTTTCATAAAGCTGACCCTTGTGAGTGACCAGAGATTCACCTGACCGCAGCAGAGTGTAAAAATAACACAGTAGTGACAAGAATCAGCATGCACGTACAGTGGCAGACGTGTGTTATTGTTCTAACCTGGGTAATCACAATGGTGGATCCGTCGTTTCTCCAGGTCAGGATTGTTCCTCCGGCTGTAGCGGACAGACACAGTGGTCTGAGCTGGGGTTGGGGTTGGGGTTATTGCAGGGGTTTGGGGAAGGACTGCAGCCTGGCCTGGGACCGGTGTGGGACCTGTGTTAAGGGGCATGGCTAAGCTGCCGGGTCCCGGGCTGGGTCCGAGCCCAGGGGTGCTACCTGCCATTTTGGAGGCAATGGTGGCTGCATACGAGGGAGGAGGAGACATGGTGTGGAGCAGCTCCTTGTGCCTGTCAGGGCTGCCGGGCTCGGAGCTGGGCGGAGAGGGCGGAAGGTAGGGCACCTGCTGCTGGAGATAATGAGGGTGTGCCTGAGGATGAGGATGTGTGTATGCCTCCCCTCCCAGGCCACAGTAGACGGGCTTGGCAGTCTGCTCCTGCTGAGATGCAGAAGAAGCTACCGGCAAATTATGGAAAGGTGTGTGGATTGTGGAAGTGGAAGTGTGTTGTATCTGCTGCTGCCGATGATGCTGCTGATGCTGAGCCTCCATACCATTGCCATGGGGATGATCCAAGCCAGAGTTAAGGAGCTGAAACAGCGAGCCGTCGTTGTGATGGTGCAGAGCGTGTGGCTCGAACTGTGATGACATTTCCTGTTTGACAAACACCTCTGGCACTGAATCGCCACCATGGCTGCCTCCCGACTGGTTGAAAACACTGGTGAAGTCTGGTAACCCCGCTATCGTCATGTTTATGGCTGAGGTTTCCATTGCAATGCTGCCGGGGCCGTGACTAGATGTGCCGCAGCTACCAGAGGGTGAAGTGTTGGGGCAGTGCGGCTGTAGGTTGGGGGAGAAACACGGGGAGGCAGATTCTGTTTTGATGTGGGTGAGACCTGTGTGGTTCTGGTGCTGAGGGGCCCGCACCTGCTGACACAAGCCCATCCTCAGGTAGGCCACCTCGGGCAGGTAAAGATTCATGTTCAGCGTGTAGGGAGCGCCACCGTGGTCATCGGTGAAGAAGTGATCCACGTCTCTGTGTGACTTCTGCTGGCTATCTGCATGAGGTGGAAGGGAGAGAGGCTGAGGGGAGAGATATCTTTCCATCTCACATTTTACCTGTTGAGAAAACACACACAAGAAAAGAAACAAGATCATCTTCTGCTTTTAAAGTCAACTTTTGGTTGAATAAAATGCGAACGCATCTCATGAGCCAACGCGAAACTATTCCGGGGGCGCTATTTTGAGAAGACAAAAGGTTTGATAGCACAGTCACCACTAAAACATTTATCAAGTAGTCATCAATAGGCGCTTGCCACATTCCCTCTCTGCCTGCAAGGCTGAACTCAAAAAACCCATCAGGCTGCAAGGGGCCAGCAGCTGAGGATCAGGCTGTGCTGGTGGAAATTCAGAATCAGATATAAACCCTTGCAACCTATGGAGGGAACATTTGTGCATGTGATAACAGCACATCACAGCTGTTCACACAGGTAAACAACTTCGTGTCGAACAACCTCCTCCTCACTGGTGCTTCTAAACTCCATAGACCTGTCGGACCTGAGTGCTGTGAAAGTTGGAGGAGCCCCGCAGCAGAGGATGAAACAGCAACATGAAAGGGAATGGGGGAAACACCCATGGCTCCCTGTGCTCTGCAGCAGCGGCAGCAGCAGCAGCAGTGGTAGTCTGGGGATGGGCTGTCTATTTCTGGGCTCCTGATCCCACCAGCTGTTACAGAGACCTCTCTCATCTGCAAGTTCTCCTGCTCGGAGGGAGGACAGGAGTTGCTGGGACCTTTTCTGACCGGGGCTGGAGTCAGTTGTTGTCGGGGTGGTGCGATGGTGAGGGGACAGGAGGGGAGGGAGGGGACAACTGGTGACCAACTGGCCCCGGCACACGGCGCAGCAAACATGCGGCGAATGCGCCTGCAGACTCGGATCCGCGTCCAGCTGCTGCTCGCTCCATAGTGATGAGGAGCAAATATCGCTCGATTGCAATGTGGAGGCCGAACAAAATAGAAAAACATCACAAACACACACACATGCACCAGCGGGGTCCACACAGACCAGTCTGCCACGCCCATTCAATGAAACATCAGTGTAATCATGTGTGAGGTCGGTTTACCTGCGTGTAGTCGATGTGTCCGGGTTTCTCCTCCGGGATCTTGCAGTCCAAGCCGAACAGCGCCGAGTCCTCCAGGGGGAACACAGCGGGGAGGCTCGCCTTCTGCAGCGGGTAGAAGGGATCCTCCTGCCCGCCGCCGCTCATCGCGAGTGTCGCGGCCATGAAGCTCCCGGTGCACCGCCGCAGATCAAATCTAATCCGGAGCTGCTAAGCTAAGAAAATGAATCAAATAAAAAAAAAAGGGAGGATGCTACAGCGGAGAGTGAGAGCAATGAAGCCGACAAGGTGGAGCGCGTGTGGGGGTGTTGGTGGTGGTGTTAGTGCGCCTGTCTGCTACATCTCCCTCCACTTGTTTCATCCTTCCACCGGCCCTCAGTCACTTTTCTATCCGTGTCGTAGGGCGGGGCGCCCCGGGTAAATACAGCACACGCACCGCCCATCAACCATTTAAAAGGCTTTGATCATTCATTCAGCGGCCACCGCCCTACACACACACACACACACACACTGTGCACGACACACTGTGAGCTACACACACACACACACTGTGCACGACACACTGTGAGCTACACACACACTACCACAACACACACGTCCATGGAGCAGGTGAAGGTTCAACACTTTCTTATTAAGTTGTCAAACCACTTTGTAGAAATACTTAGAAATAAAAGTCATCAAATATATCAACTTTAAGATATATGAGCAGCCTGACACAGTTTTTGGGGGCAAATTTTTGTTTCTAATACTGATATACTGGCTGATGTATATATGTCAGAGAAACTGGCATTGATTCCTAACATGTTGTTATTAAACGTTTATGACACAGAAATGTAATAGAGTCCTGATATTTTACAGTTCAATCATAAACTATAAGTGAAAAGTAAATCGAACTTGAAATAAGAAAATTAACAACACAACACATTTTAACAAAAGTGCAAGTCTTCTCTTCATTGTTTATTCTGCAAAATGAAAGTTTTCCTATTTGCAAACCTAAATGCAAAATCCAAAATGCTCATATTGGCCAACTGATTTATCTCTTAACTCAAAGAGTCAAAAAATAAAACACGATGCAGACTGGATCACTTCAGATTATTATATATTATTTGGACAATAACGATTACATTTAGGTTTTAGTTTATCTTTAGTGCTGCATCTGTAAAAGTGAGTCTTACTGTACTCAATATACTGCTGTGTATCTTATTAAATATTGTTAACGATCATTTTTTAATTGATTACATGAATCAATAAAGTAACCAAGCCACCAGCTTTAAGATAAATGTAGTAAAGTAAAATCAAATTGCATGTATTGGACTAGAGTTACAAAATGAAATGGCTTTACATATGTGAAGTACAAGTACCTGAAATAATACTTAATATCATTAAATTCTGAAAATTTAATTTTGTATTGGCCTAAATACTTTCCAGAGTGTAACTCATTGTCTACTGTAAAAGATCAGAGGTCTCAAAAGATATGTAAAAAAAAAAAAAAAAAAATCAGTGGAGCGCAATCTATATGTAAATTCCCATAGTACAAATAAGTCTTGAATTAGACTCTGAATATCTCCTAAATCTCAACTTCTTCCCCACGCCTCCAGTTGGTCTACATTATTCACAAAGCACAGAAATCACATGTTTTTCACAACAGCAACTCAGAGATAAAAGGGGACTGCAAATATCCGACACACATTTCAGTGTTTACATGAATGGATAATAGTGACAAGCGCTGTTTGAGCAAATCCTAATGTATTGTTTGTATAACAAGATAATAAATTGTATTGTTGAGTATTATAATCTCACTTTAAAAAAAACTGATGGAAAGTGACAAACCAGCTTCCCAGCAGTCAGACCCCCGGCCATGTTTAATATGACACCAATAAGAACATGGTCTGAAATGATAAAGCTATGCCTGCTATGTCTATATTTAAAGCCAAAGGAGCCCCGGCTTGTGCAAATCAAAGGCTAATGTTCCTGCAATGCTGTTTGTCTGTGGCCACCAGTATCTGCAAAAACCTGGGAAAGATGAGGAAATAATGATAGACAGACCTAATAAAACTCACCACTGCCAAGAGAGAGGAATTTTTGGGCAGTCAGTTAGCGAGGAATGTGTACCCTGTGGAAGGTACTACCTCTGGTTCTGGACCAGTACGCGGAGAATTTATTATATGTAACCAAGGACGAGAACAACAAAACACTCAAACACCAGAAAAATAGGTTTCAGATTATTTCTTATATCTCAATGTAATTTACAAGTTTAAAATACAAACACCCTGATAAAACATAAAATTGCTAAAGCCCTGAGTGACAATTAATGAATTTCATTTGGGTTTCTGCTTCTGCTTTTGGTGCCAGCCAGGAACTTCTTTTTTCGTCTGCAAATGAAAGAAAGAAAGACGGAAAATAATGAGGAGCTGCTGCTCGGATTCAACTATTTACACGATCCAAGGATATAACAGATGATTGCACTGAAAACATCAAACCAAATGTCAGTTAAAGCTATTCCTCATTTCCTGTCAACCTTTGTTAACCCCTTCGTCTGTCCAGGCAGGTACGGGTGGTGCTGTGACTCATACAAGGGTGTTGCCGAGTGAGACACTTACAAACACAGTGGGTTTGGGTTTGTCTGGTGAATCTTCCTCCGTCGTCCTGTTAATTCGTTTAACCCGCTGTTTTCCCACAGCAGACGCCATGACACCAGTTTCACCGGTTTCCAACAGGTCCGGAGCGTCTCCCGGTCTGGACTGCATGCTGATCAGGACCTGCTTCATCACCGCTAACTCCTGGAGAATCACATGATTCATAAAAATAGGGAGGTGAAAACGAGTGTAAAATAATAAACAAGAATCTCTAAGAGAAACAAAAGAGGGTAGAGTCACAAAGAGGCCAGAAGTTTCCCCTTAATATTCCTAAAATGATGTCACAAGAATTTTATCAGGGACGAATTAAAAATGTATCAAATAAATCAAGATTAAATACTAAATTGCCCTCAACAAAGATCAACAAAGTCTTGGAAAATACTCACACACACAAAATACATCATAGAGTATGAAACCCATCATATCTGAACCCCTAAAAAGACAAGAATAATAAATCCCAAAGCCAATCATAAAATGTAGAGATAAGACACTAGCACCCACAGGGCGATAATCAGCAGCGATTATCAGCAGCAGCAGCGACCAACTACATAAAGTACATAAATCATTAAAAACATCTGCTTTACTGGCATTTATTAAAAACCTTCTGAGTTTACTGCAGTGTTCAGAACTATTCTAGAACCTGGTTGTTGTCTTTTCAGTCTCTTATGAGAGAGAATAAAATTATAAAGGCAGTTATCTTCAGGCTTTTCTTAATCACCTAAATGCAAACATATGTAATAATACCAAAATACCTCATATATAGATGATACTAGTACATTCTGAAGATTTTGTGAAGTATTTGCTTTAAAACGTATGACACCATTTATTTTTAATGCTGCTCTCTGGCGACATATTTGTCCGAAGCCACAGGCCAGTGCAGCTGATCTCCTGAAGACCAATTCCTGGGACAACTCGCACTGAGCTCAACAAGCCCAAGGGTCCGCAGGGGTGGCAGCAGGGCAGAGGGGAGGACTCTGGGCCATTTCACGGTTCTATTTATCACCCCTGAGGACATGAGCCCTGGCATGTCACACATGCACGAGCACACACACGCACCCTGGTGGCATCCCAAACAGCCAAGCAGAGGAACAGCTGTCTGTGACAGGGCACATACTTCATACAGCAAACGACTGGCTGCAGGAGGGGGGGGGGCCCACACACTCCCACGTGCATCACATACGAATACACGCAATCTTGAAGGAAACATTGCAACACTGTGCAATAACTCTAAAAGCCCTTTTATCTGAAGTGTAGGATAAAGAACTGCAATGATTGGACGGTCAACAGAAAATCAAGCAGTACTTGAGAACTGACTGTAATTTTTCAAACAAATATCAAACATTTAATGGCTCCAGTGTCTATATGTGAGAATTTGTTGCTTTTCCTTGTCTGAAATTACTTTGAAATATTATTAGGTTTTGTTCTGACAAAGGCAATAAACAATATTTCTTTAAGGCAGTTTGAGGACATTTCAAACCGATGTTTTAAAGTTTTAGACACAAGTTAGCTGGACAATAATCTTGAGTTGAAGCCACAAAAAAACATTACATTGCTAATTTGAAAAATGTGCTGTGACATGATGGTTTTGCAACCAAATCTGGATTTTTACGACAAGGTTTTGCTGGAAATACTTGATTTTCACCGTTGTCTAATGACCCAATAAAATGAGCTAGAATATGAGACACTGATTATAGGTGTTAGAGGTACCTCAGGGGAAAACTTCAAGCATTTCAACATAATAAACAGCTAACATCATCATCATGAGCACCTCTCGATGGTTGAGGAGTCTCTCCAGATCCGCGGCCATATTGTTTTTCACCTGCTGCAGAGCGGTCCGTTCTTTTCTCAGGGAACTGAGGTTACACCCAAAAACAGGCAGAGAGATCAGATCTTGAGTTAACAGAAATCCACATCACTGTACTCACTTTCAGGCATGGATATTATACTGCATTATTCTGGTTACTTCAAGTCATGTGAAGTTGGTCCTGTCAAACAGTTTATGTGATGATATGTCAAGACACAAAAAGTGTAATATGTTGTTTATAGAAGGTTCACGCTGTTGATTGGGATCTGTTTTCCTTTGAGTTAGTGTAGAGTCAACTAATATCAGATGTAAAGATGTGTTGTTGCCTCATTAGCGCAACTGTGAAGTAAGAATGGTTGAAGAGGGGAAAGTGAAAAAAATGCTGAACCCTTAAGCAGTCAGTCAAAAAGCTGGCCGACTGGTTTACTTGCACCGAGAGCATAAATCACTGGTTTAAAACCATCAATAGCTCAACAATAAATTTAACTTGAGTCATGTTTTTTAAAATAAGTAATAACTAAATAAGCAATTGCTTTTTCCAAGTTAGTGAGTCCGATAGCTTGTGAAATAAACTCAACAGGACTGTCCAAGAGTATTCTTTCCTGAGGCTGTGAAACATACAAGCAGGAGCTTGTAACAGCGGCGCTTTAAAGCAAACCATCTTGCAAATCTTGTAATAACAGCTCAGCAGCCTCACCACCTTTTTACTGAGATCTCTAAATGGGATTGGACTCTGCTGAGTCACTGACATTAGCCAGTTTCACTCGAGGAAATGTTGATTAATACTTGTAGTGCGACTCCTCTGGGAGCCGTGTTTTCTGCTGTTGAACAGAGCGCAGAGCGCAGCCACATCTCAGTCAGATGACGAGGTTTGAGAAGCTCGAGAGGATTATTAAAGATTTTTTTCTCTCGCTGTAACGATTGCCGCAGGTGAGCGGTCAGTGGTAGTGAGCAGCAAGAGAAAACCTGCAGACTGTCAGTTTGCATATTTCTCAGGTTAAAATACAGAGGGGGACTAGGGGGAGGGGCTCTGATGCGAAACTCTCCCTTATTGTACGTTTAAAAAACTGGTTGGTTTTCACGATGACAAAAAAAACAAAGTGTCCCCCAGGGATAGAAGACGACAAGAGAAAATGAAAAAGGAAATTTTCAAGGTCGGGGAGGGATGGCCTGCTGCCATGATGAGCAGATTATAAGATAAACTACAAAAACACAAGCATGACTATAAATTATATCAATCAAGTGTTGATTTTCTTTTGTAAAAGTGTGTTTCCGTGCATGTACCTGACGTCGTCCTCCAGTGAGGCGACACATTCCTTCAGTGAGCTGATCTGTGCATCCCTCTGCCGCACCGTCTCAATCAGGTAGCTGTAGGGCTGCTGCGTCTGCTGTAACAGTTGGTTGGCTGCCAACAGCTGAGGAACAACACACAGACGTGCATACTTAAGCCATTATAGGAACAAATACTTCACCTACACAGTCAGTGGCAACTTGAATCAGACTGTGTGCTGTTGTTTTTTTTAACTCAATAATGAATCTAAAACTCCACGCTGTACAACCTCATGAACCGTGGTGTCACAATGACAGCTCAACGCCATGTGTGTCCGCGTGAGTTTCACTTTGCTGAACAGGATTTGAACAATCACCTGTAAAAGCTGATGTTTGTGATAAAGGAATATTCCTCTCTATATATTATCATAAAATTGTGCAATTCTGTCAATATTTGTGACTTTTAAAGGAACTTTTTCTTCTGAGTGACTTCAGTAAATGTGACTTTTAATGAGGCAGTATCTAACCTGTATACTTTTTATTAAAAGCAATAGTGCACTTACATTACAGATGAATATATAATGTTAAAATGCAATTAAAAACAATACAATCTTATCATCTTTCTTGTAAATGTCACATAAAAGCACCCTTAAAGAGTTTTGATGATCCCACATAAGGACACACATTCTGTGCCTAATGCAATATTGCTCAGACATTATCATGCTTAAAACCTGTGGAACAATAGATAAAGTTAGGGTGTTACACATTAAACCACTTTTACAGCCTGTCCACAGTGAATAGAACTGGGCGAGAGGGTGAGGACAATAGTTAGTTAGTCAGGGAGTCTGTGTGGGTGGTTAAGTGGTTAACACCCTTGCTGTTTTCAGTGAATGGGAAGTATAATTTTTCACTCTTTGCTTTCATACTCGATGAATCATGAGGTATTCCACACGAGTACCAGTCACTCACACTCTGACAGTTGAATGGCTGGCTTATTTAGTCTCAGATCTGCCCAGCCTCTTTATTCGGTCTTGCAAAGTCTCTCCTCTCATTGAGATTCTAATAAAAAAGGCACAGGGAACACGTGAGTGCACTGGCTACTTGAGCTGTCCGTCTCACGATGTCAAACCTCACTGGATGGTTCCTTAACATCAGAGCACGAGTAGTAGAAACGTGACTTTGCGCACACAGTCCCACAGACAAAATACACACACCCAAAATTAAAGTCTTAGTGTTGAGAGAACACACACACACACACACACACACACACACACACACACACACACACACACACACACACACACACACACACACACACACACACACACGTGCCAAACGCAACAAAAGCCTCTGTGATTTGCGCAGTGAGCTGTTGGGAGAGTGAAGAGCGTGGCCGTCACGCTTTTTGGCTCTGTTCAGCATTTTGTCAACGAGTGTGGCAGGTACTGAAACTTCTCAGTATTCTCATGTAACGCCTTAAACAACCGGACACCATTTTCCTGACACCAGCTCAAAAGGTAGAAATTTGACTGGACCACTGTTAAACTTGGACATTTAAAATGTGTTCTGATGTTTTATGAGGGAGACAAGCTGAAAGTAAAAAAAAAAAGAAGAAACTAATTAAAGTGTGAAGTACGATTGTAGAAACTAGCACAAAGTCAATGCAAAAGTAGAAGTATTTGTCTTTTGTACCTGTGGAGGCCAATTAAAATCTAAATGAAAGAATAAAGAAATGCACTGTAAATAACTTTTATACTTTTGCGCTTACAATGACAATTCATTTTATTAATGCTCATACTGTGAAGTATCTGCAGTGATTGCTCTTCCTCTTCTTTATATTCCTCCCTTATATTTGCATATGCATTCATTATTTCAGTTATTGACTCATGCTGAACTTTGAACGTTAAATTATGATGTGTGCACAAGTCGTGACTTCTCCAACACACTCCTACAATTTGTAAATATCAATATAAATCTCTTTTTGTGTTAATTTTTTCTCCTATCAGACAGAAAATCTACCACAAATGAGGTTTGATGCAACAACTGAGTCTTTCTTGCACTTCATCATGTACTTCTATTGTCCTTCATCATGCATGTTCTACAGAAGTCATGCGATAGTGTGAGAAGGTAAATGGTGGATGATGGAGGAGCTAATGACCTTGGCTCTGCTACAATGAGTCAGATATGTCATTTGAGAGAGGTTAAAGCCAGGTGAAATAAATCATTATTTAATGGAAGTAATAATTGTGGTTTTATTTTTGTTTCTCATAAAAATATTTCTGATCCGATTGATGAAGACCGACAGGCAGGCCCATACCTGGATGTTGAATGTGTGTTTGTTTGCGTGTGTTTACCTCCTCAGATATCTGTCCTGACTGTGACTTGTGTTTATCCAGCTCCCTCCTCAGCGACGTGTTTTGCCTCTCCAGCTGCAGAACCCTGCGGGCCAGGTGAACGCTGCACGACAGCCACACAGACATAGTTATGGAAACTCCCAAAACATGCCACCACAAACAATGTGACAAACAAAGCCTACATGCTTCAAGTAAGAAATTATGAAAATAACCCTCTTCACTATCATGATTCAAAATGAAAGTATCACAAAAGAAAATGTGGGTGACAGTAACTGCACACTGCTTTCAAAACAAAGGCACAAAATACGTATTTTGCTCAACATTGGACAAACTGCAGAGGACTGTCAAGCTAAACTACAGATAGCCATAACAATAATAATAATAAAAAGGGAAATAAATTAATTAAATAAAAAGGCTTAGGGAAAGAAGCAGAGGAATGCAAGCTGATATAAATGATGGAAGAATGGATTTAATTTAAAAAGATTAAAAAGAAATCATGTCCTGTACCTCTGTTTTAGTCTCCTCTTGGCCGTCGTGGGAACGTTGGCTCCGTAGCCGTACGAGAACAAAACCCTCTCTGCCTCCTCTTCATTCTCAACTGACAACAGACAGAAACACAGCATCTATTTCCAGGATCATTATCCACACTGACAATTACTGATTTCCCTTCATTTAATCTAATACAGAGCCTTTATTTTATCATGCACATTCTCTTTGATGCCTCAGTCGTGCTCAGTGAATTTGAAAGGAATCACTGTCTGTCTGTTTTTGTCTACTGACAGAGCTGATGCTATGTTCATACTTTCAGCAGCCTGCATGGTCACTTGGTCCAACTCTTGCTCAAGGTTTTCGTACGTCTCCAGGCGAGAGGCCTGCTCGGCATTCTGAGCTTGCAGCTCTGCCGCCCGCTTCTCTGATGACGTCTGCAGCCTGTAAAACTCCTGAGTGAGGAGCTGAGGAACAGGAGGAGGGGAGATAGATGAAAGAGAGGAACAGCATTGATTTCTGTGGTCAGCGTAACAACAAAATGACCTCACTGAGGAATAATGTCAATGTAAATGTCACATTCTGCCATTGCAATAGATAGATGATGGAATAATATCAGACCTATTGTGTACTAAATATATCTTCTATTATTTTAAATTATGATTGAACTTATTAACAATGTGGCATAGGGGGACTATGATAGACTGGGAACTTGTCTTTTTGTTTTAAGTTTAGAGTACCTCCAGTTTCTTCTGCTGTTTCTCACACTCCACCTGGCACTGTGCCAGGGCCTTGGCCGTCTCCTCCTTGACCATCTGAGCGCGTTCGGCTTCGAAGGAGTGCAGCTTGGCCTGGTTAGACAGCTCCGCCACCCGGCTGTCAGTACCCAGCTGGAGCTGACGAAACCTGCGTGGACGGAGATGCACAGATGGACACACACACACCTCAGTACAGCTGAACATGAGTAGGTGTGTAAGTGAGATCATGTGTTTCGTTGCAGACGGAGATGTAGACATGTCGAGTTAATAAAGCGGCTGTATCTCATACAGACTGCAGCCTCGGCTCTGGGCTCCCGGCTGAGCTCAGACATGCGACCGGTGGTTTCGAAACAAATTTTACAATGTCAGATATACATAGAGATACAATTACATTTTTTGTATTATCATTTGCATAATAACGCGTTTCTTCTGGATATGGCACGGAAGTGATCATTTGACGTGTCTTGCGCAACGAACAACTCTTGATTTGATCTCTTCAGTGGCACCTAAAAGCTTGATAACTACAGCATAACATTAAGTCACCCAGGAGGAAAGCCAAGTCTTAAATCATGTGGTGACAGAAGAGTGTTTCTCAATGGCGCTTGCAGCAAAGTTTGGTCTTATTTGATGTTCCGTGATTCTAGCTGGCGGCTAGAGGATGGTGTTCCCACTTAAATGTGTGGTAATTACAGAAGAAGAAAGACAGGGACAGAACGTATTTGGCAGTTTCTGTTTCAAGATGATACGACTGTCAAAGCCTTGTCACATTATAGATGCGTGTGAGTGAACAAGCAAGCTCACAAACAACATAGCAACAGTTAGGAACACTTGAAAAAAATACTAATGAATCTAATAAACACAAATCAACAAACTGGAAAAAGATCACAGGATAATCAGGCAGGTGATCATTTTGATAAAAGATTCTCAAATCAAATCTTAAATTAAATATCATTGTGTTTTAGATTGCTCATCTAACAAAACTAATCAGAAAATGTTATTTCACATAATTTATAGACTAAATGTTCAATTGATTAATTGAAAAAAAAAGTCAATTGTGCTCAGAAAAAAATAAGAATCATTTTTCAGCTCTTTTCAAGCACGTACACACAGACTAGCCCTAGAGGTTAGCTGGATAATATTAATAACCCTCGATTACAGCTGACCTGATAGGATTTCATCATCCATAGAGCACAGGCCTGAGCTGTGTGCTCACAGTGACACACATGAACACATGGTGGACATGTTATGCCTCCTTTTATTAATGGCGGCTGCAGTCAAGATTCAAAGACGCAATGTGTTCCTTAGAAAATGACACTTAACTATCTCTCTCCTTCAAATGCCAATGGTAATGGGATTATTAACAGTTTACTCGTGGGTTCCCCTTGCAATTTTGTTTATGTCCCTTAGAGAGGTGAAAATCAAAAACTCCATACTTTGTTTAGGACGAGTTGATCACCGTAAGTGGCATTCTGAAAGAGACCGCCGAGATTCAAGCCGGCTCTCTACGCTACGATCATCTGACGCCATTTCAAGCTCGTCTGCCTCATTCTTTGCCCCAGAAATAGGGGCAATGCGTGGTGTTAGGTGTTAAGGGCTTGTGGCTAGCATCTGTTGTTGCTGGCTTGTGATGCGACGCAAAGAGGCAATGTGATCGCAGCAGCAAGAGGGAGATGGAGAGACAGAGAGAGTGCAAGGGAGAGTGAAGTGTGTGTGTGTGTGTGTGTGTGTGTGTGTGTGTGTGTGTGTGTGTGTGTGTATATGGAAAGACCAACAGCTGGTGGCTTGGATCTGGAGAAATGACTGGCATGTAGTAGTAACCCAGGACAAGAACACTACTGCTGTTCCGTGTGTGCATGTGTGTGTGTGTGTATACTCGTTTTTTGTTGCCTCTTTAGGACCTTTTCCTGTATTAACACTGACCTTGTCAGGACCAGTAGACCCATGGGGACCAAAGCTCAGTCCTAATGAGATAATACATCATTTCTGAGGTCCTGGTTTAGGTTAGTGGTAAGATGTAAACTGTGGTTAAGGTTAGGTTAGGGTTAGGCATGAATTTATCATGGTTAGGGATAGATGTCAATTCATTTATGACAGACATTAAAATGTATGTAGGCAGCAGCAGTAAAGTACAAAAACAGGCGACTGAAATATCTCCCCCATTTAGAAGAAAAAGTAGAAAAAGTAGAAAAGCGATGTGTGTGTGTGATATGTGTGTGGTGTGTGAGAGTGGAGAGAGAGAGAGAGAGAGAGAGAGAGAGAGAGAGAGAGAGAGAGAGAGAGAGAGAGAGAGAGAGAGAATTCGTAGCAGGACTCAGTTTTATCTGTTGCAATTTCCATGCAATATTTGAAACTTACTACAAGGCCACGACCCAGAGGCACCTTTCCAGGCTATACTGAGATGAGCAGTGTTGTCAGGAGCAGAAAGACAGTGACCAGCAACTTGAATACAAATGAGCACAAGTGAGCAGGAAGTGGGAAAAGACTAAAAAGCACTTTTAACGTTTAACTGAAAAGAATTTGAGCCGAGTTCACTGTCAATGCAAAAGCTTTGTTGGGAACTAAAGCGTCAAAAATAATTCATTGGAAATCATCAGGAACAGGAAGTCTGTCTTCAACATATGAATTGTCTTCAGTCCTACACAATGAGATCCTGTCTCCTATTTAGCATTCAGCTTGTGCTTGAAAGACTTGAGAAGCAGGCAGCCAAGCTAGCTACACCAGTTGGTACTAGTGAACTTCCACATGACCTCCTGACCCCCCAACCTCCTTAAAGTAAAATATGTACGACATGCAATATCTTTGGTACGAGATGGTAAAACACAGCCACAGAAGTCCTGCCGCACCCACAACCTGCCCTCATAACAGATTAGCACCGCCACTGGATCAATTTACACTGATTGTACATTTTTAATTGATTGGGGTTGATGACACTTCCAATGCGTGACAGACACAAACATTAAAAAACAAAACGAAAACAAATATCTCCTGGTGAAATAACGGGGCGCACACACACATAGATGTCAAGGGAGATTGTGGTGATAAGAGCTGATGACAGTGTCGGGGTGCTGTTAACAAGATCACATAATCTAATCAGCAGAGTTAATACGTCACTTCCTGCCTCTGTCGGTTCTCTGGATTTTACCTGGTCAGGTCTGAAAACGTCTTTAGTCACACTAGTTTTTCTAATGACAACCTCACACACAACCTGCTGACATTTGATGCTTGGCCAACAAAGACGCTGAATGAATTAATTCAAAATATGATGTGGTTAACTGCATCAAAAAATAACAAACACTGTTCCAATTGGCCCGAGTTTCCTTGACAGTTTAACTGTTGCCCTCAGGTGAACTTCGTTGAATGTCCTTGATTAACTTTAGCGCATTAACAAAGAGTAATCCATATTTAAAAGCAACAGTCATAGTGGGAGTGTTTAAATGCGACAAGACACTCAGGGCTGCTGAACATGGTGTTTCCTTACATAATGTATCTCCCACAGCACTGATGACACAATCCTTCTTGATTATTTATCTACTCTTGTATATTTATATATATATATTTGTACATCAACACTAAGAGCCTTCATCAAGAACAAGAACGATAAGGGGTATCTAGCCATGCACATTGAGCAGATGAGTTTGGTTTTATTTGTCCAGGTTTTCAGGTATGTCTCTGTCACTTTGTTTACTGCGTCTGTCTTTATGTGTGTGATGGATGACAAAACTCACTGTTCCAGCAGCTGATCATATCTGGACTGAGCGTCTCTCTCAGCTGCCACTGCTCTGTCTTTCTCCAGCACAGCGTTGTCCCTTGTCTCTCGCAGGTTCCTGGTAAAAATAAACACAGAGAGTTAAAAGATGCTTGAAAGCTCTAGAAATGATTCACCTTGTTCTATAACGTGTTAAGTAATAAAAAAGTCTTTGAAGCTTTGTCCCTGTTGTTTTGATGATACATATCTGTGGTGATCGCTCTTCCTCTTAAATATTTGCATGTGCATGAAACAATTCAGTTGACTTTCTGTTGCACCGGAGATGTTATCTTGACTAATTATGATGTCACTTCCCTATCACACTGCTACAGTTTGTAAAAACTGAGGGAAAATATCTTCATCTTTTCAACCTCGTGTAAAGTATGGACAACATCACGAGCTACACAATGAACATCGTGAAATAATTTCTGAAAATGTGTAAGCTCCTCTGGTTTAAATGGCACCCTTGATATTTTTCTCTTTTTTTAAACCAACAAACAGTTTGTTAAGAGTTAGATTTACCAGAATAATGAGAAAAAGAAGAAGAAGATACCTGTTTTCCCTCTCGTACATCTCCCTGGAGGTTCTCTGCAGGTTGTCGATCTCCTGACTCGTTTTCAGTCTGATGTTCTCCAACTCCTCTCTTAACTTGTTCTCATACTCTGACTTATAGTGGTCTCTGTGGTGGATAAAGGAGGAAAGAATAAAGATGAACAGAGGTATGGAAAGAAACGTCTGATAAAGCTGCTGGCAGATGAATTGATCACTGTTAAAATTACATGATATTTCTGGAACAGCTGTAGTTGTTTATATTGAAAAGTTTAAAATGCTGGTGATAGTGACCAGTGTAAAACTGCAGAGCCTTACCTGGATGCTACATATTTTTCATAGGTGTTCTCCCTGGCCTTCTTTGTGTCTTCTAATTGTACCTGGACAACAGAAGCAAGAAGAGAAGGAAGAAGTGAAAGCTGTTAGAGGAATCCTTCCTTCTACTGAATGGCTTTGATTTAATAAGCATCCTGATAATCTACAGTATGGACCTGCAGCCTCTCCAGGCGGTCCTCTTCATGTGCACATCGAACACTCAGCTCCATGTTCTGCCTGTGGAGGTACTCCTTGTCTTTCTGTAGGAGAGTCACTGACTGCTGCAATGTTGCCACCTGGAGGCCATGATGAGCAGAATGAAAAACAGAATGACCTGAAGAGACTACAATGAGTAAATTGAGAACAGATTATGAGTGTGTGTGTGTAGGTAAGTGTGAATCACCTCTTTGCTGAGTGTATCCCTTTCCCTGGTCACTGCAGTGTGACTCAAGTCCAGTGTCTCAAATGTTCTCTTTAACACTTTCAGTTCTGCTTCACAGTTGTCACGGTCTCTGTAGAGCACAGCAGAAAGTGTAAACATGCATTTGAACTTTACTGCAAATAAAACACACACACGCACCGTTTGATGTTTGGATAGTTTTCTCGGCGGTAGTCCCCTTCATGGATCATCTGTTTGGTATCGGCCAGTTCCAGGGTCAGTCTCTGGCTCCTCAACTCCAGCTCAGCACGTAGCCGCCGTTCCTCCTCATAGCTCTGCAGATACATACACAAAATTATGTAGAGGGTTCATTTTATTAGGTATAAGCTAGAACTTCTAAACATGTTAGCTCATGAGGAAGAATGAGAGACTGCAACACACAGGTGAAGTATAAGCTTTTGTATGTGTGCTGTACCTCCATCAAAGCCTTCATCTGAGTCCTGTGTGTCTCTGCCTCTTCAGTCAAACTGCCTTTCTTAACACTGAGCTCAGCCAGCTGAGTCCTCAGAGGAGTCACCACATCATAGAAACGCACCTAAACATGAATAAAAAGTCATCAAAGCTTCCACAGGGACTGCATCAGATCTTGTGTCTCTGGTATCCATCAGCGTGGCTCAACAGGGGGGCATCGAGATCAGGGAGAGCACCCTCATACTTACAGCGACGTATTCCTGAATGGACATTTTGTCCTCTGGGAGGTCACGGAGCTCCTGGTATCTGTCCTGAGAAATGTCTAGATCCCTGAGTGACCTCCGCAGCTCTCCAGCCTTTTCACACAGCTGTCGGTTGGTCTCCTCGAGCTGCTGCTGCCTGAGCAGGATGGCGTCCATCTCCTGCTTACGCAGAGTCTGCTGCTTCCTGGTGAGGACAGTTCATATTTGTGATTCATAGCAAACTAAGGAATAGAGAGGAGATGGGCTGATGTATGCTTTTCCATATGTTGTTAACACCTATTATAACTAATTGGATTTCAAAATCGAATCTATTTCCATATTATGCAATATTCTTTTGTGCAATTTCAACCTTTTCAAAACCTGCAAATAAAGAAATATCATGTTTTATATTCCCACATTTAACAGAGCTGCCATTAACCCTGACATGATAATAGATGACAAAAGAAAAACCACATCAAGCATGTGCAAGATGTGTGTTGAGCTCCTTTATTATCACATGTATTTATTTATTTGTCATGTGAAAGCACTGTGTAGCAGTTGTTAGCCTCACAGCAAGAAGTTTCATGGTGAAAATCAAAGTTTGAGTCTTTCTGTGTGGAGTTTGCCTGTTTGAGCAGCAAAGATAATGGATGGATGAATGTTTATCAAACAAAACAAGTACTTAAAGCTGTACGCTGCAGACAAATGACCTTTAATGTATGATATTTCATAGATTATACCACAGTGCATGAGAGTAAAACGTTCTGACCTGTTCTCCTCCTGAGCCAGCTTCAGCTGACTGTCCAGCCTCAGGGTCAACACTTGTTTCTGGTGCAGAGCATCATTCAGCCTCTCCTCCAGCTCCTCCACCTGAAACAGACATGCAGCGATCACAGCCAAAGACTCAGGTCCTATCCTCTGCAACACGGGTCCTCAGACTGTGCAGCGTCCCTCTACCTTGGACATGTGGTCGGCCTTCATGTTGTCTATGATGAGGCTCTTCTGAGAGAGCTCGATCCTCAGCAGCTGGACGTTGTGCAGCAGCTCCTTCCTCTCGATCAGCTGGCGGGTCACCTTCTGCGAGCCGCCCCGCTGCTCGTCGGACGAGGACACGTCCTCGGTGGTGGGCACCGTGGTCTCCAGGCTGATGTCCTCGGACTCCAGGTCCAGGGAGCTGGAGACGTTGGCGGCTGTCGGCTTCAGCTGATGCCTCTTGGGAGGCATCTCGTGAGGTGGAACGAATCGTCGAAGCTAACGCAGAGGCGAGTTTGTCGGTTTATCGCGGCGACAGATAAGAAAATAAATTCACAAACGTCGCGATGTGAGATGTTTTAACGTCAGTTTGCATCGAGAGGAGAAACGAAAACAAAGACCGAGCGACAATATGGCTGCCTCCTTCGTTTCGAACAGACATCACACTCACTCTAGCGTGAAGGAAATAAACCATATGCAGCCTCAGCCATTGTGACCGCTGCACCTCGGAGCTCACGAACGTCCACGGCGACTGTTTTGATTTTCAAGGGTCCCGCTCCGAGCCGCCTGATAACCGCCACCGGTTCAAGTGCGGTGGCTTTAACTCCAGCGCCCCCTGCGGCCGTTCACGTGCACGTCCACTCGTTCAATACACATTACACGGGACAGCCGTGCAGTACCTCCTCCCGAACACAGGGGCGCTATCAGATAAAGTACTTCTTATGGAACCGGCCAATCAGCCGCTGTTCTGTCTGTTTTCATTGAGCAAGAATTAGATGGTCAACCAAAACTCAGACACAGATTTTACAAATTGTTTTTTATAACAAACTAATGTATTTCTTTGAGTTAAGTGTGAATCATTCTTAAACTCAAACTCCAAAAATGATTTAAATTGATTACAAACGAACATATTCAATGTTTTTTCATGGGTTTTTTTCTAAACACCCGGGAAGGTTTTGTTCGGCCCACTCACTCGGTTTACACATGGACAACTAGCTAGCTGCTTGCTTGTGGTGGAGCTAAAAACACCAGGATTCAACCTGTTGAGACTCTGATCGTCATCATGCTGAAGTCTAAAACCTTCGTGAGGAAGACGAGGTCGGGCGGCGTGGTGAAGATCGTGCGGGAGCACTATCTGCGGGACGATATTTGGTGCGGGAGCGAAGCTTGTACTGAATGCAAACAGGAGTCCACGGAGCTGCAGACAGACGCGTGTGTAGAGAGCAACCTGTGCCCGTATCCACATTATCTGATCCCTGACACGAACGTGGTGCTGCACCAGGTAAAAAACAAGAGTTTGACCTTTTCATTTTATATTTGTGCTCGATACAACATGATACATCATCCGTGATAATCCCAAAGAGATACAGTAAAATCTCGGTTATTAAACCTAATGATATTACATTTATAAATGTAAGGAGATATAAAAGAAATGTGGAATAAAAAGTAATATATACTTTGAAAACAGAATATGTACAGTGTGAACATGTGGACTGGTTACTATAATGTTTCCCCTTTACACTTCTCTGACTGTAATATTAGTTAATATAGTATAGTTTATATACTTACTGCACTGGAGGTCTAACCCAAACTAAGGTGATGGTGACTTCTCGATTAAACAAGATATTTATGCAAAGGTATTATTTTAAATGTGAAAAGGTCTGCTTTTTCTTTCACATTGTGTTTACATTTATTTTCCCTGTCGTGCAGATTGACGTGTTGGAGGATCCTGTGATTCGCAATGTGATCGTCCTTCAGACTGTGCTGCAGGAGGTTCGACACCGCAGTGCACCGATCTATAAACGCCTGAAGGACATCATACACGACAAAGAGAAACACGTCTACACATTTACCAACGAACACCACAGGTATGATGACGCCACTGATGGATTTTACTGATAATCATCTTCATTGCATAATAGTAACGACAGTTGCACCTAAAGGTACCACGCCTATGCTCCCTCACAGGAGGATCTCCTTATTAGACATCATCTCTCAGAATCAGAATTCTTTTATTTGCCAAGTATGTTTGCACATACAGGAAATTGAAATTGATATACCTGTTCCACAAATAGATTTGTTCTTTTTTTGTCTTCCCTTCAGAGAAACATTTATTGAAAGGGAACCAGGGGAGAGCGCCAACGACCGTAACGACCGTGCAATCCGCGTGGCAGCCAAGTGGTACAGCCAGCACTTGAAGAAGTTTGAGTCTGACACAGATGGGCTCAAGGTGGTCCTCCTCACCAATGACGAAGACAACAAGCGGAAGGCAGAGGAGAGCGGCCTGCTGGTGTACAAATGTAATTTGTTATAGAACAGTTCAGAGCATCAATATCCACCACCTAAAAACATTTGTGAAAACTTGATTCAACTCTGACTCAACCACTGCTCATTCTGATGTATACAAGTACACATTTTCAGACAGCATCAGTTGTATTTAAACCTTTGTGACAAGTATTTATTCATTCATGTTTCAGTTGAAGAGTACATCAAGAGTCTGATAGCAAACCCTGAGCTTGTGGATCGTCTAGCATTGTCCAATGATGACAAGGTAAACGTACACAACTTTAAGACATTAAAATGAGAGACAAATCTATGTCAAGTTTAAGGCCCAGGAGATATTGATTTTTGTATCTGTATCTCCCGTTTACACTCCTGCCTTTTTTTTTTTACCCTAACTGTATGTGACATCTTTCTCTCTTTTTTTTTTTCCTCTGGCAGAATGAAATCACTAACAGTAGGGTGTTATTCCCTGAGCACCTCCCTCTGTCAAAGATCCAAGCAGGAATTAAGAATGGCTCCTTCCTCCAAGGCACCTTCAGAGCCAGCAGAGACAACTACCTGGAGGCCACAGTCTTTGTCCAGGGAGAAGGGGAAGATAGCACAGAGGTATGAGCCTGTAAATTTGAGGATCTCTTAAACCTCATCAGGGATTGGGTGATAATTTGTCACTTTGTGTTGAGACGCTAGTTTGAAGGAAGAGGCTTTTCTACTATGACAGAAAAGTGCATGCACATAATTAAAGTTCTTTACTGTCTGTGCTCAGGTTCTCCTTCAGGGTCTTCAGCACCTCAACAGAGCAGTGTACCAGGATGTGGTTGCTGTGCAGCTGCTGCCACGAAATCAGTGGGTGGCGCCCTCGTCAGTCGTGCTACAGGATGATGGTGCTGCAAAGGATGATGATGTTGAAGAAGAGGAGGAGGACAAAGCTGTGAGTTGGGTTTTGAATTGATTGAAGGGCAATTACACTGGTTTTGTTTATGCTCAATGGATATATTTTCTGGAAGTATACACAAAAAAGAGAACCAGTATTTTTTTTAAATGCTTTACAGTGCATCCCAGATGAGCTCTTTGTAGCTATTTTAATGTTGTTCTTGTTCCCATGTGTCTGAGCAGTTGAGGATATCTGTCGCTGAAGCAGCCAGGAAACCCACAGGCAAAGTAGTGGGCATCATCAAAAGGAACTGGAGGCCGTTCTGTGGCATGCTTAATGTCTCCCAAATTAAAGAGGTGTGATGTTTGTTTGTTTAAAGATTGAAGCTATCCTCGATTTGTATGTTTTAGTCATTTCTGTCCCATCTTTCCTTAAAAAACTGTCATTACTGTTATTTTGGTGTAGCTGTTGTGGAGATGGGGCCTATGGTAGATAAAGACATGAATGAATGTCATGTAGTGTGCAGAATAAACTCTGAATACTGTATGTACAAGTTGTCCAGGACTTTCATGTCTCTTACGCCACAGCACTGACCTTTTCTTTTCCTTTTCATACAGTCAACCCGTCACCTTTTCACCCCAGCAGACCGCCGTATCCCACGTATTCGCATTGAAACGCGCCAGGCGTCCACTCTGGCAGGCCAAAGGATCATGGTGGCCATCGATGGCTGGCCCAAAGACTCCAGATATCCAAATGTGAGTTGAAACATCTTTAGACTGTCAAATCTTTTAGATATTCAACTGTGAGAAGTTTGACAGGAATTTGAAATGCTCATGTTTTTCCTCACACCTGTGATAAAATGCACAAAAATAAGACAAGAAGGTTTTCCCGTGCAGAGAAATATTTTTTCCTCTTTGTTAGGGTCACTTTGTGCGCAGCCTGGGCAGTGCAGGAGAAAAGGACACAGAGCAGGCGGTGTTGCTACTGGAGCACGATGTCCCCCACCAGGCCTTCTCTCAGGCTGTGCTCAGTTTCCTTCCCAAGATGCCGTGGGCCATCACACCAGAGGTAACGTCATACCCACTGAAAGCACATATGTATAGGTCAGTGTGTAAATAGGAAATGAATGTGGATGTGTGGTTCAGGAAATGGGAAAGAGGGAGGACCTGAGGCATCTGACGGTGTGCAGCGTGGATCCTCCAGGATGTACAGATATCGACGATGCCCTGCATTGCAGAGAGCTGGAAAACGGAAACCTTGAGGTACAAAACCTCTAAACATGCACGACTAATAAAGACTAGTAATTTCTCTGTGTTGACATTTAATTTGAGTTTCCTGGGATTATTTGTTTGCTGTAGGTGGGGGTCCACATCGCTGATGTCAGTCACTTCATCAGACCTGGTAACGCTATGGACAAAGAGGCCGCCAACCGTGGAACCACTGTCTACCTGTGTGGGAAGGTGCGGAGACACACACCCAACTGAATCCTAATGTTAAACTGTCTACAGGTTTTACAACAGATCATAAAGCCCTGCAGCTGTGAGCTCAATAAATATTGTGATTTATATATTTGTTAAAATCCTGTAAGAGTCTATTCAATGTTGGTAGTTTGCTGTTTTCAGCTATTTGACTCAAGACACTTTTTCACATTGACACCCTTCTACCATCACTATTACAGTTTACTTACTTAAGAAGTTTGAAAAAGATTTGTTGACATTTTGGATGTTGTTGCTTTCAGAACATTGTCAATTTTAAATCTATTTAAAAAATCTCAGAGTAAATGTGTTTGATGTTGTGTCCAACAGAGGATAGACATGGTCCCTGAGCTGCTCAGCTCCAATCTTTGTTCACTGCGCTCCAACGTGGAGAGGTGAGGACTGAAGATTTGTACTTCTAAAGTCAAACTGCTGTTTTTGATGTTCTGAATGTTTTTAAGACTGTGTCTCATTCTGGTCACTTGTCTTTTACAAGGCTCGCTTTCTCGTGTATCTGGGAGATGAACCACAAGGCTGAAATTCTGAAGACGCGGTTCACAAAAAGTGTCATTAACTCCAAGGTACAGTACAAATACCCAGATAAACAACCAGAGACAATACAATATCAGACTATAATAAAATGTGCATTTTTAAGCACATTTTGTTGTCCAGGTAATATTGTTATGCCATCCTAATGTTTCTTTATCTCTCCTTCTATGTTACGACCTGGTCCAGGCATCTCTGACCTACGCTGAGGCCCAGATGAGAATCGATGACGCCAACAAGAATGACGATACAACCAAGAGTCTTCGGGGTCTCAACAAACTCGCCAAAATCCTCAAGAAGCAGAGGATAGAGAAAGGGTAGGGACAATTAGGACACGTAGAAGCAGAAGAATAGACAGTAAAATATGGGATGGTACATTCCAATGGTACTGGCATGAAATGCTATTGGCTTGTTTTTGTATTATGCCTCAACTGAGAACTTAAAATACACCATGTTTCCAATAACTGCTAAATATTTAAACTGTATTTAAGATGATTTGCTTTTTGATGCGCTCCAGGGCATTGACGCTGTCGTCCTTGGAGGTTCGTTTCCACATCGACAGTGAAACCCACGACCCCATTGACCTCCAGACCAAAGAACTCATGTAGGTAACTTTGAAAAGGAAGGATCCTTTTTGAAACCATTAACTCCAGTAAAACTTTTTCAGTGTGGCTCTTTGTGTCATGTTGTTTTGGATTTGCATGTAAGGAAACTTGTTTCTTGGTTATTAGGGAGACGAACTCCATGGTGGAGGAGTTCATGTTGCTGGCAAACATTTCAGTCGCCCAGAAGATTTTCGATGAATTTTCAGAGTGCGCTCTGCTGAGGAAACATCCAGCGCCGCCTCCGTCCAACTACGACGTCCTGCTCAAGGCTGCAAAGTCCATGGTGAGTGAAGACAGATGGTCCTGCAGGAAAAGTGTCGGTTTTCACGTTATATGCAAATTTGTTAAGATAATATAATTCACTTGAGCAGTTATGAGTAGCTGATATGGTTTGCATCAAATGCAAGTAAATTCAAACGTCTAAATGTGAGCTGTAAAAATAGATTTAAGTGGGAATTCACTTTTATGAAATAGTTTTTCTGATAAAAAATGTTGCAAAGAAACACAGACAAAAAACCCCCCTGTAAATCAGTGGTTTCTAACCTGCAGGTGAGGCCCTCAAGGAGTGACAATGCTCTTGCCTAAATATAATTTAAGGGGTCGGAAGATTCCCTGTCATCCAGGTATTTTCATTTTAGTTTGACAAACATTTTGTTTCCTTCTCCTCTCAGAATGTGGAGATCCACACGGACTCAGCCAAGGCGCTGGCTGACTCCCTTGACGTGGCCAAAGTGGACAGCTTCCCATACTTCAACACGCTGCTGCGCATCTTGGCCACTCGCTGCATGATGCAGGCCGTCTATTTCTGTTCTGGCATGGACAGCGACTTCCACCACTACGGCCTTGCTTCGCCCATTTATACACACTTCACATCACCTATTAGAAGGTACGACAACAGATATTCTACAAATCTTGGTGTGTCGGGCCTTTATAACACAGAAATGTGCACAGTTGCCAAACTAACCATAGTTTGGTCGGACCTACTTATGTCATTCATTTTCTTCCATCTACCCTCCCCCCACACAGATACGCAGATATAATAGTTCACCGCCTGCTGGCAGTGGCCATAGGAGCAGATAGCACCTACCCAGATTTAATGGACAAACATAAGCAGTCAGCCCTCTGCAACAACCTCAACTACAGACACAAGATGTCTCAGTATGCTCAGAGGGCGTCTGTGGCCTTCCACACACAGGTAAACACTGGTTTGAGGAGAAAAACTACAACATAACACAACACTGCACAATTCAGGCTTTTAATACAGGTGATCTCTTTGCAGTTGTTCTTCAAGAGTCGAGGCATTCTTAACGAAGAGGGATTCGTTCTGTTTGTGAGGAAAAACGCGATCATTGTTCTCATCCCTAAGTTTGGTCTGGAAGGAACAGTTTTCTTTGACGGCAAAAACAAAACCGTCCCGAACCTTGTTTTTGATGAAGAGGTACAACACTTAATTAAATTCATTTCATTTTATGGCATTTGGATCTAATGAAAATATTCAGTTGAGTTTTAATTACATAATTGCTTCATACTCTACACAGTGTTTAAATCTTCTGTTAATGTGTTCAGGGCCCCTCTCTGACCATAGAGCAGCACACCTTCCACATATTTGACAAGGTGAAGGTCACTATCAGCCTGGACGACTCCAATATTCAGCACCAGAAGATCCGCATGTCTCTGATCGACCCTGTGGTAAGGACTGACTGAAGTGGACAGGGGTTTTACCTCTGCTGCCATTATGACTATCTTTTTATATCTTTAATTTTAGTTCAGGGAAAATTCTCTTCCCCCAGTTTGTGCTTCAGCAGGTCATTTGCATTTGCAAATTATTTCTAAGGAAATGTTAACATGCTGTTTTCACTAAGTCCCAGTAAGAGATTTGTCCAGATTGCTTCACAAAACATTTTTTCACAAGTTCCCTGACTCTATTTCAGATCCCTGGTGTGAGTGTTCCAGCCCCAGATGTTGAACCACAGGCCAAGAAACCAAAACAGGAACAGTGACAGAAAAACACACCAGAACACCAAATCAAGAAATCTTACAAGTCTATAAACGGAGAATCTGGGCTCTTTGATGCAGTGGCATAAATAACTGTTAAACTTAGATCAAATAATCAAACTACTTTTTGTAACATGTCTTTTTATGATTTAACTTGTTGACAAAGACAAGTAATACATGCACTATATCTTGTCATGTAACAGCAAAGTAGACAGCTGAATTATTAAAGTGCTTTTTTTAAACATGTTCGTGTTTTTTCTTGAACCTAATAACTTGAAGTACAAAGTGTGTTGTAACACTGACAGAGCATTGTTGTCCATGGCCTCGCTTTTTACTTCATGTTAAAAATACAGACATTCTTACTATCAATATTGAGTTTTTATAGTATTTAAGTATTAGTCAAATCACCTCTACCCAGATGATTTATTCCTACAATAAACATGTAACTGTACTACAACTATTTCAAATCTCACTGTGAATGAAGGCTAGAGTCCTCTACAGCAGCAGGTTTGGTTTCAACCTGGCAATTCACTGCATATCTCTCCCCTTCTCTCTCCCACTTTCATGCTTAAATTCTGTCCTTTCAATAAAATATGTTTTAAATCTCACTGACATAGTTTGGTCCAATAAAGTAATTTGATCATAATTGTGAATCAATTAAAAATTGGTCTTTACGTCAGACAAAGAATTCAAGTTGTTTTAATGTAACAATGATCCAGACCATTCTTAAATATATAGGAAAATGGCAAATCATTGGCTCAGTCAGCTTTTAATTCACAAGTGGCATCATTCAGTGCATCTTACTTGGGAATAAATATTCTAACAATCCAAATAAGATCCACAAGCATCCTGAATTAAAACAATTCTTACTCATTCCATAAAAGAAAAAAAGCTTTTGTCCTATAAAACATCATGATTAACAGTTTTATAAAAACATACAGTACAAATCTGATGTCATCTGAAAGTCAGGATCTACCACATTGATCACATCAGCACCAAAGAAAATTGAAATAATGGCTTTAGCATCAATACAGCATTCAAGTTGAATAATGTGCAAGTTCGATACAGAATTGACATTTGTTCCTCACCCTTTATCACACCCAGTTACTGGGTTTTATTTAGTATTGTAGATTTTAAGTCAACTCCCTTCTAACCTGTGATAAAACACACTGTGATAAAGCATTTACTTTCAGTCAGGCACCTAAAAAAAGCAAATCAATACCTTAGAAGAACCAACAACCCCTATGATTTGACCCCATTTACCCAAATTTAACCGATTAAACATAAATGCCCCGAACAAAGTGTAAACTTGGATTTGATTGCAAGATCATCATCTTTGAAGAAGTGTCTCTTTAAAATGCACTCATCTCAGTGGTGGGGATAACATGCCTGGAAAATAAGAACATTTGTTTTAGTAAAATGAAAAGATATTTTTCAGCATGTACAATTAGGGCCAGGCAATAAAAGAAAAACTATCATGATATAAATTTAATTAGTAGCAACATAACAAAAGTCTAATATATATATGGATATAATGCTTGTGCATTATATAAGCGCATCACAAAACATAATCTGCCACAGATTTATAAGATGTTTTGATTTAATAAAGTCTGCAAGATACTTCCATGAAGAGCTGATATTACATTAGGTCTAAAGACACAAGCTCAAATTTCCTGAACCCTGTGCATGTTTATAAAAGGTCAAATGTACCTTTGTTTTAGTGTATCTGCTAAGTTGGAAGGCTTCCTCTGCCAGGTTTGAACTGAAGGACTCCTTGCTGTGACAGTCTGAGCTGAGGCCATCAATCAGGCTGGCAGTGCCTGCTGAGGTAGTGTTGTACCCACTGTCCACCTAAATAAACCCAAATAAATCAATTAGACATTGTGAAGAACGATACAACAATCATATGAGAGTTGGTTACACATATAGCGTGGCATAGGACACAGTGGATGACAAACCTGCATGCTGGAATCGTAGCGTATGCTGCTTCCCTCTGCCAGAGATACAAACATGTGGGAGCTTTCTGTTACTGATACATTGCCCATGCGAGAGCTGGTCAGCTGTTCCAAAAGCCCCCCAGCTTCCTCCTCTTCCTCCAGTCTCCCTTCTATCCCAGCCTCCTTGCCCTCCTCCATTTTCACAGGTTCCATAGGATCCAGGATAACTCTCCCAATGGCAGCAGGGTGACATTCCTGGGGCAGGGGCGACGATGGATCAAGCTCCATTGATGGGAGAGAAAAGGAACAAGAGGGAAGTTGGTCCTCAGCCTCATGATAGTCTAAGAGCTTAGGGTTGAGGATGGGGGAGATGAGGGGAGGGGAAGCCCAGCAGCGGACTCTGGGCCTTGGCTTAGTTCTGACATTGTGCCGGGGCTCAGTGTGACAACGTAGGTGGTGTGGAGAGCAGCTATGAATGGGAGAGCAGCTATGAATGGGAGAGCAGCCCTCGACGAATGGACTCTCATTGCAGGAGGTGACATGTACTTCCAGGGGAGCACTGAGTGGAGTCACATTGGTCGACTGCGTCCTCTCAGCTTCAAAAGATCACAGATTAAGGTTGAAGAGAAAATTAGTTTAAACCAAGTCTCTGGAAAAAATGACTTTAAATCATCATAAATTAGGATAAGTTACGAAACAAATGGTCTACCTGAGCCAATGGGTGTGCGTGCTATATGTGCAACAATAGGAGAAATTGTGGGGGAGACGAGGCCTGCAGGAGACGACCTATCAGGGAACAGCGGACTGTTGATGCTGCCAAGGCTGCAGTCCCGGAAGCAGCCATGTTGGATGGGGCTGGACGAGAATTGGCCCTAAAGACAAAACAATGACATGTATGAGTCATTATGTATGAGGAAATCAGCAGGAGCTCAAATGTTCAGTTAAGTTGTTACATGCTTTTTTCAATTTCCATGAATGATATAGCCGGATAAAGTGGTTTTTCAGCTCAGCGATGAATGATTGCATTGATGATTTAACTAATGGCTCCAGATATGAAAACAGAAAATAAATTTTCAAAAACAATACTACTGATCTTATATTAAAACAAAATTTGACTTATAATCTATTGTGCTTTGACAAAGTGTACCAAGTATATGGTGAAATAATCATTGTGTGAATTCAATACACTACACTCACCGTAGAGGGAGTCGGAGCAGACAAACCGCAGGATAACGGGGAGGAAAACACAGATGACATGGCTTCTTCTCCCTCAGCACCTTCAACCCCACCTGCAGCCCTCTCTCGTCGGGTCAGAGAAGGCGTCTCCTGTATGACATGGCATCTCTCTGGGCTTGGCGGGTTTGAGCTGTCAGAGCCGCTGTAACTGCCCTGACCATCGAGGAAGAGTTTTCGTCTCAAGGAGGAGGAACTGAGGCTCTCCTGCACAGCATCACATGCTTCCTCGTAGCGGTAATATTCCCCTGAGGAGAGGATAGAACCACACAAACAGACAGACATGACTTGATGGTAGAATATTCTATCATACTCAGGTGTGATTGTGCTGACATTTATTTGAGGCTTACCTAGTACTTTCTCCAAATCAAACGCCAAAGGTAATGACAGAGTTGTCTGACACGCAACTGTGCAACAAACATAGAAAAGAGAGATTGAAAACTCATTATAAAGAAGAGATGGGGAAAGTAATGCAGACAGATATGTGAAACACACATACCTGAGACTTTTTCTTGTTCTTCTGCAATCATTGCAGACCCAGAACCTACAAAGCACAAACATGCAAAATACAAGATGAATATGAAATAAAGGAAACAGAATACAAAATAAAACTCAAGAAAATAACAGAAGAATAATGTGACTATAAAAGAATTTCAGGACCTTTTTTAAAGATCTGAGGGGCTTTGCGAGTGTTTGGTGCTGCCCAGGGGGAAGGTACGATGGCTCCTTTGGTGAAAAACTTTATTGAGAGACAAAAATGACACATTAACAAAAATGATCTATAAAATTATTACAAATTTGACTTTTATATCATTACATAATGTGGATATAATTAATACCCCATACCTGCTCAATAGCATTTTGACGCTTTTCCTCAATGTCAGAATCCATCCTAGATGTAAAAAAAATTATTATATCAAGAGGTGCTTGGTTAAGTAAAGCAACTCAAAGAATTTGTCACAATGGCTTGCTCATCACCTACATACAGTTGTATGCAATTTATTTTATTTTTTCTCTCTCACTTTGGGAACTGTTCGGTTTCTCTTTAATGTTGGGATTTGGTTCTGTACAGGTAAAATGAACACAACTGTATGTTTATGACCGAGCCAAAACTACTTCGTTTTCAGTTCGTACCTTGTCTGGCTGAGGTAAAACGACTGTCGCTGGATTTCCTCTGGGTCTATGTGGACTGGGAGAAGACTGGCCATTTCATCAATAGACCAGTTAAACTTGGGTGGAGTCTGGAGGAGCAGACAGGGGAGGAAGTGAAGAAACGACTAAAAACAACCTTTAGCTGAGCTGGTGGATATAAAACAATGTTAACAGGTTTGTAGTAAGGTGTGTCCCAAAGCATTGGTTGTAAAAAAAAACATGAGGTGATGGACGCAGGTTGTGTGGTCATACTCACAGCTTTACAGGACTTGGACTTGAAGACGGATGGACTTGGCACCAGGGGTTCACGGAGGTGGTGGTAGTCATTAGGACTCTCAAATGGGTTTCTAATGGAGGGTCTGCCTGGGGTCTCTGGGGCGATCTGAAGCTCGACTTGGTCCCCCATCTTAGCAGGGAACAGGGGGGAGGACATTGAAGGTTCACAGTTGATAGAACATAAAAACAACTGAAACTAAAACCTGAGTTTCGTCAGGTTGGTTAGTTGACAACATTACTTCGTGTTAAAGAGCTTCCTGTCTGTTGCATAAGCAGAGCGAGGCTACTCACCAGATTAGCTGCAGTACACACCACATTACCTAGAAATAACAAAGGTGTGTGTCTCTATTAACGTGATAGGTTTGATGTTGGTACTTACATCTGTTAAAGGACCTGGATCAGCAGAGACACGGTTAAAAAACGACCTTCATGGAGGAGCCAGCGAGCAACAAGCAGCGAGGGGTTCAAACGTTTATTTCAATTTCGCCCAAAAGGACCCGTCAGCCAATGGGAACGCCACAGGAAGTCCCCGCCAGCCAATCACAGCAAGAATCAGTGTCGTCACTTCCTCCTTCAGTTCCGCTTTCGAGCTTAGCAGGCTAGGTGGCTAACTAGCTACGAATTTTGCTTCCTTTTAATGGTTTCTAATATTTTATATATATATGTATAAATATATATATATTATCTGAAACGAACACGAGACGTTTGTAGCCGGGCTGAGGTGTTAGAGATAACAGTTTCGTCCTGTATCGAGTCAGAGAGATATTTAAGTGTTATTTGTTAGCCAGCGTCGGCTAACTGTTCCCCTTCCACCATGGCAAGTGCAGCTAACACAAACCTAAACGCAGTCCGGGAGACAATGGACGGTAACTACATGTTTTTATTGAATGTATCTATTGAATAAATTAAAACCCTCTTGCTAATAGCTTTCTTTGCTAACCCATAACTTATCAAGACATGTAGCAGATCATGTTTTCTAACCAGACACGTAATGCAAGTAGTTCTCATGTGTCCCGTGTTCCCCCACCACAGTGCTGCTGGAGATCTCCAGGTTGCTGAATACTGGTTTGGACATGGAGTCTCTGTCCATATGTGTGAGACTGTGTGAGCAGGGCATCAACCCAGAGGCCCTGTCTGCTGTCATCAAAGAGCTGCGTAAAGCGTCTGAGTCCCTGAAGGTAAACAAACTGGCTTTACACAACATCACAACATACTGTACAGGACACATCCACGTCCACTCTCATGTCTGTTTGGACTGTTTGGATTTGGATCGCCTCTTTCATGTTAACTGCTCAAATATTTGCTATGATCACGTTCTCGCATTCTTTCTATGTGTATTATTTGGGACTTGCATCTTTTGAGTGACAGCATCATGAAGTGAAATACCAATTACAATCGATGACAACCGCTAAAGGGAAAATATCTTGTTGTCAAGGGAGTTATCATCACAGAAAGCCTCCCCAAAAGCAAAAATGTTCAATGTGAGTCCCTGATATTTGTTGTGGTGAAGCTTGGGAGTTTTTCACATTTATCAAACTTGCAGACGAGCTCACCCAACCATGTATTTCACCTCAATCTTGCAAACATATTTCCAAAGTCTTGAGCACAGATGTAACCTGCCCATAAAGCAAGGGTAGTTTTATTCTTAGAAAAGACATCATAATAATAAATAATAATAATCAGTAATATCACTCCTGTATGTATATTTTCTCTTTCAGGCTTCTGAAAACTGCACAAACTGAAGGTGAAAACCATAGTGTTGGACATTTAATAGGATCTTAACCTGTTCCTGGATCTGCACTTACCATGGCCTCTACAGCCATTTGTGTGGGCCATCTGTCTTCTGCACCACCACGGCGACAAACATGCATCCTGTTCTTTGCAGTGACTCGAGCCAGAGTTTTTGTGTAGAGGCGTCAGCCACAGACGTTCAAGAACATAAGCCATCTCCAAGCATGAGGGCACACTCAGCCTTTCTGACTCATATTTAGGCTTGCTCCGAGTTTCTTCTACCACCATTTGTAAAAAGTTCAGAGTGGTATCAGTGTTGTCATCCTGCCTTAATTTAGGATCATAATTACAATTTCTGAACTTGTGTTGCACTTTTCATGAGGAAATGTCTTTTATTTTGTCTTTTTATGTCCATGAGTTAAGATTTTTTGTTATTTTGTGTAAACACAAGGCATTTTCCAAATTCTGCTATTTCATGTTGTTGTCCATGTGGAACAGTATCTAAATTAAAATGTTGCAGTCAACGGCCACCAGGTGGTGTTATCATCCTTATTCCAATCTGAGGTAAAGATCTTCTATGGGTTTTAGATTGTGTCCAAGATCTTATCATGAGTTTTCCAATATGTTGTTCAGAGCAATTCAATACTTTCATTTTTTTGTTTGTCTGTCTTTGCTCATTTTAGAATGGAGCAAAACTGTGATATTCTTACAATCCTTTTGTCATTAGAAGTGGAATTTTCTGGAGCATTTTACAAAGAAAATTATCTTTCTAGTCACACTAGGTGAAAAAGGTAAATATACTGGTGGAATATTGCACAGTACAATAAAAACAGACAGGAGTGATCCCATCTACAGTCAACATACTATCCAAAAAAATAAGACATAAACAAGGGTCATTTGTTACAGCAGGACGTCCAGAAACCTTGCCTTTCTTATTTCTGCACTCTATCTAAAAATCTAAGAGGTATACTGCAAAGTTGACAAAATAAAGCCATCTTTGATCAACCAGAAATGAAGACACTACATCACGTATCTAACAGCAGCATTGTTTTGTTTCTTCACTGTCTGTAAAATAACTCGATTCATCTTCTGGACGAGGGAAAATGCTGAGAGCACAGAACATTCCTCCACAGGCCAATATAAAGGCTAGATGTGACCTCTCCTCGGTGAGTCTTGTATGAGTAGTGTGTGTGTGTGTGTGCCTCTGTGTGTGTGAGTTTGGGTTTTCATGCAGTGCCGTAGATGTCTCCAAATGAGTAGCCCCTAAGTCATCTGACAGTAGCGCTTCACCCCTCGCAGGCACACCGCAGAGAGAGCCGGTGAGTGAGCAGGAGAGTGTGTGCGCGTAAGCATTTCTGTCTTCTCCTGCTTTGTCTCGCCATCTTGACTGACAGCCTGCGAGTCTAAGTCTCTGTACGGCCGCTTTGATCTCTTAACACAGTATCTCTCTGTTCCTCAATACCACCATCGTGTTAGCCAAGTATGAAAGGCATACAGATACAGTGCAGTGGCTCTCCTTGATAGCCAATAAGCCTAAACAACCCCTGGCCTCTGTGGGGGGTGAGCTGCATGAGATGTTGATGTGGGAGACCCATTTTGAGAATCCCTTTATTTTACAAAGGGTAAGAGTTATGCATGGCTTGATTGGCTACTGTGGGCGTGAGATTTAGGATGCATTGCTCTCTGTTTGATGTGTTTGAAGGGTTTCTCCTGATCCAAACTGGCTACTTTGATCTCTGTAAAACAAAATATTCCCAAATCCCATAGTCCTGACTGAGAGATTAGCGTCCACATATGCATAAACATCTAAGAGGTGTTCAACTAGGGCACTGGTCAGGTCACATGACTGTATAAACTTAAGAGGCAAGCAGGTCCTCACATCACAACTTCTGAGGGTGTTTATGTTTGTACGTCTGATAATTATCCAGGCCACGGATTATTTTTCTGATAAATGAGGGCAGTCTCATTTAAAAAGTGAAAGATCTATGTGTTGCAATTACGGCTCAGGTGTAGGCAGTGGATATTATCAAAAATAATTAGACTGGACTGATTAGAAGTTCTTTATGTATAAGGAAGGATGGTCTGTTGATGTTTGTACAATCCTAAATTAAACATTGTCTCTTGAAAGCAGCATCAGTCTTCACCCAATCCCCAAAGAGGGAACATGATAATATAGATGTTTGCAAATTTATTTAAAAAGGAAAAAACAGTTTGGAGAAACTGAGACTCTTCTTAGAGCTGGTTGTCTGGAGATCCTGTGTTGAGGTGGGATTGAGAACTATAGACAAGATGTGCCTTTTAAAATCAGCATCTCAAAGACAGGCATTTTCACTGGGATGGCCAAGATGGGACACAGACCTAGTGTGGGGTGGTCATGGCAGAGTGAACCTTAATGAACACTAACCCCTGCTAACATCTGGTTTTTGTCTGCAACAGGAATGGGTTCAATCCTGGGTCGAATGACTGTGAAGCAGACACTAGTTGTAATCGGCTCTGGCTCTGATCGGCAGTGAGGGAAACGTTACACCCAGGTCAGTGTGCTAATTTGGCAAGATAGCTTCAGTTTTAGACACATTAAAAAAACCTGCTTATACCCACTAATTTTGAATATTTTCTCATGAATCAATGTGATATTTAAGTTTTTCCTTTTGTTAAAAAAAATAATTCTACCTTCACTTGGTCATTGTGGTAGTGAAGTATTATGGTAGTGGTGCAGTGGGTTTCCAGGCTTTTCCAGTCTCTGCACAGGGGTAATTTAGGGTTCAGCCACTTGAGTGGAGGAACTGGGGATCAAACCGCTGACCTTCTGGTTAGTGGACGACGTGGCCACTCTGACTTCCTCCCACAGTCCAAAGACATGCAGCTTTGGTTAAGAGGAGACTCTAAATTGCAGGAATGTGATCGTGAGCGGTTGATGGTCTCTGTATGTTGGCCCTGCAATAGGCTGGTGACCTGTCCAGGTTTTACCCCGACTCTCGCCTCATGTCAGCTGGGCTCCAGCCCCCCACCCACAACCCTCGTAAGATAAGAAGCATGGATAATGGATTATGGGGTATCGAGTGTTTTATCATAAGGCCACAATTGAAAAAAGAATGTGAAGAAATTGAATGGATCTGAACACGTTCTATAAAACAAAGATCACATGCAGTAGGTATTCTGGTACTTAAGTGACAGCTTTGTGAATTTTTCTGTAACCTGTCTGACTCTCATCCTCCAGTAATGTGAAGCTCCACTGACTGTATTTGCCCTGAGAGGAGTTCTGTGACCTTGCTGGGGCGTACTCCAATACACCACCCTTTTATACTGTAAGATTATACTATTTAGGTCCCAATTAAATTCATAGCAAGGAAATTGGATCATAAACTCTTTACAGGATCGTTAACAATCATTACACAGGATAATGACATGGCAATCAAAATATGTTAAGAAAAAAAAACTTCCAAAGTCTTTTGGTGACTTTGTTGTTTTTGGACGTTTTCCAAGCAGATTAATGTAGAATTGATTGATTTACAGTTGTAATTAGCTGTCTTCTGCATAGATGCATAATAATCGTATATCTCCCTGCTTGTTTTAAGGCCATTAATTGGTTTCATTAACAAAGGCAGTTAATTGAATAACAATTAACAAAGTTGGTGATGGCATCGATGCCGCGCATGCAAGCTCCCTTGTGTTTTCCCTTTGATGATAATGAAACCACTTTTTTATCAGATTGGAATTTTGTGTGTTGGACTATGTAATGACTAATATGATATTGGGCTTATTAGTTTATTCGAGTGGCTCACTGAGGCGTTAAGCTGCTATTGAACACGTTGTGTTTAACAGGTAGGCACCATATGCCGCCTTAATCAGACATTGGAATCACATTTGGTTGTTAAATTGTGTTCTAATAAAAGCAGGTAGTAAAACAACTTGAGCTAATTCAATTTCAGTCGAGTTTGGGTGCAGGGAACAGCTGTTCATATTTGTTGAATTGTTTAAGCATTCCCTCTCTCGTCGTGTGTGTGTGTGTGTGTGTTTTGTGTTTTTCAAGGTTTAACTCCAACAGTCTGTTCCTCAACTTTTCTTGTAGAAGATAGAGATGGAGGGTGGACTAGCTGTCCACTTTGCTTAAAAGAAGACAATACCAGGCATATTGTAGTGACAGCTTGCATTGTGCATGTGTGCATGTGTGTGTGGATGTGTGTGTGAGAGTGAGAGAGAGAGAGAGGGAGAGAGAAAGAAAGGAGACAGAAGAGAGAGCATGAGTGTGTGTTACAAAAACAAAAAAAATATAGTGTGTGTGTGTGTTACAGTGACAGCTTGTATTCTCCGTGATTAATGATGTGCTGTGTGACTTGATAAGTGCTTCGGAGGACCAACGCTTGTTTCAATTAGACCTTGTGAAGGTCGCGACGCCGCGCCGGCCTCTCATTATCATATCCATAATCAATCCACATTATCATAGGGGAATGTGGAATGGATGTGTGATATCTTGGTCATACACACACAAAGACACCTAATCACATACCAAAACACAATGACACCCTCTCTCACTCACATGAGCACACACACACACACACACACACACACGCACACACACGCACACACACGCACACACACGCACTCTTCACTCCAAGTTGATTTGAATCATAACAGTGGCTGTCAGAACGGATTGTCTGTTCAGATTAAGAGTGTGTTTGTGAGAATTAAGCAGCGTTGATGGTGGTGGCATTTCAGATCCCCTCTGCAGACACAAATGCCAAAACATCATTCTTTGACCCCCCTCTTGGCCTCCCACACACACACACACGCACACACACACTTAACCAGGGGCCCTGGGGCACTTTTAATAGAGGCGAAGTGATTCGTATGTTTTTACTCCTCTAATGAGAACAGATTGAGTGGTATTTACACTTCATCGGCTGATCTAGCCACCTACACATTTCCCTCATGCTTCTGCTGCTCACTGGCCAAAACAGACATGTGGAAAGGACCGGAGCTTGGCTTTCAAACAGCAACACAACATGAGCATTATCTTTGCCGCTTTGGCTCACAGTGGCATGATATGGCAAGAGGAATATGAACTGTTATAGAGGGAAAAAAAAGGCAGCCAGATTTCTTTGAGGACATTGTGTCTATTTGTCTCAGACGGAGGAGAAAGTAAAGAAAAGGTGTCTGAGACTAGATTTAAATCTTTGGCAAAGAGGAAGAATGCATCTGACTGAAATCTGACGTGTTGTTTCCCACTGAATCCTTAATTTAATTAGTCTACCTGAGATCGAAGCCCACAAAAAAAGGAGAAATTGATAAACACATCATCTATTTCCTCCAGAAATATTCTAGCAACAAACCAGTGCAATGAACGGAGTCAAGTGAAAGAGGATGAAATGCAAGAATCACACTGTAGTGAAGAAATTAGAGGAATAATAGAAGATATGAAATATTAATTCACTCAGTAATATTTAGAGAAGGAGAAATTGTTCCAGGTGGAAAAATGGATGGTGTGCAGATTTGAGGATTAGGTCTTAGCAGTAAAATTGACCTCCACCGATTTAGCATTGGACATTGTGACATGTGCGAGAATCAAAATTGATGCAATTGAACAAGATATTTTATTTAATTCAATCCAACAAATTCAACGGAGTTCCCCTGTAATATGAATAGGACTTAGTTTTTCTCTTCCCCTGTGTATCGCATATTATGTTTTTATAGTTCACAGGAGAGTTTTTATGTCAAGTATCAGCTCATTGTTTCATTTCAGGGGATTTTAAGCACAATAGCTGCTGCATGAATTAAACCTGTGACCTTCCTGTTGTGAGAAAAAGTCACTTCCCACCAGGGCCTCCTGCAACCTCCAGTACCTCCAGGGTTATCTTTAACACCGTGGATGGATGAACTAAAACGGATGAAAGGTTGTAATCACAAATCATTTCTTCCGGCCGGCGTATTACTCACCAGCTCCTTGTTTATGCCACTTTTTTGTAGATTACCTGGGTTCATATAATCTATCATCAGATCTATTATGAGACGATTCCACGACCTTAATAAAAAAGTCACAGAGCTGCGGCCTGCGAGGTTAGAAACTGAACATTTCTCTGCTTGGTAACAGTTTAAGGTGAGAATTTACAACATGAATCAGCTCGGCTCAACGCTGATGGCTTTATCGGTGTATTTTCCACAGACGGAGAAAGAGAGTCGTGACATTTCTTTTTTGGCAAGGAAAAGGCCAGACTCAGCAGGAGTTATCAAAGACAAAAAAGTAAAAAGTTCGAGTTAGCTATCTCTCTCTCTTCCTCTCTCTCTCTCTCTCTCTTCCCCTGGAGATACTCATGTTAAGCATAATTAAGCAGATTTGATTAGCATCAAGCCTGGCTTCCTCTCTTGACTTTTAATGAATGTAAATCTACCATCTACATCCTAAAGATTAATTTCTGCCAATTAAAAAACACAAGAGGGCTTATTGGAGAGAGAGGGGTGGGGGGGCGCTCGGTTGGGAGGAAAGACAGTGTTCGAGTCCTTTGAGTTGGAGTACAGTCAGAGTTTTATCCTCTTTCCCCCCTTGTCTTATGGTGAGATGGTCTCTGGAGATCTGTGTCTCTCCCTCACGACCGAGATCATTATCAGCACAATGTTCCGTGAAAGCCACTTTGAAAGGACTGCAAGCTCCATATGTAAATGATGGGAGTGTGTGTCTCTCTGTGTGTGTGTGTGTGTGTGTGTGTGTGTGTGTGTGTGTGTGTGTGGACTGCATGAGGAAGCGGTACAAGGAACAGGTAAAGGGGTCAATTTGTCAAGACAAGGTTATTTCCCCCCCGCCCCCTTATGAGCTTTTGCCCAGCGTGTCATCTCTCTGAGTCTCTCTGGATCATTCAGGTTCAGATTTTTGCTGATATAAGACCATGAAAGAATGAACCCCCCCCAAAAAACCTTATATTAATGACAAAACAATGGCAGGCGGCAGGAATGATGTGCATCATAAATTACTTGAATAAAGCCCACGAGACGTTACATGTTATTTTTTTGGCTCATCCATATTTGTACTAATAAACCTTTCCCTGTATTTCACTACTTTTGAATTTTTACTTTCAAATGAAAAAACACTGGTCGTCTTTTTCTAGCATCCTTCATAAATGTATGTTGTCTTGTGAAGACACGCCAAGTGAAGATTTTATACCTTTTGTTGAATAGGGTGTGGCTTTCATATATATAAGCCATTACTGGTTTTCTACCGCACTCCACACATATTTTTTTTTACATTTCATTCATATATTGTGTATGTATGTATGTAGCTTAACTAAACCAAACTAAACTCATCTAAATTCAAATTAATTAAACAACCAATTAGATTGCATTTTATTTCTTTTTTTGATTTATCCTTTATTTAAACAGGAACGTCCCATTGAGATAAAATATATTCCTCCTGAAGATGGGCAGTAATGACGTAAACAAGTTTCAAATAGCAAATACAAGCAGACACGCACGCACGCACATGCACGCACACACAGGTTTGTGCAGATATCCTTATTAGGACTTTGCCTTGACTTCCAATGGACAGCCTAACCAAAACTTAATCGCTAACCTCAACCATGACATTAACCTAACCACAACTCACATCTTACCTCCAACCTTGACCAGGACCTCAGAAATGAAGTTTTGCCTCATTAGGACCAGGCTTTGGTCCCCATGACGACCACTGGTCCTGACAAGGTCAATGTTTATACAGGAGAAGGTAACAAAAATGAGCACACACACACACACACACACACACACACACACACACACACACACACACACACACACACACACACACACACACACACACACACACACACACACACACACACACACACAGTAGAACACAGAAAACAGATTAAAATCAAAGAACATATGTAGAAACATGTTGAAATTAGTGGCTAAAATAAATTATGGGAAATAAAAAGCACATGTGACAAGAAATTGACATTAAAAGACATTGTACTATAAAAAGAGTTTAAAACATGTCACAAGAGTTCTTTACAAACTGATATTTAAGAGGCAAACATACCGTCTACATGTAGAAAAAAACTTTTACATTTGTATTTTATTCTAAACTTTATTTAAAGCTCCCTCTCGGCAAAGCCTCTGATGTCATATTATATCCATATTAACTAGTATTTAGAGATTGACAATGATTGATAATGATTAAAAACAACTGCAGTCGCCACGTCATATCTCTTCATATTAGGATTACAGGCCACAACTACACAACTATTAGTCCCAAACGATGTTAAGTGAAGATTACAGTGACACCATGAAGGTTTTAAATAAATGCAACAAACATGATTAAGTCCACATGTGCTCTAAGTCTCATCACAAGTGTTAATGAGGAAGTGTGATTTCGTTAAAGGCGTTTATCATAAACAGGCTTATCCAAAGTTTATGTGGGCTAATCTCTCTCTCTCTCTCCCCCCCCCTCCCTCTCTCTCCCTGTCTGTGGATATGTCTCTCTCTCTCTCTAAGAACACCACCAGGCTCCTCCTCTCCATGTTAATGTGACAGTAGCATCTCCAGCTCGGAGACAATCCTCCTCTCATTCAACTATGTGATCTGTTTTTCCCACACTGCTCCTCTCTTCTTCTTCTTCTTCCTCCTCCTCTCATCCCCCTCTCCTCCTCCTCTTCTCCGGCTCAATCAATGCTCGCTCCCCGTCAGGCAGCTGCCTTTCTCCGGGGGAAGTTACTTTAAACAGTTCACTCTGAAGTTTACTTTTTTAGTTGTTTTAAATATATATATTTGTAATTATCGGACATGACCACTATGGCAACTGCGGCTGCTCTGGCTCTGCTCCCCGCGGCTTCGCTCGGTCACCACCCGGCGCCGAGTTCCGTCTCCCCGGCCACCAACTCCCCGCCGCCCGCCGCCACCTCCGCCGCGTCCTCCCCGGCTCCTCCGGTGGCGCACCCGGCGCTGCTGCACCAGTTCCGCGCGGACCTCTTGCTGGCGAACGGCGCCGCGCTCAAGACCGGAGGAGCCCCGGTGTCCGGCGGCGCAAAGCCCGTGTACGCCACCCCGTCGCCCGTGGAGAGCACGCCGCAGAACAACGAGTGCAAACTGGTGGAGGTGAAAGGTGCCAAGCTGGCCTCGTTCACGGTGAAGGACACGGAGCTCATCTGTCTGCCCCAGGCGTTCGATGTGTTCCTCAAGCACCTGGTCGGCGGGCTCCACACCGTCTACACCAAGCTCAAACGCCTGGACATTTCCCCGGTGGTGTGCAACGTGGAGCAGGTCCGGGTGCTGCGGGGGCTGGGGGCCATCCAGCCCGGGGTGAACCGGTGCAAGCTCATCTCCAGGCAGGACTTCGAGACGCTCTACAGCGACTGTACCAACGCCAGGTGAGAGGGGGATGATCGGGGGTCTCAGGGCTGCAGGGTCACACAACTTACTGTTAGAATAATGTAAATATTAATATAAATATATGTATGTGTCTGAGTGGTGGTAGCAGGTGCAGCAGGTGATTCTAAGATTGGATTTTAAAGGACTTTAACTTTTGCACCTCACTTTCTGTGAAATCAATCTGCAGGTCAGGTGAAGTCCCAGGTTTCATGAATTTGTGTACAAAATTGACACATAATATTTCTGAACACTGTGATATCGTTCTCTAAATTAAAGGTAATAACATCCTCCAGAAGTCACAAGTAAAGTTAATGAGGGTAAAAAGAATATTCCTGTTGTTTCTGTCTGAAATATTGATTTGTTCTTCCTTCTATTGGAGCTTGTAAACCATTCCACTGTGACTGACTGGAGGTCCAGTCAACCCCCTTTTTTATTTACCACACAACTTGCTGCCGGGCCTGTTACTAATCACTGCTTTAACGGATGATGAACGCTGTGGTGGTGATGATGATGATGATGATGATGGTGTTGTTGATAATGAATTTTAGTAATCCTAATTAAAACACACACACTCTTTTAAAGTTTGTCATGTTATCACGGGCTGAGATCTCTCGCTCTCTCTGACATGAACACACATGCACACAGTCTCTCGCTCTCTCACTCACACTCACACATGCACACATTGAATCTGACACTGTCATTCTGAGAAATTGATTCTTCACAGAAATTAATTAATTTTCATTTGGCCCCAAGCGGCAGCTTAAATCAGGACAAGCTCACTCACTCACTCACTCACTGATCCCTTTGCTCTCCCTCTCTCCTTCTCTCCGCCGGCCTCTCTCTTCCTCCGTCTCTCTCTCCTTCCTTAATAACTCGCTGTCTTATCATATCAACACTCTTTAGCCCTGAGCATCAGAACAGAGGAGATGATTAAATGAATTCTCGGTGTTTATGATGCGATTATGTAAATTGGCTGTTTTGCAGAACTCCGATGGTGACCAACTACATGGGTCATCAATCCAATACGCCACAGAGATGTTTGGATAAAGGGGCTAAATTGGATGGGATTTGTGGTTTCCTGGTGCCTCAGTCTGCTGTTGTGGGGACCACATGCTCCTAACAGCATGGGTTTGAATCCAGAGGAGTGTGGATTAGCCTCAGTTTGGGGAATTTATATTGTTTGATAGTTAATCCCCGCTCCTTGGAGCATGAATGATCCAATTTACACCTGCCATTATATGCAGATTGAGGATGCATCAAGATGTGAGCAGATAGAAACTGATTTAAGCGTGTCCAAACTATTTTTAACCTGTTCTTTTAATGTTTCTTGGGTGTAGGTCAAATCATTCAGGTCCTTTTTAATGTGGCTCTATTTTTATCTGTGAGCTACTTTTTGATTTTAGTACCAGGTGTTAGTTTTGGAGACAAGCTTCGACTTGTTGAGCTAAAAACCACAAACACTCGCACACTGAAACAAACTCTTGCAAGAATCAGCTTCCAGCTCCATGTGAGTGGATTAACACCTGCGTGAAGCATTTGAGGCCCTCCAACCAAGACGAAATCCAGACACATCTTCCGGCTGCTCTGGGATTTCTTCCATGTCAGGTGTTAATGGGAACGTTGTTATACAACTTGAAAACCCACTGCCTCCACCATCTCTAATTATCCACACAACACTCAAACAGCCTTTAGTTAATGAGATCTAAAAACATCACTCTTCTGAAGTCTTCAAACGACTTCTGTGATTCTTTGTCTGAAGGCTTCAAATGTGCTGTGGTGGCCATTAGTATCACCCCCCTGCATTATGAGTAATTTAAGTAATCCCTTGTGTGGAGGGAGCAACATGCAACATGGGTAAAAAAAAAACTGGGTCTTAAGATGGTTATCGTTAAAAGCGGGAAGGATGGCTGACTAGACCTAAAGGTTCTGTGAACGTCTCCAAGAATATGATGTTACGTGTATGTGACAGTGTCGGGGCTCAGTGAGGTTTTTGTTACTGATTAAGACAGCCATCAGTTATTATTTTCCAGTCCAGTACAGGCAGACAGGCCGGAGGAAGAATAACAGCCCTGTCGGATTGTTTAACACGACTAACAGAATCGCTTTACAGGGATTCATGCTGTTTATTCTCTTTGGCTGTTTGTTCATTCATCGGTTCTCTTTTAAGATTAAAATTAAACCTTGTGAGGCAGAGGTTATGAAAATGTCCTCTGTTATCATTGTCTTTCCTTCTCCTCTTTGTCTCACTCTTTTGCTCCTGCTGTGCAGAAACACAAGCACATACACACACACTGTGTGACTTCAGAGGACGTTGCATTGACTTACATTAATTTCCTGGAGAATTACGCTAACCTGAACCATAACAACTACATGCATTACCCTAACCCTTACCCTAAACTCATCCTTACCCGACTATACCTTTACCCTTTTCCCTAAAATGTAATGTCCCCATTATGTGAATGTGAGATTTAGGTCCCCACCACATGACTAATACCTGGGCCACGCACACACATGCACAAACACCCACCCTGACCACTGACTCATCAAACCATGAAGAAGGGCCGACTTCACCCTCAGTCAAAGCCTAGTTATAATTCATGCATAGGTGGCACAAAAACACACTGTCTGCTCTCTCTGTCATCTCCCGACACACACGCAGACACACAAACTCTCATGGTCACGCCTGTGTGTTTGCTGGCTTTGCTGCTAAATGACATTAGTTCCACAGAGAGAACATGGTGTGTAGGAGGCAACCTGATCCTCCGTCCTTTTCTTTCTCCCGCACAAAGGAACAGTTTCATTCTCAGTTAGGAACACACATCAAACAGCTCGCTCAGGTCAAACTGTGCGTGTGTGTGCTTGCATATATTGTACATATATATTATGCATACTTTGTGTGGCATACAGAAATGCCACCCCCCTCATGTTACATAAAAGCAGTGAAATGTGGTGAGACGAGAGTTCTCGTTACTTATTAACAAATTCTTTGTTAATAACAACACATGGTTTCTCCATTTATGTGTGTAAACATCTTTCATACACAAAGAAAAGTAGCAGAAGATGTGCGTCTCAAAAGCAGTGCTGTCTTTCTAAGTTCTCAAAGAAATGGTACGTGCTATTTGATATCTGCCATGAAGTTAGTTTTGGTTTTGTTTGCTCTTTTCCTGCCTCCAGCCCAATAAACAGGAGGTGAATGAATTTTGTTTGTGGTGTTTAAATAATGTTTTAAAAGTTAAACAACACGCATTTATAGAAACCATGTGCATGTTACTGTGGAGAGCAGACAAGATACAGTTTTCACTCAGGCCCTATTTCTACTTCAGACTGATGATGGTCCCAATGAAAAAGTTGCAGAGATTCTCTTCCTGGAAGGATAAATGAGATGTTGCTGAAAATGTCAATTCCTAAAACTGTGAACACAAACAAAATTCCATCACTTGAATTTCATTAAAGTGGATGTAGAAACAAAATTGTAACATTTACCCGGATCAGAGTTAACACATCTCTCTCTGCAGGTCTGAGGAAAAAAAATAACTTTGTTAAATCAAACTATGATTGATAAATGAAATGAAGTGGCCTGCGGAGTGCAACAAAAGCCTGCTCTTTGTGTTTCTCTGTGGCAAACCTCGGCCTCGCAAGTTGGCAGCGGAGAGCCACTGTTGTGTGTGTGCATGGGAAGGTGGACTCCTCAAAGCTGAGCCCCACTGCCATGCCATAACTCACTGTCAGAGAGAGCAGCGGTACGATGAAGGGGAGGAGGGCTGTGTGTGTATGTGAGTGTGTATGTGAGTGTGTATGTGAGTGTGTATGTGAGTGTGTATGTGAGTGTATGTGTGTGTGTGTTAGGGTTGGGTGGTTAGCTCAACTTTAACCTCCGCACTCTTTTGATGTTTTATAGAGAGGAGCATGATGAGATAGAGAGGGCCTCCATGTCTTCAACTATGACAGGTCTTAATGGAGTACACATGCACACACACACACACACACACACACACACACACACACAGTCTTGACATCGTCTTGACCCTGGAATGTGGGAGAGGAATGTGAGGCGGTATCAGTTTAGGAGATCAGATTCTTGCTATGATCAAACGTGCTGTGTGTGTAAGTGCGTGCGTGTGTGTGTGTGTGTGTGTGCGCACGCGCCAGTGACTGTGTCGTCCTGTCTGCTTCTTTCATGACATCATCACACAGGCCTTTTCCTAATAACAACGGCACATAAAGCTTTTTCAGCCGTCGATTTGAGAGGAAGATCACAACATCAATCTTTCCCTGCCTCCTCTAACCAGCGGCATAAGATTTCCAGCGTACAGAAGCGACGATATGATTTATCAAACCGGACCGTGACGGTGAATACAAACCCCGTGTGATAAACACAGATTGAAAGGATGGGAGCTGTAAACCGCCGCTAATATATTCCAAACAAAATCTTGTTTGAGCTAGTTCTCTTTTTCTTTTTTCTCTCTCCCCCTCTCTTCCTCTCCTACACAGAATCACATAAACACACACACAGCTGCTACCTATCAGCACCTCAGTTCCTCCAAGCCAGTAGCTGTTCCACTGTTTTGACTGTAACACTTCCTCCTCTTTCATTACTTTTCTCTTTCCCCCTCAGTGTGTGCGTGTGTGTTAGCGTGGAAGAGAGAGATCTGTCATCTTTGTTATGTTTTGTTTCTGTTCCACCTGTGCTAAGCTCCAGCTGCCATGTTTGCCGTTTCATGTTTCAGGTAACACGCATGCACGCGCACACGCACACGCTAAGTTTGGAGGGCAGAGAACCTTTTTTTTAAAAACAGTGTGTGTGTGGTCAGAGCGTTGGCATGAGGGAGGACGTCTGGGTGAGATTTTAATTAAAGTTTGAGACAAAGAGGTCATAAGCCATACACCCCCTCCTCTACACACACACACAATTTATACACACACACAATGCACTGTTTTCTCTCTTCCCCCTCCTCTCTCTCATTCCATCCCCTCAGCTTGATGACTTTTCCATGAAAGGCTTTTTCATTAATCCTACCTCAGGGAACCGGTGCTCTCCAACCTCACACACACACACGCAAAACACACGAGTGAGCACACGCAGACACACAGACACATAGACCTCCCTCTACGGGTCACTTTGATGTATCAACGCACTTGCAGACTAAACACAAAATTAGGTTCCAGTTTTTTACGCCCCCTAAAATGCAACATATACAAAGGCTCACACACAAAACACACACCCATCAACGCACACATACACAGGCCATTAATTAGTGTGTGCAAATAAACAGTAGTAAGGGAAAGGGAAGCGGCTGCAGTAAAAACCAACCACAGACTTTGGTCTCTGTGTATTTTATTTCCCCCCACTGGTGTTTGCCTCTGTGTGTGTGTGTGTCTGATTGTGTGTGTGTGTTTTTATTTTAGGTGTTCCAACATCAGTTGCACTGGAGCCGTGTTGCTTTACCTTCAAACTTGAGAACTAAAAATACATTTCCTGCTTTTGTCAAGCGCAGTATGCTGCTCTATATGCACTGCAAAAAAATATTGTGTGTGATGTGAATCCACCCCTCCGATAGAACAACACACACTCCCACACACACACAAACACACAGTGCCACACACACATTTTTACAGCCTCATCCCACTTGCACATTCCTGCATGTCTTTATGTCATGTTGTGTGTGTTTGAATACGTCTACCTGAGTGGGTCTCTGTCACTGCCTATGTGCTTGTGTGAGTGTGTGAGAGAAAGTGTGCATGTGTGAGAGTGTGTGTGTGTGTGTGTGTGTGTGTGTGTGTGTGTGTGTGTGTGTGTGTGTGTGTGTGTGTGTGTGTGTGTGTGTCTCTGTGTGTGAGAGAGAGAGAGTGTGTGTGTGTGATATCTGATGTCAGCTGTCACATCCCAGTCGGTCTGGGCCCATAATAAGAGACAATAATAACAACTCATTAAAACCGAGGGCAGGAACTGTGGAGCTCATCGGCTCATCAAATTAACCTTTGAACACTTCATACGCACACATATTACACACACACACATACAGGTGTGCGCTCTCTCTCACACGCTCTCTCTCCTCCACATACACACACGAGCTACCTGTTTTTCTCCCACAGTTAGTGACTACACAATCTTTCTCTCTGTCTTTTTGTCTCTCTCCATCTTCCCCCCCTCTCAGCCAGTGGGTGTGTCAACAGGGGATTGGTCCTTTCTGCTGGGTAATTGATGAATTATATGCAATATGCAAATGAGGCGCCATTAATCTCCTGACTGACAGCTTCGTTTATGGGGCCTTAATGACGGCTGGATTAGATTCTAATTAAAATCTGCTCAAAGACACCCCACGCTAGGAAGCTGCTGCCGCCGCTAGTCTATCGCTCCCTCTTTTTTTTTTCTTTTTTATCCTTTCCCACCTTTTCTCACCCTCTCGGACTCTCCCTCTGTGTGTCTCCTCTCATCTCTTCCTGTCGCTTTACACCTCCTCATGGTTCCCTCCGTCCCCCTTTTCGTGTTTATTGTTCTTTCTGTGTCTTCTGCTCTCTGTCACACCTTCGTGTCCTCTTTCCCCTCTGTCTTTTAATATCACACAGACACTCCCTTCACAGACACACACACTTGCTCACAGACTCATGTTATCCAATGTAAGGCTGGCATGAAAGGGGATGAGCTGCGCTGCTTGTCATTAAGCCTGATGCGGCCCGTGTCATTTCCCCTGTCAGGACATTCACACCATTTAGTCAGAGCCAAAGTGATGTCTGACAGTTTTTCACGTACCTCCTCCAGGATTGATTGAGCATGCCGGGCTCAATCAAACCATGTGAATCTGCTTGTAGTCACAGCCTTTATTCAGAAGATCTGTGACATGACGGGGAAAGAGGGAATGAATGACCAGACGAGGGAGGAATGGAGGGAGTAGGAGGCCAGCAAACACATTTAATAAGCAAACAAATGAATGAGTAAGCTGAACAGTAATGAGGTGCTTTATTGATGCCATAGGGAAACTCCTTTTTTGCTTGCTCGCATCCACAGGGAGGTGCAGATTTGCTGTACAGCAGCCTTCCTGGAACCGGTCAGGTTTCAGTGTTTTGCTTGTTGACATTTCAGCAGGATCAGAGGTTTACAGACTGACGGACAGTTTCTCTAACCGGGCCACCCATCTCAGGCTCAGCATGAAGAGCCGACTGAGCGAGTGAGTAAAGTATTAAATGGCCTAATGACTAACGTTCGCCCGTGTGTTTTCTGCCTGCAGCTCGAGGCCGGGACGACCGCCCAAGAGGCTCCAAAGTGTGACAGAGGGCGGAACCCACCACATGCTGTCCCACAGTGGTCTGATGCACGCTGGGATCATGCCTCCTGCAGGTGACCACCCAGGCCTCATCATACAGTACATATAGTGCATACGTGTACATTAGAAACAGCATCACACAACTAACACTGTTGACTATAATCATATTTCTGGGAACTTGTATTCTTTTATGTTTTAATTCTGTTTTTCCTCATCTTTATCATTTGTTCTATTCATTTTATAGTTTTCTATCAGTAACTGTCAATAATTTATCTTGGACAGGATATTATACAGATGGGGGGGGGGGCGTTACTTTTACCGCAGACCAACATAATGACACATTTTTACATCACATCATCAGGCAACCTGTGTGTTGATTAATAAAATTAGCATAGATAGTGCTGACACACGAAAAACCACGCATAACTTGCAAGCTTGGTATTTTTTTCTTGACTTCTAAGTACACAAAGTCCTCTGTTAAGTTGAGCAAGACTAACTTGAAATTACCAGTTATCTTTGTTTAAATGACACTTTAACCCATTAATGTCTCATTTAGCATTTAGGATTATCAATAATCTACAAAAATATCCAGGAAGGAAAATTTGTTGTGTCCAAATATATGTGGATCTTTGTGTTTTATACTTAAATTCTGTTTATTATATGCCAATATAACTACAGTCGTGTTTGTTCTTGTCACAAACAGTTGAGTCCCTATTGTGTTGTGTGTGTGTGTGTGCCTGTGTTTGTGAGTGTAGCACAGAGAAAGGGAGAAAAGTAATTGTTGGCACCTCACCACTCTCAAAGTTGCCCTTGGCTTTGTGCTCTTCACTGCAACCTGATCTTTTCATTCCCCACCTCAAAAGAAGCCATTTTCTATTAGCCTCCACTTCCTCTCACTGTTCAAAGGTGTTTGAGGGTGTGTGTGCGTGTCCGCGTGTGTTTTGTGCGTGTGTGTGAGCGTTCAAGAGCATCTTTCTCAGTGGGAAAAGAGTCTTTTTCCACCAAAGGAGAGGGCACGGCGGCAATGTCAGCACCACTGATTAGAACTGGCCACATGAGAGGAGGGAAAGAGACAGAGAGAGGGAGGACATTTGAGCGTAAAAGGCAGGAAAAATCTTTGATGTGATCCTCCTTAGTCTCTCTTTCTCGCCCTCACACACTCGCGCGCACGCACTCGCAACACGGTGGCTTATGTCCCGCTGTGATGCTGACATTTGAAAAGGTAAAGTAAGGAGAGGCGATGGGAGGAGAACAGGGAAGAGGGCAGGAAGGAGAGGAAGAGGAGATGAGAGAAAAAAAAAGGAACAATTTGTTGTGGTTGTCGTGGTCATACATGGACAGACAGGCAATTCCCTCTCATTGTGCAAAGAAGAAAAAAAAAACACTCGGCTGTTCAGTTTGTTTCAAATGTTTCGATGTATCCATGTTCAGGAAATTAAGACTTATGGTTTGTTTGTGTTTCTTCAGTGGTGTTTGCACAGTAGCAGGGTTTGTCCAACTTTAATAATATTCACCGTGTTTTTCTGTATTAGTGTGAGAGATATTTAATTTTCTGTTCAGTTGCTCCATGGGTCAAACCTCCTTCTGAGGTTCAGGGCGCAAATTAAAATGTGACTCTGCCCTGCTGCTACATTTTGTCACTCTCCATTTCATATAATCCAAAAGTGCACAACCCCTATTAAAAAGTATCTCCACTTTTCTTTCCCCTAATGCTTCTAATTTGTACCGATAAAGAAGGACTTGCTGGCTCAAAGGTGGAGTCGCTGCCGCTGAGTGTCGTCCTGTGTGCTGTGGGATGTGATGTCCCTGTGTGGGAGAGATGAATGTCTTGGCTTGTTCCTATCACTGCTGATTCCCTGGCAGACTAAACGGCCGGTGCAGCGGTGCAGTCAGAATGAATGGCCGGCCTCTGTCTTCCCATGACAACCTCCTGCCTACCCATTGCTCTAATCCTCCACCGGGGCCATTGATCTGGCTCTTATTGATTCTTTCTCTTTCTTCCTTTCCTGCTTTTTTCTTTTTCTCCCCTCTCTATATCTGTCTTTCTCTCAGATCTGTCTGCTCTGGCCAAGAAGATCAAGCTGGAGGCTATGGCCAGTTACCACAGTAACCACCAACATGGCGGGCCAAATGGGGAGAACGGTGACCACAACCTCGGTGAGCCTCGTCTGTTTGTCCGTCTACACAAACACACACACACAAACACACGATGTCACATAATTACGGTCGTATAACATGTTGCTGGGGTTGTTGTCTGTACACATCTGTGATGCCAAGTCAATACAACTACAGCAGCTGTGTTTGTGTGCGGCTGCTGGACCAGACTGATTAAAACCAGGATGTGACATCACCTCTGCTGCACGTACATTTCCTCTGAGAAACAAGGAATGAAAAACAAACGGCAGCAGCCGTGAATCAGTTAAATTAGAAATAAACATCTGGGTAACATAATCCAAACTATCAAAACACATGGAGCAGACCTTTTTGTATATATATTTTTTATCACAAATTTCGGTGTGGTTTTTTTTTTTCATGGTTTTGATAAATTCCTGTAAAAGCAAATATTTCCCTCAGCTTGAATTTGTTTGCACGCTTTGTGACTTCACTGAGATTCAGGAAATAGATACTGGTTGGTCATCCGCCCTGCAGCCTCAAAATGTTGCCAGTAAATCATTAGCACATATTAGTCATCACATCGGGTTTAAACCTAAACCAGCTCTGTTACTCATGCACAACATGACATTGGTCTGCTCATATCAAGTAATATGAGATAAGTATTTACAGGAAAAAGAGTTGAGTAAGCCACGTGTTCCTGTTTGCACTTAACAGTTGATTTTCACCTTTAGAAAACACATATATTTGGGAGTGAATCCTTCCAGGGACTCGGTTAATGTTCAAGTGTAATTTTTAGTCCCATGTTTTGAAAAACTGTTCCCTTTACTGCACCGATCCCAGGCTTTGCAGTGAAGTGGAGCGGCAGCGGACGAGAGCGAGCTCACAGGGATGATAGAGAGATGAATAAGATGAGAGGCTGAAACCAAATCAATAGTCTTCTCTCTAATTCACTATCCTGAATGCAAACGACAAACGCTGGACAATCGATGGCAGAACGGACACACGCACGCTCACGCACACCACGCTCCAAATACCAGCCACACACACACACACAAACAAATCGGACGCACCTCCCCCTCTGTTATCGACAGGTTAAAGCGACATCAGTGTGTTTAGACAGATGACAGGGCTTATGGAGGTCTGTGTGGAATACACTATCAACCTGGGATACACTTAACATGTGGAGCGTACTGAGAGGCTTTGGGGCAGAAATGAAAAAGAAGAAACCGTCCTTGTGTTTTTCAGAAATTACAAGGAGACGAAAGTAGAATCATCACGTGTGTGTGTGTGTGTGTGTGTGTGTGTGTGTGTGTGTGTGTGTGTGTGTGTGTGTGTGTGTGTGTGTGTGTGTGTGTGTGTGTGTGTGTGTGAGTGTGTGGTGCATTTTTGTCCGTGCCCACGTCCGTAAACACTCCCAGTCTTAAAGCATTGTTTACCATTGTATACACTTGGTTACGATTGCCAGCATCTGTGCACAGTTTGGTGGCATGGTTACCACCAACCATTATAAACCTGTAAAGCTTAATCACTGTTAATGATAGAGTCAAGTGGAAACACACACACACACACACGAACACACACACACACACACACACAAGCACCGTGTGTTTTTTCCATACCGCCACCCACGGCCTTATGGGAAAGATAGACCCCTACCAGATCTTTTAACCACTACAAAGGCTGAGCTCTGATTACACACACGCTCACAAATGCTGAGTGTGACACCTTATGGGCCGAGGGAAGAGCAGGGGAGCAGCCATTTCTGCATTTAACAAGATCTTCTGGGAAATTTACAGTAACTGTTTGTTTACAGTAATGGTTTGTTTGGATAAACATAAGAGAGGCACTTTGACTTTTGATGTTTTTTAATGAAACATAAGAGAGAGTGATGGGAGGGCACGGGGAGCGGAGGGGAGAGAGAGAAAAAACAGAATCAAGAAGGAGAGGGAGGGTGAATGAAAATGAAATTATGAGGGTGGGGGATGGGGGGTGACAAAAGTGGAGTGTTGGTTTCTAACCAAGGTTTAATATTTGGCTGCTGGTTGATTGTCGGAGCATCTGGTTATTTAGCTCCATTCAGACAGATCTTTTGTTTGGATTGGTTTCTGCTCTGGGCAAGTGAGAGACTAATCTGCCAAATGCACAAAGCCCAGCACATATGTCCGGCGAGCCCGACTCGTAAAGTCAACGCCTCACTCTTTATTTCTGACTTTGCCTTTTCTTTCCCCTTCTTTCTCTCTTTTCTTTCCTTTCTCTCCTTTATTTGTTCCATTTCATCTCTCCTCTTTGGATCGGCCTCTTTTTTTTGTTTCCATGCACTCCTTCTATTATTTGTGACAATTGTGCGGAATAGAGTCCAAGATTTTTTCCTTTGTGTTTATAATTACCCAGCGTGCATTGCTGGCCCAGCACCAGGACTGCCATCAGCTTCTTTTGTTCCACTTCCTCCCTGTGTTTCTTTTGTTTTTGTTTTTCCTTTTATTAAATGATAAATATTTATGTCATTTTCTGCCCCCCCCAACAGGATTGTTTGCTTCATGAATAGAGGGACTGCAACAACCCACTAGGGTGTACTTGAGAGGAAGGATTTGCTTTAAAGATAGTGGATATTTGTCTTAAAGACAGGAGAGCCAACAACAGATTGGCCCGATATAATAAAGAGTTTGGTTTGAATCACTGAAAACAAGTCAGATTATCGACAGAGTTGAAGGAAATGGTTTAGTTGGCTTAGGTTGAATTTGTGTTTTTGCATAATTCATGAAAAGCCTTCACAACAGCAACTTTGTGTTATGTTAAAGAGCAGGACAAGGTTTTTTTTTTTCAATCATGTCTTCTTCCACTTTACTGCCTTTTCATCATCTCTCCTCCTGCACACGTCGTTTTCCACTCTCTCCTTCTCTGCATCCTCAACATGCACACACACACACACACACACACACACACACACACACACACACACACACACACACATACACATCATGTAGTCAGGCTGTAGAGGCAGAGCAGTCATCCAGGTAATACTGACATCACAGATGAATGATACCAGCGTCCAGTTTCAGTCGTGTCATCAGAGAAGCTGAGGCACTGTGGGCTTTTAGTTCAGTACACACCACAGGACTGAGCAGAGGGAGGCGTGATGGATAAATACAACTGAAGCAAGGAAACAAAAAGAAAAGAAAAAAGACAGAGACGATTTTCATGTTAAGTGCATGGAAACTGCAGCTTGAAGGTGTTTAAACACAACTCCTGTATCCTATGACAAACAATAGTCTCTACTGTACTTTACTGTGCTTTATCTGTAGTTTTACTCTATTTTATTTTATTCTTTCCCTCAGTTCTGGATCAGTTGCCCTTCATGATGATGTCACATCCTCTGATCCCTGCCAGCCTGGCGCCTGCCTCCGTTTCCATGGCGATGGGCCAGATGAACCGATTGAGCACGCTGGCCAGCATGGCCAACGTGGCACATCTTCATGCCAACCCCCCTGCCAGGGCTCCCACCTCCGTCATTAAGGTGAACCCCGCTGACCATCAGCCCCGGGTGGATCTCACCACCAGTTTGTAATTGTCTGAGTCCATGTAAAGCAAATCAGAGTTTTAATTACACAGAACTGTTATTTCTAAATATTGATATTTGGAAAAACAAGATGCACGACTAAATGACATAAACTCCATCTGCTTTTAATATCTCAAGTAATGTCAAAAGTCCCTTTAATTTCAAGATGAATGAATCTAATAGTTTATTTCAGAAACAAATTTCTGTTTCTCTCACAACCATAGTTGGCCTGAAAACCACAAATTGTCCACTGTTGGTTATCTAAGTTCTGGACCACTACCAGAATATCATCATTTGTTCCTTGGCCTAAAGCCAGTCCCACATCTATTTTTAAACTTTTTAAAATATCCTCCCTGCAGACAGAAACTGTGACCTTTATAGCCGAGTTGGTCACTTTGCTCAAAAACAGTATTACTGGTTTCACTCTTCAGACTTAGTAATGGAAGTTTGGAGGAATTATATTTCCTGTTGCAGACGTCACTCCTCACAATGTATTTTATCACATCGTGTCCTCATCAGTGGCAGGAAGTAATTTTAACGATGCAGACCATTGTTTTTCAAACACTGGGCTGGTTCCAGAGATAGTTAAAGAGTGTTTTTGAAATGGAACACCACATTCTAATGTAAGAACCAAACAATACCATATTACCTTTCCAGACCCTAATGTTTCCCAAAGAACATGATTGTGTGGAAGATATGTGGAGGTGACTTTATTCAGCCAAAATGCAGCTATTGCATTTTGCATTTTACCATTAGTCTTTAAAGTCTAAGAAAATATTCTTCTAGCTTTGCTTTTCACAGAAGCGTAACTACTATCTCAGTATTAAACTTTAAAGTGGAATTAACACAATGCTATTAAATGACAAATTATTACATCTTCTTCAAATAATTGAGATCATTGAAATTACACATTTATTATGATGACTGTATTTTCACCTTGAATTCACCAAAGATTCATCCAGAGTTCATTCTTCACATTTTACTTCAATTTAATGTCTATGTTGAGAAAACATGATCAATGTTTAAACGAATGAAATGGAAATATTCAGTCTGAAAACATCTGCCATCTTTTTAGGGCTGTGTTACTTATGAACTTAAGTTTGATGATTATTATCTATCTACTTATAGATACGACCCCTCGACTTGCTCATGGATTCAACTCGCAAACATCTGGGCCTTATGGGAATTTTGTTTTTTGAAGGCGGCTGATGACATAAATATGAAACGCTTAGTGATATATATATAAAAAACATTTCTAAAGAATTATTAGGATTTGAAGTTTATTTCTCCTGGAACAGAAGTTACATTTTCACTCTGTAATAATTTTTTTTTGTTTTGCAGGAACGAGTGCGTGACAGCCCCTCGCCTTCTCCCTCACTGGAGGAAGCCCAGATGTCGTCCAATCACAGCAGCAGCGTGTCGAGTTCCCCGTCTCACACAGAACGTATCGCGGAAACCACACGTACGTACTTACGTGTCATCTACGCTCTACGAGGTAGTGTCCTCACAAAAATGGGGGAGTATTTAACTGCAATGACACCTGTGAGGACTTTATGGCCTTTTTGACTTTTAATATCTCCTCTCCAGACTCGCTCCATGACGGCCTGTCATCAACTCATAGTGTGTTAGGACACTCTCCTGGTGTGGTGCAGGGATCCAGAGAGACAGATGTGACTCCAGTGGAATACAGCAAGGAGAGCAAGAGGAGCCACACTGACAGAGGTGAGATGCATTGTTGTATTTGTGTAACTTCACCCAGCTCTGATTCATATTTACTATTTAAAAAAATAACATTTAAATCAAGATTCTTGTATTTGCATGTGTTCAGTCTCTTTTTAAATATGCATTAAATTAGAGATTTATTGAATGACAGCATCGATTTGACTTCAGAGGTCAAGTTCTTGTGTCTTTAAGGGGAATTTCTGGAGTCTGCCGTCATTAATCATTTATTGATAAGTAATGATTATTTCTCTGGTAAATCAATTCCCTTTGAGCAGTTTGTCAATATAATACAACAAGCATTGAGCTCCCATCCAGTCCATCGATCTGTGTCATCATTCCCACTGTGGATTTTAACACTTGTGGCAACCGTGTGACAGTTTATTTAGCACTTTATTTACAAGCAGGAGGGTTTCTAACAGTTTCAACAAGAGCGAAATGTCTCACTAACAGGTCGATAAAGATTCACCGTCGCGCCCCTTCTCTCCTCCTCCTCTCCTCTTCGCCGTTGGTGGCCCCGCTGGCATCCCGCAGAGAGCAAAGACAAATAATTCTGCAAAACAGGGCTCCATTAGACCAGGAAGCGGTGTTACATTAGCGAGCCATTTGCCGGGCCGTGGCCTAACGAGCCAGGCGGCCTCCCTTGCTCTCAGCTGGACCTCATCTGCATAACGACTGCCTCCCTGTCGTTAGGGCCCGCGTTGCCACGGCACTGCAACGTCAGTTGTTTGGTTCTCTCTGTCAGGGAGGTTTGCATTAGCTTAATGAGGACTGCTCAAGGACAAACAGTCAGCAGAAATCTCCAGCGAGAGGGAGCAGGAGAGGAACCGAGAGTTTGTATGTGTGTGCACGCGCCTGTGTAAATGTATTCTAATACTGAATCACATTATTCAGTAATCGAATCTAAAAATCACAAAGGCCTCCCAGGTAAGGTTTCAGATGCTGTCAGGTATCTGTGAACGTATTGATAAAACAGTGATGGCACCAACAACGTGAATGCCATGCATCACACATCACATTTATGCAATTGATTTTCAATTGATTTTCCTGCATGCAAATGAAACACATGTACATTTGCAGGATTGCAGGCTTTTGTATTTGACCTAGAACATCACAGGACAGGTTTATCATGGATTGAACAGAGTTTCAAAGAGCACTCCAGCGCTGTCATTCTGTCAATCCATTGTATGATAATCTCTGAGTGTGTGTGTATGCAAGTCGGTTTTGGCTGTGTGTGCTGTTTCGGTGGTCTTTGAACAACGTATCCATGCAGCAGAGATCAGAGGCCATCCCTGACACCTCACTCCCATTAACCAAACATCAGCAGAATTTTATTCTATCTCTGTCTCTCTCTCTTTCCCTCCCTCCCATTCTCTTCCGCTGACTGGCAGTCTTCACGTGGTGAAGTTCATTAGCCCTGGGGACGGGTGGGAGAGGGATAAGAGAGGGGGAAAAGAGAGATGAAGTTGGGAGAAAAGAGAAAAACAGACAGTGACCTTGGTTACGGAGATGGGTAAATGATCAAACGAGCTGGCAGTTGTGTGTATGTGTGTGTATTTATGCCAAACGTGTGTGTGTGAGTGTGAGGTAAAGTAGGCGTAAAACAGTAACTCAATAAAGGATCAGTCACATCCAAGGAGCCTGGGGAGCCCACGCTGCTGACTGCGCACTTCAGCGGCTATGAATGTGTGTGTGTGTCTGTATGTGAGCCACAGGAGTGTAGTTGGATGCCCTCCGCTGAGCTCGCCAGCACCTGCTAATTACCTTTCTCTACAGAGCAATGCTTTTAGCAAGAAAGAGGGAGAAAGGAGGAGAGGCGGGAGGGGGGGTTGCGGGTATTGCTTCTCATCTGTGAAACACCTTGAATGTGACAGTTGCCAAGACGTGTGGCCGAGGCGGAGAAGGGGAGGTGGGTGGATTTGGAGCAGAAGATGCTGTGGTCAGCTAAGTGGAGAAAACACTGTCATTTGTCACAGACAGAGAAAAGTGCCAGATATCACATCGCACGTTCACACTCGTCTCTGCTCCAATAAGCCCCGGACTCCCAGGACGTCTCCGTCCTCAGTGGCTCGGATGACAGTACACGTATAGAGCGAGCAACAGACTGATGTAGGGGGGGAAAATGTAGAAAAGACGGCTAATCGTCAAGTCCCTCGCTGTCAGCAAACGGGAACAGGCAGTTCTCAGGTTTACAAACAGATGGTCATCCATAATGCAGCTTCTTAGCTGTTTTATGTGAGATGTCAAGCTGTGATGAATTATCAATAGGCAGAGTGCCATCTAATAAAGGGTAACCACATTTTCAAAACCCCAAACCAGGACTTCTGTGTAAATGTACATGCACTTGCACACACAGTAATTAGTGTAAACACCTATTTGATTTTGAGCTTGATATGTTTACAAGAAATTAAGTAAATGCATTAGTAAGCTGTGATTTATAAACATTTGCATTGAACCTTGATTAACATATTGTTGCATATTATCGTGTTAGCCTTTCTGACTAGACATCAAACTGTCTCTATGCCCTCCAGATAACAGCTCCATGGCCACTCCGACGACAAGGGAGAGCTGTGATAGACAAGTCTACCAGAAACCCCCATCAGGCAGGGAGGGCTGCGAGAGGGTATCTTACCCTGCAGGACAGAAGCTCCCAGCAGGTCTCCACCACGCTCCCTTCATCTTCCCCGAAGGCCTGTCCTCCATAGAGACCCTGCTCACGAACATCCAGGTGAGGCTCTGCCGGGGCTCTATTATCGCTATTATACTCCGAGATGAATAGGGAGGGAGGTGAGCCACTCTTTGGGATTTCCTGAAATGGTAAATAGCAGACAAGGCAGACATTTAAGAAATGCAGTAATTGGAATGGGCGTGTGCTGACCTGCTTCTCAGATTTTACATGTCTTTGTTATGGCAGAGTCACAATGAATGCGCTCGCCGGTTCGGTTTACACAGGAAAAAAAAACACATGTTGTTAACCTCATTTGCTCCTGATGTGATATCAGTTCCGTCTTTCACATGGAGTTAAAAGATCAGTGTTGATTTCATTGAGAAAAGTATTGCTTTCCTGCTAATTACATAAGTTCACTGTGATCTTTGTATTTTGACAGTGAGCTGGTTTACATCCTCTCTGCTTAAAATAACTGCAGCTCATTTAAATCTATTTTAATCCTGAAAGTTTAAAAGCACTCAGTGCCATTAAAAGATAAATATTTACCCAACATTAGGTGATTACTCTCTGAGTCTCCTGGCTTTCGTTCGGTGTGTAACCTGTTGATGTTTGCATGTGTGTCTCCAAGCAGGGTCTGCTGAGGGTTGCCATAGAAAACGCCCGGGCGCAGGAGAAGCAGGACCAGCTGGAGAGGACGGAGCTGAAGCTGGAGCTGGTCCGAGAGCGGGAGCTAAGAGAAACCTTAGAGCGGCAGCTTAGCATCGAACAGAAAAACAGAGGTAGCAATCCGCACAGTATCTGTAGATTTTCCCATGGAGATTATTCTAATTTGCAGATCTTTACATCTTAACACTGGAAATTCTGCTGCACAGCAAAAACAGTTTGGTCTAATCCACTTCTAAGCTGATGGGACGTCCAGTAACTTGAAAATCAGATCAGGAAGAGTGGACACCTACTGTATATTACCGCCTTAAAGCATCTGCAGAGGTGAATTAGACTGAGGTTGGCAGTATACTCCAAAGTAAATCAGGTTTGGCGTGTTGCTTTCAAATACAGCACAGTGAGAGCAAATGCCAGTCAAAGGTCGTTTCCTTGATAAGGTCACACGGGATGGAGACGTTGGTAGAAGGTTCCAATGAAAATTGGTCACATGATCCTGTTAACCTGTTGCATGTGTGGAAAAGCTTTCAATCAGTTTTTGACAAAACCTGTCAACCAGCCTCTGTCAACGCAGCCATGTCAAATATATAAGTTGACACTTACTGACTGAATCTCATTAAAACCCCAGCAACAAAACCATGAAAGTCCCTCAGAGCTCTTAATGTAATGATGCAGGAAAGTCAGGAGACAAAAACACAGCAACAGACAGAAATGATGTTATGTACTGAAATATTATATAGAAAACAACATCCTGTGATCTGTCCTTCATCTTCTTCTTCTCTTCTTCTTCTTCTCTGTTTAGTTCTGATCCAGAAGCGCCTGAAGAAGGAAAAGAGAAGTAAGAGGAGACTACAGGAAGCTTTGGAGGAGGAGGTCAAACTCCGAGATCAGGCCGAGCACAGCCTCCTGCACACTGCCAACACACACACAGGTACTTTTTTTTTTTAAAGTTCTCATGTATTACATTTCTGTTTTGACTCCGTTTTTGTTGCCAGTTCCTCATTTTCATATTAAATGTCACCAAGCCGTCAGTTCAACATAGCCTTGACTGTTCATTAGCCTCTAATTAAGTGTCCTTATTAATTAATGACCAAACTACAGGCCATCAATCATCGGCGGTGCCTCCTCACACAGAACCCGTGACCCAGGACGTGGATGGGAGCAACCACGCCGACAACAGGCTGGACACCAAGGCAACAGTACAAGGTACAGGTGTGCAAATAACAGACGGCCTCCTCAGTTTGAGTAAAAGCTGCTGCCACTGCTGAAACACGGAAACTTAGAACAAACAACTCTTATATAGAGATAGGTTTTTATTATGTGCCACCTGAGAACAGAAAATATTATGACAGTGTATCAGGGCCATATTGAACATCAAATAATAAAGTTGTAAATGAAACTAAGTCAGAATCTTATGAGACATATGTCTTAATTTGATTAGAAGAAATTATAAAATAACGGAATAAATCAAATAGAAAATTAAGAAATAAGCATCAAGGAGAGAATCTGTTCACCAGAGTTTCCTTTAAATATCATGCAGACGTAAAAGTCGACCATTAATGAACTTTCCTCCAAGTCTGTGTGATTCTTTCTTCAGAATTCTTTTTCTGTAGAATTACAAACACTTTTTTTCCCCTTTTTTGGCCTAATACATAAAATATAAATGTTCATATTAAGTAAAAACATAAAAGTTTTTTAAAGCTGATCCTGTGATCAGTATGACAAAGGTATGTGTATAAGTATTTCTAAAGGCACTGCACCAAGTTTGTGGGTAATGAACAGTCTTGAACAGTCATGACTTGTCATGTTTGGTAAATGATTCAGTTCCAATGTAAGAATTGTGAAATAAACGGTGATATACCTGCTGGTCGGGATTTATTTTGCTCCTGACAACAGATTTCATTATTTCACCTCCTCTCGGCTTTTGATGCTTAACTGACCAGTCTACTGGAAGGGTTTTCAAAGATTTCACACAGAGACGGCTCCTGACAAATTGAACAAAATTAAATGAAGCGTGAGGCAGTTCATCTGGGCTACCATTTTAATGGAGTCTGGCGTTTTAATATATTTATATTTGCCAACGTTATTGTCCTCGCAGGGATAGATTAATAAGAATTTCTCACGTGTAACATCTTAAACAGACAGAAAAAGAAAGGGCTGTGATCTCTGGACCCCGACCTCATCAGGAGAGTGCGCCGCTCGAGCCCACCTCTGCTCCACGCCGTGCCAGGACCGCCACACGAGCCGGCGTGCTTGTTCAAAGGCAGTTTTTAATTGAATGTCAGTGAAGCAAGAAGAAAACTGGCCACTAATTAACGGCTGTCTTAATTGTCCTCGTGACGAGTTTGTTTGGACATCATTTGCATAATTAACACCCAGTAATAAATCATTTAAAGGGGAATTGTCTGTCAGACAGCAGGGCAGGATGTGGTCTCTTTGTGCCAGGAAGTTTTATAACAAAAAACAGGGATCAGGGGCCGAAACATTTTCAACTCAGACTTTACTAAATTATGATCTTTTAGTAAGGACATGGCTTTATATGGTCTACTTCAATATTTATATGAATTCATTAATTATACACTGCATTTTACATCCTGTTGTTACAGTCACTGCAAAATGAAACTGTCCTAGTTGAACCTCCACCAAGGAGGTTGTGTTTTTGTCTGCGTTTGTTTTTGTCAGTGAGCAGGATTATGCAAAAACTACTGGACAAATTACCACATAACTTGTTCAATGGACGTGGTATGGATCAGGAAAGATCCCATTTAATTTTGAATTAAAATGTGATTTCATAAGTTTGAATGTTAAGAATTTAAATGGTGCTTTATTAATGTGGATTTTTTTTGTGAATTTCAGAGGGCAGAGTGTTCCTGCAGACCACTGGGATGTACTGAAGTTGGAATGGATGGATGGATGAATGGACGAATGAAAGGATGAAAGAATGGATGGATGGAAGTGTGACGAAATTCCTCCTTTATGAGACATACAATCGACAGGCATGCTCAGTGGCATCTGAGATCCACGTTGACTCCCCAACATTTCAACGGCGACATTTGAACTTTTCCATTGTTCTCTCGTTTTAATTTATTGCAGTTATCACCAAATCTTGGCCGTAGTGGGAACAGTACTTTATTCTGATGATGTGTTTCACTGTGTTTCTTTCGATCGAGGTTTTTAGATCCTAGATGAAGACGACCATAGTTGTTTTTTTGTCAGTGCTGTTTATCTGGACACAAGTGCTGAGTATTACTTGTAACAGAGTCGTGTACATATATAGTCATCATTTTTGTTATTATTATCATCAAAAAAAGACAATGGCATGGTGTACAGTCAGTAAATGACTTGTATTGTGTATGTTATGCAGTAGTGCAGTTTGACAATACAAACAATACAAATCCTTTTTATTAAATTGTGTTAGTGCTTCTTTCCTTTTTTTCCTCAACGTTTCATTTATTTAATTGTTTTCATGTGAATAGAAATCTTTATTGATTTCTCTGAAATACACCACACCGCTGGACCCAATGGAATGTGGCTTTATAGTTTGATTTATTTATCCTTTCTTGTGACACAAAAAAAAAAAATAGTTCTGCATCCTGTGATACAGTGAACCCTTGAGATTTGTGTTGTGCGTACGGAGGAGGGGGAGGTCCGTGTGCTTGCATGTCTTTACATATATGAGGGAGTGTGGTGGTGTGACATTGATTCTTGCTCCATCTCCAAAAACATGCACGTAAGTATTGACGGACGGACAGGAAGGTGCTGAGCAGGGTCACATGTAAAATGTCCTTTAGCGAAACATGTTGACGATGCAACACAGCTCCGTGGCTGCTCTCAATTTTTTATTATTTTATCCCTACAGAATAGAGAGGAGTGAAAAACTTTAAAAGCAAAACTTGTGTCGGTAATGATTCACTTTTATGGTTAATTTGCAGGGAAATAAAAAAGACACAAAGAATAGAGTTGCAGTAAGGAAATGTGGTTATTTTCTATTAAATATTAGCAAAGCAGGAGATTAAACTATCTAATTTAAAGAATGAATAATATTTTATGGCACCTTTAGGATTAAATCATTGAAATGTCTGTAAAAAAATCAATTGTGGCTCAACTTAAAAAAAACAACTAAACTATTCATATATAAGATAAATGAAATCATCAAAACTGAATTGAGTACTGCTCAAAGCAAAGAGTGTGTAGCTGCAGACATGCAACATCACACCGAGTGCTCCTCAACAAATGCAGAGGGCAAAAGGATGAATATGTAATAAATGATGTGCGGGGGTCAATGATTAAATTGCTGGTGAACATATCTAAAGCAGATAATTTCCCCTAGGAGAGAAGGTGGATCCTCAGGATGCTCAGTGAAAAGCAAAATTAAGTTTTCTTAAGTCGCAAATAATATATTTCACATTGTTCTGAATCCCTTTGTTTAGTCAAAAGAAAAAAGACGAGAACTCATTCTACCCTGTCTCAATGTGCAGAGTGCCATTTCCTGGACATAGACAGATAAGCTGTGTTGCAGGACTGAAACAATACCTCTGTTACAAGCAATTCTTCCTGAATACAGAGCGTCTGACAAGTGAATAGCAATGATTCACATAAATGAACATGTGAATGAGTCATCAGCTTTTTGACCACCTCACAGGCAGTGTTGACTAAAAAGGTTTGTGACTTCATTCAGCAACGCTCCACTCCTTCACACACACACACACACTCTCTCTCTCTCTCTCTGTCTCTCTCTCTCTCTCTCATGCACACACATACCCAAACACACACATATGGACAAACATCACTCACAATTCACAGAGTGGCATTGTCCTGCTGAGAGATGTGTAATGGAAAAGATAAATGGAGGATAAAGCTAAGGTGACAGGGCCTAGCATGCATGCATGTGTATTTGCATGTGTGTGCGTGCGTGTGCTTGTGTGTCCGCATGTGTGCACCGCACAACAGACCAGCAAACCATCTGCTCATCTCCTCTTAATGAACAAAGCAAACAGCAGGAGTCAAGGCTGTCTCCAAATCTGGAGTCTCTTTATTGGTAAGCACACAAACACACACACACACATGCAAACACACATCTCCGCGCTGTTTAATCTTATTATCTTTGATTGAGAACAGGGGCAAAGCAACCTTTTTAGACCTCACTCCTACATCAGTGACAGAGAAGGTCTGAAACACAATTAGCAAGCTGTTCCTGAGCTCTGCTTTGCACTCACATCTGACCACCGGCAGCCAAATAGACCTAATGGGTGGGAACTAACCAATGGGAACTAACACGCCACTGCATCTGCGGATGATTGGGAAATGCAACACTATTAGACAGCTGTTCGCCATATCTTTTCAAATGTACTTGGACGTAACATAAGCATCGGATCTAATGGCTCAGGAGCAATCAACGCCGGGCTCAAAGGTACACACAGCGTTTGATGTGAATAAAACTGGCAGCCTGTAGTGTAAGACAAAGCAGGGCCTCTGCAAAGGAAGTCTGGACCTTGACAAGATATGACACTGTGTGCATGAGGCCAGAGCACCAGAAGAAAAAGTCATTAATCCAGACTTTGTGCAGTCACATCCTGCTCAAGGCCCCAAAGATAATTAACAGTTAGCACTCTGTCAGAAAGATGATCACATGGCTTGAAGAGGTGAAACATTCCATGTGCTGCTTGTATGCATACATCCAACAAACCCATAAACACATATCACACACTGAGCGAATGGTCATAGATGACAAGCATGAAGGTCAAACATGCTGGTGCTTCAGGGCCTGGAAATGCCCTGTCTGAGGCGTGTGAGGCACGAGCTGCGTGGAGTCCTGGATAAAGAGACTGGCCCCATCATCAGGAGGATCCTCCAGCTCCAACATCCAACTCTGCTGAAACATCTGTGAGCAAGATGCTGAAACCCAGCTGCGGGGGTCAGATCAGTGGTTCCCAGCCTGGGCGTGTTGGTGGTCACCAGGGAGACAAAGTCCGCAGATGGAGATGATCCTGCTCCCATCACTGTGTGGATGCATTTCTGTGGAATCTGTCACGATACATTTTGCAGATTTGCTTAAAATAGTGACTCTCTTACTTGAGTATTACTTTGCGCTTCTACTCCACCACAAAACAGAATAGAACATCGAAACAACAAATAAAGAAGAGTTATTTTATCAATATACTACAACTATTGATAATTCCTTAATTTATTTCTCCTTTTTTAAATTTTTCTGTCATTTTATTTTTAAGAGCACCCTGGTCAAGACATCACACTAAACAGGGTTGCACATGTTCATACTGTTTAAAAGTAAGCACAAAACTATTAAAAATCTAAATGAACAGAATCATGATTTATTAAAAAGTATCCATCAAATATTCCTCACGAGTGCTAAACATCAGGGATCAAACAGGGACAAAATGAATTAGTCAAAACACCTACAGCCAGATGTGCCTGTCTCCAAGTCGTTCGAAATGAGGCTACTTTAAATGCATCCAGTGAGACCAGCTCCCTCAGATTCAGGTGATTCTGGACGCTCCCTCTCCCCCTGCACGTCTCTTTATGTGCTCAGCAGTATGCAAAGTGATTGAAATTAGCCCAACCTTTGCAAGCTGCAACATTAAAGTGATGTACACACTAATTCATCTCTTATTATAATCTCATAATATAAAATACTGTTTTATTTTATTTTATTGAACCAAAATTGAAGATTTTCCACTTCTGGCAGTTTTAAGTTTACTTTTCTGCCAAATCTTTTTCCAAAACTTAAGTGTTGCTAGCTTAACACCTTTTTTTTAACCTTCTTTCAAATTGTGACATCCATTTTTCAACATGTTCACAATTTTCCATGGGAATAATAATAATAATAATAATAATAATAATAATAATAATAATGCATATATAGGGAACTGATATGAGTGTGGGCAATGTAATGCAAATTGACTGAATTCAAGGGAATTGTTGGCCCTTGGTGGAGTGCACTCTACAGATTTTATTTCTTTTAATTTGTTATTTATATCATTAGTTTTCATCTTGGGCTTAAGTTATTCTATCTAGAAAACACATTTGTAGAATTAAGTCAAATTCCACAGTGAATTAAAGACTGGGCAGACTGATTAGGAGGGACAGCTCGGTCCTGGGATACCCCCTTGACCCAGTGGAGGTGCTGGGACAGAGGAGAATGATGGTGAAGCTGTCCTCTCTGATGGACAACCAGTCCATCCCCTTGCAGGATATCATCACAGCTCCTGATTCACCATCAAGTATCTGAAGGTGAGGTACAACCAGCTCTGCTCCCAGTAGAACTACACGCACCCATCACGGACTGTTAACTCAGGTTTAAATCTCTTTACTGTGCAATATTAATTCTGTCTGTGCAATATAATGGTTCAATCCATTCACTGTACATATTCTCACACTGCACATATGTTTCTTGTTTTTACACTGTATATGTTATCTTTATTCCATTCATATTTTGTATATTCATAACACTTAAGTATTGCATGTTACTAATTATTACTCACTGATGCCTCTTATTGACTCTTGCTGCTGAAATATTGCTAATTTCCCCATTGTGGGACTAATAAAGGATTATCTGATCTTAAAATCAGTGAACAGAGGGTGAGAATGTTTTTATAATCCAGCTGCACATGTTTAGAAATGTATTAAATGGATATATTATTGATATTCTACACTCTCTGTTGTTTCTCTGGGACCATGCATGGATGTAAATATGTTCTTCATGGAAGTTTAACAAAAATATGTTTTACATCCACAATACAGAGCAACAGCGCCCTCCTCAGGTCAACTCCGGTGTTATTATAGCAGATTGCGAAGCAGCCTGTTTTGGTTTTGTCGGGCTCCCGTAGAGCGCCTCCTCCCTCCTCCTCCTCCCTCTCTCCCTCCCCTCCCAGCATGGACCCTCACCCTAACTTCACTCCGGTGTTCCGCTGTTAGCGTCGTTCGGTCTCGGTGGTTCCCGGTGTTCGTCTGGACCCTGCGGCTCCTCCACACGCCATGTTCACCACCACCGGCTCCCGGGGCCTGTGTGAGTATCCCCCGCTGCGGAGTTAAGCCCGAGCCGGGGCTGTCGCTGCCCTCTCCCCGCGGCTCCTGTCACTTCCACCCGGTTAGCTCGGCTAACTGGTGCTAGCATGGCGCCCCGTCATTCATTGACTCCAGGCTGCGTTTGTGTGTTTTAGTTTCCGTCAGGTGATTAATAACCCGACATCTGTTGTCCACATCCGCTGCTTCACTCAGAGGAGGTGTTCGTGTTATGAAGAGCTAAATGTTTCATATAGAAATGCTATCGACTGAATGTTAGCTAATTCCTCGCCAGCCAAGTCATCCACCATCAATACTCCTGACTTGCATTTGTTATATTACCATTATAATAAAGTCAAAGCTGGCAGTGTCTCTTCTTTCTTTAGTGGTGGAGGAAGTATTCACATCCTTGACTGAGTACAAACACCACTGCTCTCAAATATGTAAACACAAACAGGAAATTGTACTTGTACGTAGCTTAATAGATTATTATCACTGATGGAAACTATATGAAACACCACATTGATTAGCTAGAGCCACGTGTTTGTTTTGTCCAGTCAAGAATCCACAAAGTATCTTAGATTAAACAATATTTAATCAAATGAAATTAGAGCAGCACCCTTTCACATTCAAATTTGATATTTATATGATCATACAAATCCTTCATTCATTTCCATCACTTGATTCATTAATTCGTGCTCTTTCATTAGTATCTTGAAGTACCAGTCGGTGTGACTTGGACAGAAACAAGTGAAGTACATACATAAGTATTTAAAGGCAGTACTTGAGTATATTAAATACCTTTTCACTCCTGGTGTTGTGTGTAGATATGGCTCCTCTGTCTAAAGGCCTCCTGCTGGTTCTCAATGGGCTGACTGTGATGCTCACCCTGCTGCCTCAGTACCAGGAAATGTTTGTGTACAACATACAGGCTGTCATGCAGCAGCACCAGGTACGTCTTCAGCATCTGTTTTGGACACCAATAATCATAAACCTATATCACTGGCATATTGTTTCATAACTGAAACTGAAAGTTCATTCTTGACCATGGAAATAACGCAATTTTCACTCGAGGTCCACGTGGAGCTTTCAACCGTATCTCATGGTCTGTTTAAGTGAATGAAGTTTGCACATTTGTCATGATGTTGACTGTGTTATCATCCCATGACCAGTGTTACCTCTAATCTGAGGTGCTGATCACCAGAGCGAAACAAGTCTAAAGACTAAAGTTGACTATGTAGGCCACGGAATGCCACCTGAGTTAGATCCATGCTGATGAAGACCATGCAATGCGTTTGAAAGTTCTGAAACCTTTTTTTTTTTATCTCCAATGGTCATAATGTTGTGCATCTATAACATGTGTGTATAATTCTGCTCTCCTTTGTGCTGCAGGTGTGGAGGTTGTTGTGTGGCCGGCTCGTCTGTGTTGACGTGAAGGACTCATTTTGTAGCAGCCTGCTCATTTACAACTTCAGAATCTTTGAGAGGAGGTTTGGCACCAGGAAGTTTGCTGTGAGTACCAAATCTCCTAATTGATGAATGTGAATGTACATGGATACACGGAACACAGTTACCTTCATGAACTAAAGCAATACACTTTTGTAAGAGGATTAAATGTGTAAGCCACAGTCAGAGACAAGTTTCACCTGTGTGGCAACTTCCTCTTTTCAAGAAGATAATACTTGAAGGCCCAGTGTGTAAGATTTAGGTGAAAGGGAACTATTGGCAGAAATTTAATGTAGAATAATCCTCATGATGTTTTCACTAGTTCATTTCATCTAAATTGTATGAATTGTAGTTTTGTTTACCCCAGAAAAGGCCCTTTATATTTAAATACTTTATATTTACATCGAGGGGACCCTCTCTGCGGAGGCCGCCGTGTTTTTTTACATTAGTCCAGACCGTACAAACTAAACACCTTTTGAGTTTTTATGACAATTAAAGGCGACCACAGGTTCTTTTTCATGTTTGGAACTCTATATATCATAAAATTCTACACACTGTAACTTTAACTTCCTCATCTGGCAGAACGCAGTTCTCACTGACTTGCTTCATAAACCATGAAATGGTTGAAATCATGTGTGCAGTTTTCTAACCATCATATGTGTTGCATCTCTCAATTCCAGTCCTTCCTGTTTGGCACGTGGTGTTTGTCTGCGCTGATGGACTTCTTGTTGGTGCAGGCTTTTCAGTTTCTATTTGACTATGAAGTGGAAGAACTGTCCGCAGGACTGTAAGTAGCTTGGACGCTTAAGTAGCCACAAACTACATCCCCACTAATACTTACTTTTCTGTCTTACATCCACACTCGTCCAGAGTTTTCAAGACTCCAGAGACTTCTGGAAAAGCTTCTGACCCTATTTTGGGGTCTGTTTCCTGTTAACACTGGCTGAATGGTCATGTGATGTGCATTTTCATTAGTTTCAGTATGGATTTAGATTATCTCTAAAGCAGTATGAATGTGCTGGAGAACTGTAAAGTAAATAGCGTTTTGTTCTTTTGGCCACTGAGGATCCTCCATAACACAGAATAAACTGCCTTGTATTCAGTTCGGTTTATATTGTACGAAGGAAATATACACATCATGTGTGATATATGTAGAAAATCCTATTTCACCTCCACATATCAGCATGTAAGCCTCAGGCGGTATCCATTTTCTTTATTTCATAATCCCTTCCCTACATCACTATTGGGTATATTGCATGTAAATGGTGGTGGACTGTGATGGTAGGATACTATCAAATGCCACAAAAGCAGCGAAATAAAAAGATTTAATGAAATATTAAGTTATTAATCAGAGGAAGTGATATTATAAAGTAAATACTTCCAAGGGCCCAACACCCTTACCCAACATTATCTTTCCTTGATTTCCTGAAATGCTACTTGTTCCACTGAACATCAGTTTGTTTTATATTTGTGGTGTGTATTAAGCGACATGACACACAATCTGATAATTACAGTGACGAGTTTGAAGTTAAAGTATGAAATGCTCTTTCTTTTGTTCGTCTCTGTGTTGGTCATCTCCATCTTCTTCCTTTTCTCCTCTCACAGGCTTGCTCCAGTCTTCTCTCTGTTTGTGCCTTTCTACCTGTCGATCCCAAAGATGCCAGTCACTCAGGTGCTGGGCCACATTCACATCACCAACAAGACTCTGGTCTACATAGTCGGCTTACAGGTAAGCCCATGTTCTACTGTGAGCAAGTGTGTATTTGTATTGCTTTGTCTTCTTGTGTTGTTTTGAGTTATTGAGAATTTCTCCAGTTGTGATCCTCATGGTTTCTTTCTTGCACTCTCTCCTCCAGCTGTTGACATCCAGCCCATTCATGTGGCTTCTTGCTCTCAGCGGACTGGTGAGTAGCCAAATTCCTCTTGTTGTTTACTAGGTATCTAGGAATTGCCCCAATATTTAAACTGCTCTCGTGTCAGCCAGAGAATTAATGTGCTGGGGGGGCTCTACAGAGATGTAGTGTTGTTTGTTTCTACATGTTGAGGCTAAGAGCTAACACTTCTCATTCAGTCCTGTTATCAGTGTCAGAATAAAAAGATTTTCTCAAAACTAGAGCTGCATTTTTTGTTTAACTAAACAGTTGATAGACACAGAACTTATCAGCATCTTTTCTGATTATCTGTTTATCACTTTGGTCCTTGTCAAATATTTTCTATTTTGCTGTTTGTCTCAGTTTTATATCTTTGTAAGATGGAGATTATTGACTGGTGATATATTGTCGGATATTTGAACATGTCCCATTGGATTTGGAAGTTGTGATGAGCCATTTTTGAATGTATTGACATTTTAAAGAAGAAACACCAGCAGATTGATCGATAATGAAAATATTTGTTCTTTGCAGCCCTTCTTAAATGAGGTCTTAATATATCTGGATATACCAGATTGTGTCCTGCAGCAAATTTCATGCAGTACATCCATTTCCATACTAAATGCAAATTCTTTTGCGAATGTACCTTCCAGATCTCAGGCGGGCTGTTCTACTCCAATATCCTCCGGTTACAAAAGATCCTCTTCGTACCCGCTTGGATGTCTCGTATTGGACGGTATATTTTGGAGCCAGTCTTCTCAAGTGAGTCCAACCTGCAGTTATCACATTCACAAATGCTTTGCAAACCAATGTTGCAGGGCTTGATTCACAGTTGTAGTCTATTTCTCTTTCTAACTGAGGAGTTTTAACATAATAATGTCCACTTTAGGCATTTGAACACTGATTTGCTGAGTCATTTTTAATTCTCTTTTTGTTTTTTCAAGTAACTAATGTTGAAATGAGGATCTGTTTTAAAGATGTTCTCTTCTGGTAAACTTGAGCCAGTTTTCCACTTTGTCTTGTGAAACATTTGTTATACTTACTGAGGCTAATGAGCTAAAGCAGCTCATACTCCCAATGTCCTAGACATCACTTATTAACAAAGAGGAAATTACTTGTCAAAACAAATCAGTTGTGTTCATTGTAAGGAGGGAATTTATGGGTCGGCAATGTCTTAATTGAATAGTGGAATGAAATCATGCAGTATTCGTTCTGGGGATGTGGTTTTTCATGTGAATGCACTCATCACTTTATTCCTACAAAGTAAAACATTAACTTTCTGTCTTTTTAATTTCAAATGTCCTGCATCATCATTGAAAGTCTCAGTTGTGAGAGAGTGTATTTTCCTGTGATTAGTCTGTGCTGAGAATCTGAGACAGTTTTAAGAGTGAGTTGGTTTGGTATTTGCTATGTTTCTATTTGAGATATGATGTATTGTCACAAGCAAAAGATTAATATCTTGAATCCTGGCACTAACTCTGGAGGAATCCTTTTTAAACACACACCTCTCTTTGACGCCCTATTGTGTTAAACAGATCTTTTACACGTTTACGTATTTTTTTGTCTGCTGCTCTATTAATATGTTATTAATGTTTTTACCTTTGGTCTTGCAGGCTCCCAGCCAATCAGCGAGACTCCTCTGGGGATGGGGGCCACTCTGGACATCCAGAGGCAGCAGAGGATGGACATGCTGGACCAGCAGCTACTGCTGGCCCAGTACAATGAGGCCCGGAGGAACACAACACACCAGCCACAGGTACGTCAGCACACACCAACTTGTTACTGCTTGGTATGCACAGCCTGACCTCAGTGAATTTTACAGGATTTGTAGTTGTGTAATATGCACAATCTCTACATGTGTACAAATACTTGATCAAGCTTCCTTGGTGTCTGTGTGTGTGCAGGCTGGGTTGTTACAGTGGACCAGGTTGTTTCCCTCATTGAGACACAGAGGACAGAACAGACCCCCAATGCAGCCCCACCCTCAGGCCCAGACACACCCGTCAACCCAGCCGCCACTGTTGGACAACTCGCCTGTCGCAGAGGATCAGGTGGGTGTTTGTCTGTGTGTGTCTGTATCTCTTTACCTTGATAACAATAGGTAGAACACAGTTACTTACTGTAATGTGTAGATATTATATCATATTGTATGAACTGGATGGGTTTTTAATACACAGACAGATTTCTACCTCTATCACCTTATTTTTACTTTGTGCTGGGAAACCATATGAACCATATTCCCAGGTGATCGGCTGCTCCCGTCTCTCACTTAGTTTTTTTTTTTTGCCTCATAGGTTGCACGATTAGTGGAAATGGGCTTTTCCAGGACTGATGCCCTGGAGGCCCTGAGAGCTTCAAACAACGACATCAACATGGCAACCAACTTTCTCTTGCAGCACTGAGAGCAAGAACGCACTCAATGAGAAAAACAGGTGAATGAGGACAGACTGAGAAAACAGGAAGAGAATCAACCAAAGCAGAGAAGGACAAAACAGAGCAGAGAGAAAATGTCGGACAGAATGAAAGTGAACGAAGAAGAAAAGGAGAGAAGAGAAAATACATTTGTACAGATCATCTGCTGTGTCACTGCCTCCCTCAGGCAGTGTTTGGCTGACCCGACCTGAACTGAGCCTGACAGGCCCATTAATGAAGTGTGAAGCACAAAGTGGGAGACATTTGTGTCATAGCTTTCTGATGGTCATCAGTGTGTGAAACAGGCGTCATAGCTCAAGGCAGAGAAGTTAGACCTCTTGCTCCGAGGGGGATCCCTATGAAACATAAACAGAATCTAAAGTGATGAGAGCTTCTCGTCACAGTCACACCTCAGACACATCAGTCCTCAGTCCAGTGGTGGATATCAAAGGATGCTGAGGCAAACTGAAGTTCCACACACCGTCCACACGGATACAAAGTTATGGCGATGTGAAATAGTTTTGTATAACCCACTGTCATGTACTGCCGTTATATTTTCCAAAATGGCTACTGTGTAACCAGCGTCTGAGTCGCCGATAACCTGTCAGAGATGATACGTGTGACAGAAGATCAAAGACTCACAAGGTTTTTGAGTCAATGATCTGATACGTTTTCGTCATCATCAGGTTTTGAATATATTTTCATCTTTCACTAAGATGATGAGAGTGAAAACAGACCCCTGCTAAAACTTTATGTTCAATTCCATTAGGAGGTGCTGAGGTGATGGTTACAAGTTGATGAATTGAGGTTAAAGAATCCAAAGCAACACATCTGACCATGGTTTTGTCATTCAGTTGTTGTTTCTTTACTTTGGCAGTGTTTCATAGAGGCAGCAGGTCTCAACCCTTTCCTGCTTTTAGCCGTTTTAACAAAGCAAGTCAGTTTGACTGACAGCGACTGCAGCAGCCCGATTTTTTTCAGAGCTCACCGCTTTGGCCCATTTGACCTTTTATTCTTCAAGTACACTGTTGCTGACAGACGGAGGGTGTTAAGCAGGATATGGGTCAGATGGGCTATCTCAGGGTCTCCGAAGTGACCTCCCCTGTTAACGACATTCACATTTACACACACGGGTGCAGGCGTTCAGGTGCAGGTCATGTTTCACACCCTGGATTGTTCCTTTTATCATTTCATGCTTGCTTTCATCTTTCATGCATACACACAAACTCACACACTGCTCAAGGTTTTATTTATTCCGTCTTAGCCGAGTCTTTTCTCTGCCAGCACACGTCTGAAACTTGGTCTTAAACATTTGATGATATTTATTAAGCAATATCATGACAAGAGACATACAGTATATGGAGACTATGCACTGCATAGTTATTACATTGTGTGTATACATGTGGAAATGTTTTGTGCAAGAGAAGTAATACAGCCACTAGGTATTGATGTCAAAAAGCAGATGCTAGTTTTATATTTTGTGCATAATAATATTGATAATATATGACCACTGAGATTAGTCTGTCATTTGTGTGTATGTATATTTGAGAGTGAAATAATAGTTTATGGATGTGATGAGGGAGTTGTTGCATGGACAACTTTCTGATGAAATGTAAAGAATTATATTTGATCTGTGGAATAAATCGACTTGATGACTAATTATTTACTTTGCGTAGGACTTATTTATTAAGAAAATAATTATCTATTTGTGAATACTGTTTATTACGGTTGCCTAATGTGTCACCCACGTCCCCAAAATCTATTATTCAAAGTAACATTCTAATAGCTTTAATGCAATGTCATATCATCTCCTGTTCTTTTTCCAGCATTTAGCTCTGAACTCTAAAGCAGCTTCCTTTGTTTGAAGGGTTTATTATGGGATTTCCTTTTGAGCGTTCTGTTATCACTCACCTGAGATCAGTTAGATTTTTCTGGCAGAAACTGGTATCTATAAAAAAAGGAAATTGGTTTTGTTTGTGCATTAGTCTGTAGTCTGTCTTTTCTCACCGTCTGTCTCACTTGTCTGAGATTCATCTCTCCTTTTTCTTTAGGCTTTTGAAAAGAATTCCTGCATGCATTCATACAAGCGTGTACCTGTGCTGCTTTTTTGACCTTTTTGTGATTAGGAAAAAATTATGTATTCCAAACAAATCTCGGCCAGATGGAATTTTGTGATTCCTCAAAGAGAAAAAGGAAATGTGCATCCATAAAGTTATATTATAAAGCTTCCAAAATAAGTGAGGTGGACATCATGCACAATCATTTTAACTCTACACTCCGAGGGCAGATCCAAGGATTTGGTCCAATTTCTTCATTATTATTCTCAATGAATCATTTTATAAATCTTGATGAAAATATACATAACACTGTATGTTTGTTTCAGGAAAATGCAGTTGACATTAAAATAATAATAAAATAATATTAACCACAATTCTTTCTGGTTATTTAAAGGTTTGAATAATTCTCTACAACACCATCACTTAAAATGAGGCAAACCCAAATTTAAGTGCAACCACTCTGCAATGAATTTGAGTTTGTTTTTTAAACATGACCATGAACAGCCTGAAAAATGTCTGCCTGATGATGTCAGGTTTCCTTTCGACACTAGATGGAGACATTGACCCAGATCCATTGTTGTTATTGCCAGTGAAGCCCTTTGCCTCTGCCACACCCACCCTGCTCTGATTATTCCAGGGAGCAGACAGCTCCAGCATCATCTTGCTCCAGGGTGGCTGAATATCAATGTAGGGAAAAATATGCACATCCTCAAGTCAAAGGATTCACAACCATGTGATTTGCCAACTATTCCCTGAAACACAAAAGGACGAAATGACACCCTGAGCTTCAATCTATCTTTCACTTGACATCTCATCTGAACTCCCACAGACACTGAAGAAATATTCTCTCTTTGCTAAGAGGTCTATGGAGAACACGGTGAACGATTCCATTCACTCTGCAGCTGACGTCGAATCCAGTCAAGCGATGCAACTTTTAATGGCTGCTGAATGGAAAAGCAGCTTAAACCCTCGTGATTAATATCTGTGTGTCTTTGTGTTTCAGTGTTTAATTAAAGACAACGATTAAAGACAAAAAAAAACTCACTGACAACCAACCTCATTTGGGAGACTCTTTTGTGAAGCGCCTGCTTAATGTGCAGAGTTAATCACGCCTCATTTGGGGGCAATGATTGTGATGTTATGAGCTTTGGAGGGGTATTAGTGTTATGTATTTCAAAATGTAGGCATACAGTGTATATATATATACATCAATGGGTCGTGAAAACCATTTAGATTTTATGTGCGAGTTAGAATGTCTTTCTGTTCAAAGCGCTGTGTACAAATTTCACTGCATGAAAAAGAATGATGATGTAGGATCTGGGGATTTCTCCTGGTCTGGTAAGGAAACCATTATTGTTTACAGTACAGGAGACTGTGGCCTTGGAGCATCAGCAGACGTGTTGGGCTATTTATCATCTGTCTGGGGCTGTATTGACCAAGGCCTACTGAACTGAATATCATGACACACTGCTACTGTGGCTACAACAGCGTCTCCGTCTGTTTCTCCTTATGCATTTCTATAATTTTAAGAAAAGTCTGAGTTTTGGATTTTTATCCTTGTCAGGGCTTATTGCGAAAATAAATAAGTAAAAAGAAAAAAACATAAAAGACATCTTTAAGATGTTAAAACACTCCAGGGTTTAGTGAACTGAAACTGAAGATCTGGGTGTTTGTTCTCTGTCGGTTTGTCTCATGAAGATGGACGACATGGCAGCTCCCCAAAGGTGAAGCCAAATCCTTTCGATCACCCCCTGGTGGCTGGCTGCAGTACAGGTCACAAACAAGCTGCCTTCTCCATGTTGGTGGATGCAGGATATGGGCTTAACTAAAAAGTCAAAGTACCTGTTAAATTATTTTTTGTCAAAAATGGTTTCTGTCATTTTTGACAGTTCTTTTCAAACAAACCATGTTCAAGTGCTTCGTTTTAGTAATTTGATGCTATAAATATGTGATGAATCATCATGATTGACAGCTGAGACTGACTCACGAATGGTTGCACGTGCGTATCAACGAGACCTCGACACTGAGATTCCACCCAATCATCACCACTGTACATATGGTGGCTCCAAATGGCGTCATAAGCCTAAATTGGCGGTGGTGGTCTCCAGGATATTTTGGTTTCATTTTTGTACAGTAAGAGGAAGTGGAGACGCATCGTCCATCTGTATGAACAATCTATTGTCTGTCTCTATGAGTGACATCTTTAGCATTGCACATCGGAGCTTTAAGTTTAAGGTTCACTGGAGTAAATGTAAAGTACCTGTCATGTCAGTATTCACAAGTGTAATATATTGGTGTTCGTGTTTCAGTCTGAGTGAATTACTTGCTGATGCTGAGCTGCTGGCCTGCACGTATCAAATCAAACAGCCAGAGGCCGGCACCAGCTCCAACGCTGTCTCCCGCTATATTCCCCTGCCAGCTCTGTTGCCATGGTGAGTGCATGCTGTTATGTGTGGTTGCCATGGTGACCCTGTATTACAGCCATCCTCTTGCTCTCATCATGTTTCTGCATGATCATTTGTATGCCTCCTATATGCTAATTCTAAAAAAGAAAACCTTAGCGCCTCGGAGGAGTGCCCTGTGGGATCTTCTGTAGAAACATGCTCAGGTATTTCCTGATGAGAATTCAGAGGATGGCAAAAATACCAGAGCGGCTGCTTGACTTTCTCACCCGGACTTTGCATGTTTGACAGAGAAAATGTCAGATGTATGAGAAAAATTCAGAACAATGCCGTCTCTTTCTCGTTTCTCACTATGAAGTCCCCAGCTATGGACGGCAAGAATGCCAAAGTCTCCCACTGATATGGTAATAATATTCAAGCTAGTGTGCTTTGAGATAATAACATCATTTGTTGCTCGAGCCCTTCTAACAATCACAGTCTGTCCACGTCTTTCACACTCACAGGGTATTGTGCGTTTGTATGTGTGTGCATGCCTGGACAGACCATGCGTGTGACTGCCCTGTGCACCACATGTGGGAATGTTTGCATCCCATTCTCCGAGCAGAAAGCGAGCGGCAGAGGCCATTGATGCTTTCCTCGAATCCCTTTGCAGAGGAACTCCATAGTTAATGGGGCAAAACTATGTACCTGCCTCCAGGCCGTTCAGGGGTTTGGCATTTCACTCTTTCCTGGATGCAACTTGCGGCCTGTTTAGTCTGTGCTTGCATAGGTGAAGTCAAAAGGAGAGCAATCCTTTTTATCATGAGGGCTTTGTGAGGCGCACTTTTAGGATTTGCAGGTTTTGTTCGACCTGTTTTTCCATCTTGCAGCAGTAATTACAGCTTATGGATGGACGACTTGTTTCTTTTTCTCGCCCTTTTCTTTTGTTTGTTTCCTTTGATCTCCCCACATCGGTGTCTAAACCTGCCTCAGCCCATTTATACAAGAAACCCACAATCCCACAACGTGCCCATTTGGAAAACAATCATTTACAACCACAACAACAAGTAAAATAAAGAGCAATCTGTCCTCCAGCTCTGTTATCAGCATTAGTACAAGGTGAGCAGCCATCGCTCCTGACAGTCAACTGTGACTCACTCCAAACTCGCGCCTGTCCTTCAGTTTACAAATTATGCGAGCTTTGGGACGAGCTCTCCTTCAGCCACAAACAGCATTTAGAAGTTCTGACACAGACATGATCACCACCTCTGTTTGTGCTGAGCTGACAAGTGGATGATTCATTCGGGGTGAATCCCAGAGTCTCTATGCAACCATTAGAAACTGAATCTGAAAAACACTTGTCTCTTGCCTTCTTGACTTCACAGCCTCATGACTTCATGTGGCCGTTACGCTCTCTCACTGTCTGTTCTTCTTCTTCAAACTCTGATACACCACAGACACCCCCAGTAAATCTTAAATGTGCAGAACATTGACAGGAGTGGAAACAACCGTTCCTCACTCCTCCGTAAACTGTACCGTGCTCTTTTCTTGCCCCCGTGCAGCGCTCACTACACTGCAAGGAATGTCCCTGTGTCCTCTGACCTTTAATAAGGTTCACTTCCTCTGTAATTGTACACACACACGGTATGGCATGAACGCATGCTTCGTGTGCCGGTGGGTTTATTTTTAAGGTGCCCGTGTGTGCGGTGCAAAAAATGCGACGAGCGCAGCGTACACATTCAGACTTGGGGATGAGGTGAAGGTGTTAAGCTGATGAAAGTTTTCTCTTCCAATGCTCTTCTATGTGAACTTTAAATACGTTCCAGCAGATCCATTCCATCCGGTCTTAAACCAACTTCACTAAATACTTCCGACATTGTCCTGACGGTGGAAAAGTCCAGCTGTTGGTGCATTTATCATGGAGGCTCAGAGCTGACTGGTCGTCTCTCTGACGGCAGGAGGATGTTTCCTTGACTCAACAACCAGGAGAGAGGCCTTTTCAGCAGACCCATCTTCTCTCTACGCTCTGTTTGCTCTCAGCCCACTCATCTTACTCTGCCTGTTTGTGCTCCGTCATGATTTTCTTAAGTCGGCTAAGAGTGTCTAAAACTCACCTTCCTATTCCAGTCACCACAGCCTCTGATGCAGAAGTCATCAGATCTACACATTGTCTGTTTGTCAGGAATACCCCCAAAAACTAATGAACTGATTTACTTGGTTGAAGGGTGGGCCAAGGAAGAACCCTTTAACTTTTCTTCAATGTTGAGTTAACATTTTTGGGAACTATATTTGGGAACTATAATAATGCAGGGCGAAAAAAAATCAGGCATATGTGCAGAGCTAATTTCTGTGAACAGGTGAGATTATAAGCAGTTGGCAGCAAATTCCTGTTTACATTATATGGATTTGATCTCAATAGAGCCATGTCCAATGTAGTATTCAAGTGGCCAATCAGCCTTGGAAGAGGCATGCCCTGTCCAAGTGCCCTTAAATGGATCTTACAAATAAAGGCTTCATCATGTCTATTTTTAGAAATACTGTTTTTTTGTGTACTATGGGGAGTAAATGTGTAAGACTGATTAATGTGAGTGAATCATGAAGTCAAACTCATTTCATTCAGCTAAATATGTACATGGAATAAACTTTAAGAGTGCTAACCTGTGCCAAGGCTCAACAGTCTCCTGAAATTAAATCAAGCTGCACCAAATTCTACATTGCCAAATAACAATTTGTCTGATTTTCTTCCATCAAGATGAATTATTTCCTGGGAAAACAGTGAAAATGTGTAAAAACATCATAATCCCACAATGTTAAAGAAAAATGAAAAACAAGTCCTGGAACAAACAAATACACAAAATAACTAACAATCAAATGAAGAGAGGGTGAAAACATGGAACATTGGTGGAGGTAATTATTATTTGAAATGTGTATTGATGGCAAATGGCTTCTGGCCTCTTCACTCCCCACACACACTGAGCTCGGCAGGGATTGGATAGTGATGAAAGACTCAGATGATGGTGTCAGTTCTGTTTCAGTCGATGAGGTAAGGGGGAAAAACAAGCAGGGGTTTAGAATCACTGAATGAATGGTGTAGTAGCTGAGGAATATTCAATACAACTACGTGATGCTGTGAATATTGTTGTCAGCACGAGACGATGTAAAATCCCAACCATGGAGGCCTTTATTAAAATATTCCTGCTCGTCTTTTCACATCTGCATGCCGAATGGTCGGATGCTTTGATCACCTGAGCGTTGGGACTGAGATAATGTGGAGCTCTCAGTGTTCTTTCAGTCATGTTTTAAACACAAAGAGACCCCCCCCCCCCTTCCCTTTTTAGTCTGTGCTGATTCACAACGGTCTGCAACCAGCCAGCACTGGAAGCCTGTCTCCATGGAGACAAGGGTGGGAAGGAGAGTGATGATGTTGCTGGCAGAACAGCGGTCCCGATTCAACCATGTGTTTCAGTGTGTGTGTGTTGTGTGGGTACACAGCAGACACAGAGAAAGAGAGAGAGAGAGAGAGATTATGTTTTCCGTCTGTAAAGATGGGCGATTTGGTTTTCCAGCATCGCACACGAGGTAGCTTCTTCTTTCCCACTCAGAAGAAAACCTGTCAACAAAGAGGAGGAAAACAAACCGCCTGCATCGATAAGCAACGCCGTGCTCGCCATTGATTGATGACACAGGTTGTGACAAGCAAGAGAGTGCAAGCAATTTCTTGTGACACTCATTCTCACGTATTCAGATTTAACAACTAGCTCTCAAGCTGCAGCGACAACATGACGGCTCTGCTCCATCTCTCATTTTCTCCTCGGATGATATCGGTGGAGGTGATTGATGAATCTTCACAGAGAAAATAAACTCTTCTCGTGGCCTTATTTCTGATTAACTATAGAATTTGCATCAGTATCAAGGGGAAAGGGTTTGATGGCTGATACCAGTGTTCAGATATATTTAAATACTGTGTCAGAAACAAATGATACGTCTGCAGAGCTTGGATTTCTGCAAGCAGTTGATATGTTGACTGTGTGGCACAATGAATTTCATGAGGAAGAACAGCTCAGTGTTTTTTCAAAAGAATTCTAAATTATTGCAAATAATAAAATGCCATGAGTTGCACATGAGACGACAGCGATGATGATGCAATCGTAAGAGGGACAGTCTTTTGTATTTGCCACCAAAAGCATCTTTGTTTTGTTGACCAGCTGTGACCCCCCCCCCCCCCCTGAAATAAAGCTCGGAGCTCTGAATGCCATGGTGATGAAGAGGTGCTAATGGCTAATTTTCTGAGGTGGAAATGGAGGGCAGCACCCGTTAGTCATTGTTTAGCATGAATGCTGAGTGTTCATGCGTCATGAGTGAATGGTGCTCTACTTGAAATGACGATGGAGGGATTGGTTGATCGATGGGTTTTCGCTGCACTCACCAGATCTCTCTTCTTGTATTTCTGTGTACTGTGATGAACAACAACATCTTTTACGATTAGGTTTTCTTATGTAGAGAAACAATAGAATAGGTGGAGAACTGGCTCTAACAGGAAGAAAGTGGCTTATAGTTTACAGCAATTCTAAGGCTAAGAGGAGAATTAAACTATAAATGATGACATTTAATAGCCCATTATCTGTGGCTGTAAAAGGGTATTAGACTTTACAATTAAGAGCGTTATGGTGGTTTAAAACAAGCTGTCAGATCTCTGAAGGCTTTATTCTATATTGAAAATGGGATTTCACTGCATTTTCATCATCCAGACAACATTATACCAGGTCAGCGTAGAAAACATCACTGCACTGTTTTGTCAAATGTGGAGTAGATTAACGGGTCGACAACTAATCTGCGTAAAACACAGATTGTAATGGTATTAGAGTTGTGTTAACGAAGAGAGAGGCAATTTTACTGCTTTAATCAATTTTACTGTTTTTTCCCAGTACACACATTTTCAGATTTTATCACAGGATATTAAATCGCGCCACTGTCGTTGTGAAGTGCTGCAGGAAAGCTGCACACCCATAAATCATACATAGCCTATATATAGTTTAAATTTTCTATATTTTAGAGATCTTTTATAGATTTATAAATATGGTGGGAAGTGGTGTTAAGTTAACAAAGATATAAAGTTGAGGTTGTATATTAGTTCATTCAAAACATACAGAAAAGAGTAAGAATATCTTTTTTCCAGTAACACGTCAACTTCAGATCAACGACTTCTCAACTCTGGAAATCTGACCTTCTGAGGACACGTAATGAACAGTGTCTCCTGAAGGCAGTGGTGCATTAGCAGCCTGCAGCGGTGTGGTGGCTGCTCAGGCAAGTTTCTGTCTGTGAGAAGTGTTTAGCACATTTAAATTAAAATGTGTTTCTGGTAGTGTTGTCCAGGCCTAAAAATAGGAAGTGTAGGGAGCTCAGGTGCAGAGCTGTTATCTGCTGGCTCCTGCGTGTAGCTGGTAGAAGAAGACATCTTTAAAACTTGTCTAAGGCGTCTCAACAGACAGAAGTGAGTTTGGGGGAGAATTGTTTATTTTTCACATTCCTGTTTAAGTCAAATAGACGTTTTACACCGGAGACTCGTCTAAGCAGGGAAACCCCACGTGTCCCTGCACCACTCATGTTTTGACGTGTTAACGTGTCTGATGTGAAAGATGTGTATTCATTAAAACAGCAGCACACAAAGAAATTAGAGGCACTGAGACTCAGTGATGACAGTTCGCTCCATGAGGATCCAGGGTGAAAAAGAAATATAGGTTGAAATAAATCCTTTGTGAAATTCAAAATCTTTGAGCTTGATTGACAGTGTGTTTAAATGTCTAATCATTTTCTTGTTCGTACAAACTAGCAAAGAATGCAGACTTTCCTTTATGTTATAACTAAAAACGTGCATGGCACACACACACTATACATATATATATATATATATATATATATATATATATATATGGAGGATGGGACATACCACTGGAGACTCTTTACCCTGAATAGTCCCTGTAAACCTGTTTCTCATTGGTGTTGCTGCTTACTTTGCCTGATTAGACCTCTCCGATTAGACAACGTTTCACCTGTTAAGTCTCTTGTTTGTCCAATTTGAACCCGAGCACAGCACTTATCTACCAGAGTAACTGGAAACACCTGTTAGAGTGTGCAGGACAGGAAATGTTTGCTTTTGTTTTGTTGTGTCTGTAGGAAAATACTTGAACAAAAACTCAACATTTACAGATAGAATTGTCTCGTATCATGAAGAACAAAAAACAGTTTGTCCCTTATGTCTGTTAGTTGTCCACAGGGAAAACCAATTGTCCACCTCTGCAATACAGAGATCATCAATAGACCATGCATTGGTCATCAATCCTGACTTACATGGATTGATGGAAAAAACAATACATTGGAGGCTTTATTGGCGTGAGGCTAAGACCCTGTGATTATGCAGGTGTTTTCTTTAAAGACGTTCGGCAGACATCTGAAATGATTTTCTCCTCAATGACTTTGATTCTTGTGTGTGTTTCATCTCCACAGTGAGCATGTTTATAGGGCTTTAGACAGCAGGAACTCCTCTGCTGAATATCTGACATAATAGATGGGGATGATATTTAATGACTGACGTGCAGAGCTGGAGAGGTAACAGACATCCAGCATAGTCAGACTTCTCAACACATCTCTTCAATATGGAGACACAGCGATGTAGTAGAAACAAATTACATTTTAATATAATAAGGCACCTTTCAGTATCTTGACAGGAGTCATTCAAAAGGATACTGGTTGTATTTTAGTAAAGAACAATGCCTTATTTGAAAACTGGGATTTAAATTAGTTTGTGTTGTTTTTCATGTTTTTCCTTTCACCACCTCACTCTCTCTGTCCTGCTCGCTCTCTCTCTCTCTCTCTCTCTCTTGCTCTCTCACGCCAGTTCTCCATCTTCTGGGAACGCCATCCTGACATTAATCGCCCATTTAGGCAGCTAAATGTAATTTTGCGCCGTTTCAAACAAAGTTATCTCAAGCTGTAATGGTGGCTAATGGTTCTGTGTGCTGAGTCACGAGGATAAGTGATCATCTCCTTCCCGGGACAGGAGGACACGATGCAGTCTCGTTCAATCATTCCATGACTCCACAGTCAGTTGTGGAGAGCAAACAATCCACACAACCCCACTTATCATCAACATTATTTTGTGTTTGTATGAGCACTGCAGGTTAAGAGGAACAATGTGAATAATGAGATTTGTTTCATTCAAAACAACTTATCTATGGATCTTCGCTGTTTTTTCACTTCAAGTCCTGAGTTACATGGGAATGTGAAAAATGTAAAAAATGACCCTAAAGCAATTATTAGTAATTGTTGAACCTTTTTCATCTTTACAAACAACCATGAATAGTTTGGATTTAACTACATCTGATATTTAGTTTTATATATGTAAGTCCATATGTTTTTTTCTGGTAGGGATATTTGTAATAAGTTCATGATTTCAAGACTTCAACTATTGCCTTGATATACTTTATAACTAGTGAGCTAATGTTAGAGCTCTGTGTAAACACAAATGTTTAATTGAAGCCAGAACCAGGTTTTATTATCTGTCTAAAATAAAAAATATTCCTTAATGTTAAATTACATTTGTCATCACATGTTAAGGGGAAAAGCTTGATTGAAATTTGATTTAAAAGCACTTTACCTCACCTTTTTACACTTTCAGGATAAATATGGTTTTTCGTTTCACCACTTTGCTGTTGTTCCTTTGTTCTGGGAGTGGACACATTTCCTGTAAAAGTAATTTTATAAAATTACACTCATTAAAGAAGGCAGTGTTCTGTGGAGTGTGGAAGTGTTTTGTCTGCCTGCTCTTTAAGTAACTCCCTTCCTCTGCTTCTCTTGGCAGCTGAATTGACTGGAGCGATCAGGCAGCCGTGGACATTGCAGTGTCAGCAAAAGTGAGGCGAGTGCGAGACTTCTTACTACATCTACCACTCACTCTAGATACAAGCCAATTTTGGGACCATTGCACATCTCTATCTTAAACCCAAGTTGCCTCCGTCAAATGGAAACAAAGATGAATCCAGATTATATATGTGGACACTTTCTGCAGAGACATGAGAAAAGCCTCTGCATCAGCATCCTGACCATAAATCTGAAAACCTTAAGGGAGAAATCAAAATGCAAAAATCAGTAGTCGGCTCTTTGTCATTTGCTTTGCATGCAGCATTAATTTTCACAATAAGCAACACAGCTCTGAAGGGAGTGCTTGACACCAGGAACAATTCACTGAATAATACAATACAACCGAATTGATTTTTAAGAGCAGTGCTTGCTTCAAAGCCGAATTTGTCTCCGCCAATTAAAACATGTCATGTTTATTTGCTCTTAGAGGATGTGTTTGCAGAAGCTTTACACTATTTGCAGAGTGGATTAAGTGACTGTGAGGAAGTGAGCTGTCATCTGATGCCATGGTTCTACAGATGGGGAAAATGCCAAAAAAAATGCATTTCCCTACATCTCATTGTGTTTCTGCATGTTTGATTGAACTGACTGTCGTCCTCAGAGGTGTCATTCGTGTCTGTTTACCTTCAGGTCACACCTCCATCCCTAACAGCTGTAGGAATCATGGTTCTTGTCCATCAGAAGCAAAGATAGATAGAGTCATAAAGTCCATTTTGAGCTGAAAATGAACCAAACGTATTCCAGGGCATTGACATAAGATGTTTCGTTGTTTTATTTGTAAAGATGAATATTTCAACAAACTTTGAGAGCATAATTTTGCTGCATTAAGAGTTAAGTGTTTACTCGTAAAGGAGACTGCAAAGATTTACTCGCTGGTTTGGTCTGGTCTACTAAAACACATAGATTAGATTAGATTAGATTAGATTAGATTATATCTAGTAGGAATCAAAATCATAAAACTGAAAATGAAACTAGTGCTTGACTAAATTCGGAAAAAATGAGTAAATTCATCTTCTCTCTCTCCTCTCCTCAAATATAAATAAATCCTAATGATCAGAGCTACTTTCAGTGTGTTGTCGTCCAGCTGAAGAGAATCAGGTTGGTTGTTAAGCTTCATTGTGTGTTTTACGTTTCTTAGTATCACACGACTCCGTAGACGTTGGAGTAAAATGGTTCCCTCCATCCCCGCAGCTCTTTTATCAGTCAGGGAGCACCTGTCTGGACCTGACCTGATTACCGAGGAAAGTAGGTCTGAATTCAACCCTCATTGTTGTCAGACGACCTGAAAGGACACAGCTGAAAACAAGCCCCTCACTCTTATCTGTACAGGCTGGGTACAGTTAAAAGGAAATGCTGCGTGCTCCTCGACTTCTGCCTTTTAGAGATACAGATACAATTGGACAGCTTTGCAAATTGATCAGCAATTTTCTTTCAGTTCCTCACAGAGTGGTTTCTGGCAAAGGACAGGGCAGTTAGTAGAAATACAAAATATATGTACATGTAGAGGTATTTTGGATAAACTCCTTAACCCACAGTCACAGACTTTCTTGGCTCCAATGGCAGCAGCAGCTGTATTCAGAAGATTTATCTTTGTCTGTATTTTTGTACAAAGAGAGGAAGTGTAGACACATCCATCTTTATAAACAGTCTACGTATTTGTATAAACCGATGCCAAATTAATATATAGTGGCTGCTGCAAACTGTCCATCCACTTTGTTTGAACGAAGAATAAAATAGATATTAAATGTTTAATCACATTTTTTAATCTGAGTCGGATTAATTTTTGGAGTGATGATCCATTTTAATGAGAATATCATTTCACCTGCCCTGGTAAGGAAACCATTGTTACCACACTGTCCCGGATCATTTCATCAGATAAAAGAGCTGCAAAGAACAAAACAAAGCAGAGATTATCGGGACACTCATTTCACCAAATATATTGATTTTAAAATCAAAATGCTGTTTTACTAATTTTCTTGGTAAGGTCTTGAAAATCCATTTTCATGGTGCAGCATTCGACTTGGCATATTATCTATAGATTACTGCAGTAAAACAAGAGCTGCTGTCATTGGAAAACTGGGGTAATGATAACCTCACTTGCAATTATTGATTGCTGATAAATACACTGGTCGATTCTGATGAGGAAGAAGTTGCCTCCATTTGATTCACTGGAGGGTTGTTTTCATGGCGGGAGAATTCATCTTATTCGATGATTGATTTCTAGTGAAATGGTTGCTTGATTTGTACAGAGCATCTCCCTTTGTGAGCCTTGGGTGGGAACCCCCTGTAGAGCTGTCTGTCAGGCCCTATCTGGCCCCTGCTCACAGGATATTGATCGCAGACGTTCGATCCCGAGCATGATGGATGTGAGAAGACACCTCACTGCAGAGGCTTACAGGGTGGCTTTAGTCTGGGCAGCTGACATTACAGCTGTGATGGAGATACCTCATCAGATATCCATAAACTTATACCATGCCTGAGCTGACGTTTTCTATTAGTTTTGTTCATAGAATTTATATGGACGAATTAAATCTACACTCAATCCATGATAGGACACGTCCATTCAGCACAATCAATGGACTTTTGAATATTTTTGTGATGCTAGTGACTCTTTGGAGTCCAATGTCACATTTTAGGATTTGAGTGGGATGTCTTGAAAACCTTTGAATGGATTGGCATTGGCATGACTCTTGGACAATCCCAGCGTCCTCCCACAGTTCATGCAGCTTAATTTACCTGGAGACTCTAAATTGCTTGTATGTGTAAATGGTTATTTGTGTCTACAGCAGTGCAGGGTCCTCAACCAGCCTTTGGAATGGGTTGTTTCTTTGGCCCGTGGTGATGCTGGTTGCATTCACTCACCACAATGCCGACGGAGGGGTGGGTGAAGTGTTTGAGTCCTCAAAACACTTTAGGAGTTTCAAGGGTAAACAGCTTTGCACTCAAATCCATAGTGTCACTTATGTTTATGAGGAAATGTTTTGAACATATCATGAGCTCAAACCCCCTCCAAAGCAGACTCTGCACTTCCTTGAGCCCTTAACAGTACACATACTTAGAGTGAAGCAGATTAACAAATGTCAGCATGTTGGTATGTTGAATGTGGTTAAAAGTATATCGTCTGAGCATAAGGACATTTGCAATGTCATTTTGAGAATGTATATTTAGCTTAAAGTACCTTCTCACAGAGCTGCTAGTTTGGCTCTAGACACTCTTACACTTAAGTCTGATTATTGGATTTCCAATGATGACATTTTACATCTTATACTATCTGTAAGGCGACACCTGGTTATTTACATTATAATTCTTTCTACTCTTTGTCCAAATATTTTGACATTGCTTTGATGAATGAAAATCCCGAGGCTGACCATGCAAGCAATGAGAGCAGGGTTAGTTTTCTGTGCATCCCTTCATGTCTGTGTTTGGATTCTCCAAGTCACACTAATGAAAAATGTACGTTCAGCTAAAACATCCCTGTCTGATCCCATGACATTGTCTGGTCCTTGCCACAAGGACAGGACTTTAATAATAACAGATCATGGAGACTGTGCACGTTCTTAATGTTTCTCTCTGTTACCTCCAGTCAGGAAAAGCTAGAGCCACGATCATTGAATGCAAATATCTTATACCTTATGAAACTTGACTTCTCTAACAAATATTAGGGGAGATTAGTTTTTTGTACCACAGTATTTATCAAATTAATATTCTACAGATATTCCTCAATCTTTCAGATGTATAGCTTTGTTATCAGTACACCCTGTACTAGTGTAAATATATAATACAGCAGTATTTATTAGAAGGTTTTAATTACAAGCAGCTCATTAGAGCTTTTCTAGGTAATTAAAGATGACACCATAACTGTAACCCTCTTAATATGGATTGGTGACCATGGATCCCCACAGTGAGTGATGGCCTCACAGATAACATACTGTACTGGAGATACCTTAGTGTCTCCTTACTGTGATAACCTATGCACCCCCCACCTTTGCCTGCAGGAAAGAGAACACAGTAAACTGCTCAGCAACGGAAGGTGATATATAGTTTGTCAATCCGAAGTCAAAATATGGGCTCTTGTGTTTCTTGCATAAAGAATGATGCTACATTTGACTGTGCATCTTTCTGTTTATCTTTCAGCCCGTCAGATTACATTCTGTATCTTTGTCTCGCCCTCTCTTTATTGATGTTGTGTTATCAGGAATGTAGCTGCAGATCTGGTGATGATACAGTGGCTCATTTACTCATGGCACAGTGAGGGTACAACAGAAACACCTCTCTCAACACTACATCCTCCAACATGATGGTATAGTTGATCAACGCCTCTACAACAACAACAACTGATCATTATAACTGCACTGATGGGGGGATGTATTTAATTTAATTATACTTTATTACTTTCAACTTTTGTTGTGAGAATTATTTTAGCAGGAGTGTGTTTTATATTATTATATTTGATATTATAATGAAAATGTTGGCAGTTTTATTTTGTTGCCATAAACAGATGTGAATGATTTTAAATTCTTTATGACTCTGGTGTTTCCCAGTGTAAAAAAACGACTGACTGATAAAGCTGCCTGGCACAATCAATATTAGTCAGAGGGACCACACCCTGAAACACACACACACACACACACACACATGCTGTACATCTGCTTAAAGCATCCGCAAGACATGTGCACATGTCGGCTTCAGCTCTCTCACACTCTCCGTCATACTAAACGGGAGTGAGGAGAACATACTGTATCTAGCTGCAGATTAATGTGTGGAGCAGAGTGGAATCCGTCTCTGCTCTCAGTGTAAAGACTTGGTGTCGTAGATGAGGAAAGGTGGAGTGAAGAGAGGATGAGAGAGGAGGAAGATGATGGTGTTGACTGCAGGACATATGTCTCTGGAGCTGAAGCTGGTTAATCTGTCAGCTTTCTTTGAGTTAGAAGATAAAGGGTCAATTTGAGCACATTCTACATTCAAAGGAGTTCACAGAGCTTTATCTATTTTTTTTTTTTTTTTTCATATGTGAAAGGCAAAGTTATGTCTGAAAACAGCTTTACTGTCATTAAACCTCCAATTCCTATTGTCTTATCTGCATTAAGGTCATATTGTTAACTAGTCTGATCTACTGATTTTTTTTATTTTCCTGTATAATTGTGAATTCTAAATTCATTCAGGAGTTTAAACTCCTGTATCTGTCAGAAACGTTGAAGGGCAACTGGTGCAGAACATTGTCTTTGTACAGAAACAGCAGCAAAGCCAGTGGTGATGTGAACAGAATTAAAGTAAATCCATCACAGCTCCTGTAAATAAGGTTTTATTCACCCAAAGTATTTTGAAAATTTAAGAAGGGTAACAAAACCGAGCAAAACTAAATTTACAAAAAAGAACTAACTGCTCTAAAGTTTAAACATACGTCAACTAAACAGAACTTAACAAACTGACTTCTCCTCAGACCAAAAGACACCATCTTAGCTCCTCCCTGCAGGTTTGTGTAGTCTTTGCCGACCAGTCCATAGGTGATGCAGTCCATAGGGGGAGGGAAAGACATTTCTCTTTAAACAACTGTGGCACAGATGAAGGTGGCCCCTGAGAACACCCCCTTGAATCTGAATGGTGCAGTCCAATCATCCAGCTCCTCTACTTAAGCTGTGGTGTTGCAGCAGCTCAGTATTTGTCGGGCTGCCTGGAGGACGGTGGACGACAGGACACTGACAGGAAAGTAATTAAGCGATTTTCACCAACTGAGTCACTCAATTTAGAAAAAAACTAAAGTGATCTGAAGCAAAGTGACTTCCTGGTGTTTCAATTGTAAGTAAAAGAACTGAAAACAACTTTAAGGTGCAGCCACCGAACAGACTTACATTTAAACAGTTATCACATGGAATAGTCACAGTAACACAGTTGTTCTTTGTGGCGTCTCTTTGAAAAAGAAACAAATGTTTGTGGGTTTAACTTGTTTTGGTGAGGGCTCGGTGAATAATGCTTTCCACCATTAAACCTCTCATTCAGTGGCATTACAAAGTGGGTGTAACATCCTGTCATCTTTTCAACAGTATGTCTGTAATTTAATTGGATTTAGAAAATTCTGTGCCAGTGATTTTATGGACAATGCATTCTTGTGTCGGTAAAGGGACCAGTTAATGTAATTTAACTAGTTTCACTCAAATGGACATGATTGAGATTATTGGTGAACTGCCTGTTCAGTTTCTTTTTCTGTGAACCCTTTATTTTTAAAGTAAAAAAATATTGAATAATAATATATCAGCTGTTTGTCCTTTTTCCACATTACGCAAGCATTAAATGGACATTTGAGAATTAAAATTGCTAGTGTCCCTGGTTACCTCTGCCAAGCAAGTTATTTTTTTATTTAGTTTTTGACAGATTACCACAAAACTTGAGGGAATGGATGCGGCATGGGTCAGGAAAGAATTCATTAAATTTAAGTATCATCAGGAGGCAGGATTCTTTTTTCACTTTCTTTAACATTGAAAGATTTCCCAGGAAGGACATGCATGGATCTTAATGGGAAAAATCAGGCATGTTTAGGGGAGTGATTTCTATGAATGTGTGAGATATGATGTAGCTTAATTGAGTTTGCAAAGACTGTTGGGCCTTAGCAGAGGTGTACTCTCCTCTGAGTGCCATTCTAGCTGTCATTGTTGAAATAGGTCAGTGAGAAGGATGCTTCGACTGAAAGTGTAACGTGTCTTTGCCACTTTGTGTGTGTGTGTGTGTGTGTGTGTGAATATGTTCAGCCCAGTGTTCACCAGGAAAAAGATTTTGTTGATTGTGTGTGTTTAAAGTCTTTGTCTTTAGTCGAACATTAGTGAAGCGAAGCAGATATCTTACGTCACATAGCTCCAGCGTGAGGCCACATTTCTTTCTGTAGTTGAAACATTTTCAAGTTAAACAGATGCACCTTTGTTTCTGCTGAGTTCATTGCAACAACATATTTCGAGGAAATTCTGCAGATGCTGATCTGAGTTTCTCTGTTGGGAGGCCAGGATGTAATTGACATTGAACAGCATGGTGGTGATGGTGTACAGCTCGTCAGGAGCAGGATGGAGGGAGGGTTAACAGCAATATAACCCCAGAATAAAGAACTTGTTGTTTCGAGGGCAATCACAACAAACCCGGCCTGTCCGAGCCTCAGCCTGCTCCTCATCTGTCTTTTCATTTGTTCTTTCATCCTCTCCATGTCTTCTTGGTTCGTCTGTTCCACTGATGTCACATTGTAGTTGTTGCACCCCTCCACATCTCCCACTGTCATTTTCTTTCCTCGCTCTGATTTCTCACCCATCCCAATAACCTCTTCCCTCCGTCTGATCTCTCCCTCTGTGTCACCCAGGGCTTTTTGTTCCCATTTTCTCCCCCCCTTCCTCTCTCTCCCCTGATCCACTGCCTGTCCTCCTGCCTCATTAGCTGGATGTTTCATTGGTGGAGAGCTGTTGCTTGTTGAGGCTGGGAAGGTGTGATCACGTGTCCAAGTCTCTCTCCGGTTGTGGAGTCGTCACACAGGCCTTCAGATGGTTATTGGTTGGATTATGTTTGGATATTAGCAATCGTGTGTGTGTGTGTGTGTGTGTGTGTGTGCGTGTGCGTGTGTCTCCTCTTCACCCCTCCAACCCTTCCCTGTCTCTCTCTCACACACACACATACACATGCACCTGATCAACCCAGCCAGGCTGTCAGTCACTGAGCCAGTCAGTCAGTGCTGGGTGGAGTTCTGTTCTGTTCCAGTTTCCAGTAAACTGATCCTGCTGGCAGAGGCTAGTGGGGAGATTTCCTTTTCTGGAAGGACCTGATGCATCGTGTTAATGATCCTCTCACTCTCACGCTCTCTCACACACTCTCTCTCCGTCTCTCCATGTCTCTCTTTCCTTTTCCCTCCCTCTCTTCTGGCCTGAGTGGAGGGTCTCATTTCATATCACAGCGTCTGAGCAGGGAGCAACATCAGAAATAATCCAGCAGAGTAGAGAGACTGTGTGGATCACACGCCCTTTTTGTCTCATTCCTTCTTTCATTAACACCAGTAACACATTTTCACTCTATTCCTTCATTTTCTCTTCTTTCTCTCCAATCCACCCGTTTTTTCTTTCTTTTTCTAACTCTTCTTCCTCCTATTTTTTTTTTTGCGTCTCCGTCTCTTTCTCTTTTCCAGGTGAGGATCCAGCCGGGTTTAATCTCCCTCAGTCTGTCTACGTCTGTCTTTTCTTTCCTCCTTCATCACACACACACACACACACACACACACACACACACACACACACACACACACACACACACACCAACACACCAACATCCTCTTCCTCCTCCTCATCGTTCTCCTCCGCCTCTATCTCTCCGCTCTCCTCCTGCCTCCACACCCTTCCTCTGAGCGCACCGGGAAGACTCGCCAATTGCGCGCGGCAAGTGGGAGTGGACCTCAGCTGAGCGCGCCTGCAAGTGTGTGCGTGAGTTTCTGAATGTAAGGAGGAGGAGGTGGTGGAGGAGGTGGAAGAAGAAGAAGAAGGGAGAGCGCATCAGCTCAGTTCTCCTCGTCTCTCCTCTCTTTACGCGCGCTCCCACTCTGAATGGACCAACCCTCCCTCCACTGCTTTTAAATGGACATTTCTGTGGCAACGTTTCAGCGGCTGTCGCTCCACTCCACAGGCTCCTTCATGCTGGATTTATAAGAAAAGTGAGGAGAGGAGTGGAACAGGGGGAGATCTCTGAACATGAATGAGGAAGCTAAGGAGAAAGCAGGCGGTGGGAAAGCAGTCCATCGCAAGAAGAAAGGCAAAAAGGTAGGAGAGAGAAAAAGCTTTCTTTGTCTTGGTGTGCGCCTCCTTTGGCTCAGTTGTTGCTCAGCAAAGGGTTCATGAATGTGTTTGTATTGGGAAGTAAGAGGTTGTTGGTTTAACTGTACAACAATGTGTCACAGGTACAAACTGTACACTTGGTTCTTATCTTTGGTGGATTCCACTGTCAGGTGTGAAGCTCACGTGTGGCTCTGACAGAAGAGAGACATGTTTGTTTAGTCTCACCTGGAATGTCACCAAAGCCAACACTCAGATGTGTGTCTGTCAGTCATCGGTGAGAATAATCCTGGCGTCATGACTGGTCGGTCTGGTTGTGTTGCTCTGTGTGCTGGGGGAGCGGCGGTATGTCAAGCGGTGAGAGAGTATGGGAGGCGAGGGGATGTCCTCAGGGGTTAGGGTGGGGGCAGCAGGACGCACGCACCTTATAGGAATCTGTTGGTGGATACACTCCTCCACAGCTGTGTGTGTGTGTGTGTGTCTCGACGTGTACGCGTGTCCAGACACATGCACTGGATGTTTAATACCCATCACTGTGCTGTTGTTTTCCTCAGTTTGTAATTATGGATTTTAAGTGAAGGTGTTTGGAGCCACAGGAACATGTTTTGACTCATGCTGTGTGTCTGTGTGTTCGGTGTGTACATCTATAGGTTGTCAGGTTGTAGTTCACACTTTAAAGGGATAGTTCACCCCAAAGTACAATTGTACTCATTATCTACTCCATGCCGATGAAGGGGTGGGAGAAACACTTTTGGAGTTTCAGGGATAAACAACGTTCCAGCCAAATCCAATATTATTGAAGTAATGGTGACCACTTCTTCAAATGTAAAAAAACAACAGGAGAAAAGCATGAAATGCTGCCACACTGCTCCTGTGGTGTCATCCAAGTGTCCCGGCATTCAAATCTGACTTGAAACGGTGTCATTTACACCAAGTTTGTAGCCTAAATGTATCGGCTTACAATCCATTTTTCCGTGAACTATCCCTTTAACACCTTGAATGTGTTTGTTTGTGGCATTACTAAAGCACGCCTCTGGCTCGCTCCTGTCCCTCCCATGCTGTGGTGTCAAACCTGTGATGACTATAAGGACGAAGGCCACTGATCATACACTAACGGTGTCACAGACATGTTCAGACACACAGCAGTATTTTCTAGACCATTTGAGCTGAGTTGGCGCTGCAGCTACATTGGATTTGGCCCCCGAGATCCGGGATTTGTAGGTTGGATTAAAGACCAAAGCAAAGCACAGCTCCAGTAGATACACACTATATGTTTTACAAAGCTGAGTGTGTCTCTTATTTTGACAGAAATCTATTCTGTGTCTCCCAATAACATTTTGTTGTGATACGTACAAAACTCAGTGGAAATGTCTGCAAGAGACAAGCTATTGATTTCAGGAATATAATATTGACACAGTGGAATGTCAGCAAACTAAATGAAACTTTTATACCTCAACGACAAACTGATATGAAAAAACGAAGGTATCTTTATCTAATGAAAAATGAAATATTTTATCGAGGGAAATCTGTCATGTTGACAACTTCTTTAATATGGAACCAGAATATAAAAGTCAGGCTTGATTCTGGGATGATGTGATTAAATAGACAGATATCAGCTGATAAGTTACAAGAAATATCAGACATTTTATTAAATAATACTCTAACATCTGTGTCCACAGACAGAGACCACTGACATGGTGGTTTGTTTTGTTTACATAGGACTCAGTCAAAGGATCCTCATCAAATTGTTAAATTGTTTTCTTCCTATAGTAAAAAGAAAAACAGGAGATCTGTGTCATTTTGTGTTGATTTAGTTTTTTAACCTTAAATATCAGTTAGGAAAACCCCAGTTATTATGAAGATTCAATTCTCCATGGCCGACTGCATTTCCTGACCGATTAAGATGAAGGAGGTAGGGTTAAATTCACCAACAGGATTATCACTGAAGTTCTGTCGATGTGTTTTCCCCAACAAGCCTCGGCCCGTTATCTCTCTCACACACGCACCAGACCGCAGCCCTGAGACTGAAAATAGCGCAGCCAAATAAAATGCATATTGATGCTTTTTTTCATATGCATGTCGCTTGTTGGTTGTGTGTGTACAAATGCGTTTCCATGCTCATCTCCGTTCCCCCGTTTGTGCGCATGCGCGTGCCACATCACTATGCCAGATGTGTTAATGATTGTAGCCATGGCAACTAGTTTCTGTTCTGAGCGAAAGATGTTGAGGGGTGAGAGCAGACAGGAGAGAGAGAGAGTGAGGAGGGGGTGGACTGGTGAACTTTGTGGCCTGAACAGAAATACATTTTTCATGAGGCAGCTGCTGTGATGGTGGTGGTGGTGGGGGGGGGGAGCTCAAGGATACAATCAAACATCTTTTGACTCAAGGTCCAAGACTTATCCTTAATATGACAGAGGTCGTAAATCAACGCCAAACATGACGTTGTGTTTGCTTTCTTGTGGTTATTTGTGCACATCTGTCTGTGTGTGTGTGTGTGTGTGTGTGTGTGTGTGTGTGTGTGTGTGTGTGTGTGTGTGTGTGTGTGTGTGTGTGTGTGTGTGTGTGTGTGTGTGTGTGTATTCAAGGCTTCCATGTCGGATGTGCGTGTGCACTTGAGAGTTACAGTCAGTTTGTGTTGCACTTTGATGTTTCTCCAAATGCTCTATGATCTCACAGAGGCTTAATGATAAGAGTTTGATGTCGTGATAGGGATAATGAGCTTTACATAACACACACACACACAAACACACAAACAGAAGCTGATGTTGGGTCAAGTAATACCCGAATATTTGTGTGTGGGTTTGTGTGTGCACGTACTGCATGTCTGAAGTGCACACTTGTCTTTGAACATCAGATTTATAGCGCTCTGCTGAATTTCAGTGGAGCCGCCTTAATTGCTCATAGAACAGTTTTCTTGGACAAAAGACAGAAATAAGGCAAAAAAATGTGCCTGTGAGCTAAAAAGACCTCAGAGGACTTACATGAGAGTATCTCCTTTTAGAACACTAATAACTATAACCAAGCTCAACAACATTTAGCTGATTCACTAAAGAGAGGAAGAAAATGCTTATGTCATCAGGATGGTAACATGTTTTATTTACCCAGATCTAAAGACTTGCATTACCTTTATTCCTATACACATACTGGACTATAATCATATACAATAAATGTTGGAGGTTTCAGATGATAAAAGCATGTGATGTCAGCTCAAATTGAAGCTCAGATGATTTAGTGCCAACAATAACAGTTTTTCCACATCCTCGGCTTTTCCAATGAATCTCCTCGGCAAAGTAAACATATTGTTATATAAACCACGCTCACCCACCACTGCAGGTCAGTTTCACCAGATTTATATCTTCCAAAAATAATCTGCGAGACGAGCCGCGTGTTTACACATATGATGATTGTGTAAGGTTTGTGTAGGGAGTGATGGCTGCTCTGTCCGACAGGCCTAAGCAGAGACTGTTTTACTGTTTTTGTCAACCATGTTGATGAATAGAGACGTTTGAGAAATGTGGTTTAACCGAACGTCTGTCACAAAAACAAGTCACTGCAGCTCATTTCCGAAAATTCTACTGCTCACTCCTCACAGTATATTTCACACTCACAACATGACCACAAGCAACATGTAGTCCATTTACTCATAGCTATATATTTTTTTCTGCAAGTGACATTCAGGTGTGCAAAAACAGCTGTTCACCAACTGAACTTTTATTATACCATCGATAAATATACAGCAAAAAACAAAGTGGAGCTCATTCTCCACTTTTCACTGGACTGTGTACGTGTCTCTTTTGTGTTGTCTTGTTCCAAATGAGACAGCCAAGGCAGTAAGGCAGCGATGCTCAGGCAGCTCTGCTCTTTGTCTCGGATGGAAAAACCCTGCCAGAGACAGATAGTCCCGCGTCTGGAGGACTGGTGAAATAAGCCGTTCTGTGACAGTGCCTTCAAAGAAAAATGGCACATCACATCCCCCAGATATCAGCAGGGCACTGGTGAAAGTGCTGATGGAAGATGTGAAGTGTGTGTGTGTATAGAGAGAGCAAGGAGAGAGAGAGAGAGAGAGCAAACAAAGTGCTGCTTTAGTTTCTCAGATTAGCCTAATGGACTTGGCACAGATCAAACCCTTAAGAGGGATAGTTTATGCTTGATGGGCTGTTTGGGGGAAAATGTGTTTGCGCTCTCTGGGGAAAATACGGTAAAGTACAGTTTGTATACAATTGCAATTAATCGATTGGTGGATCATTAGAAAGATTATTTGATAATTGATTCATTGTTGAAGTCATCTTCACGCAGAAATATCAACCATTTCCATTACCATGTTTCTTTGCTTTATGTTTCTAAAGAACAAATGTTTGGGTTGTGGACTTTAAGAAGGATTAAGCAAGAAAGTAACTCTGAAGAAGGCCCTGGAATCTACAGAAAATTCTAATGATAATAAATCTGTGAAAAATAATTTGCGGATAAATTGATGATAAAAAAAGAATCATCAGTTTCATCCCTACTGCTGAAACAAGAACCTGCATGTCCATTAATACTGGTGTGTTGGTACATTGGAAGTATGAAACACACAGCTGTCACGTCAACCTTGTTAAGACTCAATCAAGAATCACATTTAACTTCTTTAAGTTGTGAAGTCAAGCTTCTCCCTTGACGTATAAAACCCCAGAACAATCAGTTGAACCTGGATATTAGTATACGGTCAAAAATGTTTACTGGTGATTCCCCATCACTCCGCGACATTCCTTGTTTCTGCTGGTTATCCTGTGTGCAGCACAGAAATGTGATGTCTTATGTAAAGCTCTATATGCACATGCACTACGAGTGGAGGGGTGAGTGCCTGAACATGTGTGCTCCCTCCAGCTCCATAAATGTATGCATGTGTGTAGGTGGGTGTATTATGGCACTCTGCGTGGATGTGTGTTTGGGGAGGTAGGCGTCGCAGAGCCCGGGCACAGCTGCACACCCTGGGGAGAGGGCAGAGGGATCAGCCTGTCAGAGCTCCATTACTTCAGATGAACTGCCTCTGTTCCACAGCGAGGGAGAAAGGGATGAGGTGAAAAAGAAGACGAGGAGCCGCGAAAGAGGGGGATGCAGATGGGAGGGAAGGAGGTGAAAGAGAGAGGGATGAGAAGACCGACAGAGAAGTGTGAGTGAGGCGCGAGCTGGGGAGTGACAGAGGAGTAGATGGAAAAGATGGGGAGAGGAATGTGTGAAGGAGGAGTGTTTTTTTTTCTCTCTGTAACTCTCTGTTACTCTCTGTCAGGTTTAATGGGCCAGTATGCTTCATCTGCCTGTCGGATGGTCAAAGAGCCACAGAAACTCTAATCAACACATTTTTTACAAATAGAGGCTTTTGTGTCCAACAGTTCCTTTGATTACATCCTCACAATTTTAGTTTTGAAACACCTGCCATCCACACAACTCTGGAGTTTTCAAGTGCTTATAACAGAAGTTTGGAAATGCTGCTGCCCCCATTTTAGTTTGCAAACTGAAGTTTGTGTTGTAGTATGACTTGGTAGAAACTGAAATTTGAATGCGTAATAAATCCTCACTTTCATTAAACACCTTTAGTTCCACCTTGCTGCTGGTCCAAGAAAACAAATCCCTGCTCGTACTTTTCACCATTTTCTTAACTAAGTAACCAACAATCTGCTTCCTGTTTCCAGTGTATGTGATTGGTCGCATGTGATGGGCTTTCAGGCGTGTTAGTATGGACAGAGATTATTACTGGTACAGAGCTGCAATGCTTGTGCAGAAGGAGATTGTTTTGGTCTTAAACTTATATTAGTATGATTGGAGCCTTTAACTTGTTAAAACCGACAATCTGATTTTCACTTCACAGAGTGACTGGCCAGGGTGGGAGGGTGACATCGTTGGAATTGTATTGATCCTTCAAGCTTTCGTTTTTCATTCAGAACTCAGAAATTCATTTAGCAGACAAATGCCACATCTTGAAAGTTGATATTTATTGTTGCAAAAAAAGCGTGTGTTCTTTGTAAACAGCTCTAAATATACTGATCTGCTATCTGATATACTGGTTCTCTTTCTAACAGTTTGAAAGTCTGACTAGTTATTTGACTGATTTGTTTATGGCTGCCCTTTATAAATCACAACACTCTCTCTGGATACACAGTAAACCTGAGGCAGCTGCTGTATGACAAAGACTCGAGCATGCTTTAGTCTGAATACAAGTGCAAAGTACTCAAACAGAAGCACTACACACACACACACACATGCACACACAAACACACACACACTACTGACAGAAATAGAGTGGCCTTGGCCAACTAACAAGGCTGTTGAACCAGCCCCAATCAACAAAAAGACCTAACAAGGGCTCGCCACTATTCACTCACATCTGTCCACAAACCTCTCTCCTTGTCCCCTGAGTGCTTGGCTCGATTTGAAGTATGTTTCTCTCTCACATGTGTCGGGCTGTTGGTATCAGAACGATTCTGTCCATTAAACACATGCGAGACTCTTCTGATGTTAAAGAAAGTGATGAATTCCTGGCTCTGCCCCTTTTTTCTGGATCACTGCCAAAATTGAAATACTCTTTCTTGTCCCATCGAAGTATTGTGGAAACCCGTCCAACAAACAAATGGACATGGGGACAACATGGCCTCCTTGACTGAGGTAATTATCTATTTCGTGTAAATCAAACTGTTCATTCATGTAAGACCCAGACGAGTTGCTTGGGGACGTCTACATTGTAATAATGTGTTCCTTCATATCCACTCTACTGGTGTTTTCCTCTGCTGGCAGTCGCTGCTGCCTGGACCCAGCAGCCTCCTTCCGTTTCACAGCTTCATCCGGAAGGCTCTTCATATCTCGCTCACTTATGCTCTTTCCATTCCTCTTCTCCCTCTTGTCCCCTCTTCAAAAGACAGCACAGTACGAGTCAGTGATGGAAAACAAAAGAGAAGAGGACGGAGTCAAATAAAGAGTTTCACTAGCTGTCACATTTCAGAAACCCCTTTTATCGAATTTTGGGATCCTGCTTAAACTGGTCCTGGCTCAGCGTTACCATAGCAACTGTTAAATGCAAAAGAGCCGGATAACAAAAGCTTTTGTTGTCTCCCAAAAAGACAAAAGGGTTCTACTCACTGTGGTGTCTCCCGACCTTGGCGTGTCCACATTTTACTGAATGTCTGTATGAATGTATGAAATCTGACAGATTATGTCACCAGTTTATTTATGACCATAAAACACACATGGAGTCACAGATGCACTGGCTGTTAATTGTCCTTCACAAACAATTATCACCACAGAAATGGATGTACGAGTTATTTAGGCCGAGGTCATGAATATAACATCTCATCTATTGTGTGAGAATCGACAGAGATCACACTATTCCCACACTAATTCCCACAGTAAAGCAGAAGGGGAAAAACCTCTCGCCGCATGTTTAAAATTCCTCTTCATCATCTTTGATCTGCGGACTTATTGTGTTTATTTACAACAAGTGCAGACAGCAAACTGTGGTGGGTGAAAACAGTCTAGATTTCAGTTTCAGATTTCAGAGCAGCGACTCCACCAGGATTTGAATGGTGCCAGCAACAGAAAATCCAAAGCTGTTTGTAATTGAAAGAATTCTCTTAACACAGTTTTAATGAACTAAACGAGGAGGAAAGGCTGTCTGCAACGCTCGCTGTCTCTTTGGTTCTCAGGTGTTGTTTATTTGAGTCAAATGATGTATCAGGAATACATCCACAGCGGAGCCAAACCAGATGGCTCACCCCTGCTTCCTCCATGGGATGAAGAATGGAAGCTTGCGAGAGACTAAAATAGGTAAATGAAATGAAAGATGAAGCATGGATCCCAGGCAGAGGAGATAGCGGCAGTGTCTCTCAAACAGACCGTGTGTCAAGACCCTTGTGCTGGCGCTCAGCTTGAAAATGCACTTAACAGCAGGAACTGGCTTCCTCCGAAATTCAAAATGCCTGCCAGAAAGCCATAGAACGTTAGTTTAGCAGAACGCCAATTTATCACCATGATTGTGATTGGTCTAAGGAGCAATTGCTTTTATGCATCAAAATTTGCATGAACCGTGGGATTTTCATCAGCCTTCAGCAGGGGATCCACAATGTTACGCTTGACTTATTCATGGTTTTCCAAGGCTGTCTGGCGGCTTCCTACAGGGGCAACCCTATCAGTGGTGTTCTCGAAACAGCACATGCGACTGCCGACGATTGTGTTAAACATTTCCCTTCTTTGGACTTCAGTTCAGGGATATGACAGCGGCATAATGGAAACCCCTGAGGCTACATCACCTCAGCTAGATGGCACCGTAGCATTTGAGGAAGGAAAGAGTAGGTACAGAGAGGCAGAGCGGAGGATGATGATGGATGAGAGACAGTGGAGGAGTGGGAAACATCTTTAGAAGTGAGCAGAGTGCAGGAAATCATGACAGGTGAAACCACACGGGATCGGGCGATGTAAAGTAGAGAAAAGAGTGGGAGGAGAGGAGCTGTAGGAGAAGTCAATGACTACATGAATGTATGCAAGTGACTGCTCACATATGCACCTCAAACCACCCCCTGCAGGCATACATGAGATCCACATTCTCAGGTGCTTCAGTGACAGTGATGCTACAGTTCCCTCTGTCACAGTATTACATAACTCTTGGAATTGTCCTGGTATCAGTGTAAGAACAAAACTGTTCCTCTCATCTGTCCTGTCACTCTGCCTTCCTCTCTCCTCTCACAGCTGAGGAGCCAGACAGATGGGATTTGCTTCACACTGATATTTATAACTCAATTTCTGTTGCAGATGGACCATTGTGGCTTTGATTCGAAGATACTCCACTACTGCTACTTATCCGTCGCCCCATTCGCCCTGAGTCACTATGGAATTTGTCTTGGCCGGTTACAAGCAAACTTTAATCTTTAATGATCAGGTCGTCTCAGTCTTTATTAGGGTGTTGAAAACTTTTTCAATATTCATCTTATTACATCCTCTACTCTATTCCCCACATCATTGACTTTAATGAGGTAATATGGTAATATGTGCTCATTTTCCAAAACACTCAGCAACACACATCTCAAGATGTTATTGCTGTTTTACTGAGGACCTCCATTAATGGTGTCCACTGAACAAAAAGCTGTGATGTAATGGCCCATTGAATGAAACAGATAGATGACCTGGGCCTGTTTTCACAGTCGGGAATAGTTGGCTGTAGGATCTTTTCCCGTGCCATCACTTCAGCTGTGTTAGGATGAACACAGAATAAATTAGTACGAGCATTTCTTTGTTGTATTTGTCGGTGATTGGACTAAAAGTGATAAATGCTTCCTGTTGACCAGCAGTAAATTCTGAGCAGCTTTATTGAGAACCATGACAGAGGGTTGGCTCCAGATCACAGGGAGCTCGGCTACAGTATGTCTGTGAAAGTTCACGATCACATCAGCATTTAAAACAAAAACTCTGTCTCTGTCTTGACACTACACAACGCTGGGATTTTCAGCTATAAAACTGTAGAGATTTAAACAAAAAAGAGTATTTTCTGCATTGGAAAGCACCGGTTTAGGATGGATGGTTATCTGAAAATGGAAAACAGGATATTATGGATTTTGAAAATGATCATGGATTGTGTCCCCAGTGCAGAGTGCCTTTTAGGCACAGTTGCAAATTGTTGTACACACAGACTTTACTGTGTTTACTGGCCTTGAAATGAGCTGAGGTGTGAGAGTAGCGTTGCCTGAGGCTCAAATGAGGCATGTGGGAGTTGTACATGGAACGCATGGCGAAGAAAGGGTGTATGTTTGTGTGTTTGTTGATTTCAGTGGTTCTGCAGAAGGCTGGTGTGTGGGTTGGTTTCTTCTGCCCTGTGGTCATTGACAGCACACACTATGTGACAACCCAGCTGAGAGGGTGTGAGTCCGCAAATGAGAAACCCTCAGGACCAGTGTGTATGTGTGCGTTTGTATATGTGCCTCTGTTTGTTAATGGAATTATGTGAAACATCTTACACGAGGTTATACAGAGATCAATCTGTCATCAGCTGGTACGCAACACATCACAGTAGAGCAGCAAATTGTTTTAATGGAACAACAAAGCAGACTGGATAAGTACAGTGAAATGTAAGTTTAATATATATATATATATATGTATAGCTATGCCTCCTCTGTGTTGGTGGATGGGGTATAGACCTAACTAAAAAGTACATGTTAAATACTTTATCACATTTTAAGTTGTTATTATCACTCTATTGTAAATTCAAGTCCTCATTTTTTCCAGTAATTTTAATTTGAATAACTTATCTTCTAAATTAAATTTAAAATTAAATATCATGATTAACAGGTGAAACTGGCTCCAAATGCACAAGATGGCAAAGTTCACATCTGGAGATATTTTGTTTTATTTGTGGAAATGTAGATGCATCTTTATATCCAGTCTATGATTTGAACATACAGTACACTAGGGTCCCAAAGTCTCAGACCACTGTATATGAATTTTAAATCCATCAATTGTTTATGATAATGAAGTTAAAATAGTCTCTACACGCACATTCAGTATACCGAGGGAGTGAAAATGAATTGCCCCTGCTGCCCAGTGATTTAATGTGATTAATATCAGTAGGTAAAAAATTAAGGGATGGAGAGAGAGAGGGGGGTTCATGTGCTGGGATACAGCAGAGAGGATGATGATGGTATCCAGGAGGCAGCAGGGGAAAGAGGGAGCTGGGGGAGAAGGGGAGGAAAGAGAAAAGGCTGAGTCTTCACCCACTTGTGTCATGAATAAATTACTGCTGAGATCTCCTCGCTGTCTCGCCCTCCATGGACCAGCGTGCATTCATAGTTATAGCTCATCCCAGATGTCCTAGTTTACCCACAGAGAATAAGCCAAGTCGTGATTTACCAGCTGGGGACGCTTGATGATTGCCTCATCCGTCATCAATTACCCAGCACAAGTGAAGTCAAACACTTCCAAAGTGTATCAGGGAAAACCAATTTAACAATGTGGACATCCCCAGTATTGAATAATACCTGCATGAACAACAGAAAAACAACGTGAACATGGAAGCAACTGTTATAATAGCTGTAAAAAACATATGAAAGATGAATGGTGAGAAATGCCTAGTATCAAAATTATACTTTCAATAAATACAATTAGTGGAAATACAATAAATTGTCAAATATCAACAACTTATTCGGAGGCTTTTAGATGAAACTCAATAACCAAAGTATTTGTGCAGGTTTTGGTGACTGCGTTACAGTACACGGATCTATCTAAAAATCACTGCCCTCTTTAATACAGTCGCAGAGGAGGCTGTTATATAAAAGCGAGTGGGAAGACGAGATAGGTGCCTAAAATAAAAGAGAAAGAAAAAAACATTTAGTCAAAATTACTAAATGAGGTAGTCTTGTCAACTCAGTGCAGCACTGGACAGCCACGCAGGAAGTGATGGTTTTGTAAGAGAACAAAGAGAAACCATTTCCTCCCACAGCATCATTAAACAATGGAGACGTCCTCCTCGCTGACCGAGACAGAGAGGGATTGAGTGTTTCCCTGTGGCTGTGATTGATTGTGTTATTCGTCAGGGCTTGTGTGCTTCTTTATTATTACAGGCATGTAAAAGACATGGAGACAAAGAAGGAGTCAGAAAGTGCAACAGTTCGAGGTATAATTGAGATCCAATGTTGAAATATCAGTTTTGAGAAAAGCATAATCACAGAATGTTGCTTCGTGAGTTTGTGAACACAACACATTTCCCCCATCAAGCAGTTTTTTTGTGCATGTAGCGCCAGACATATTTTAAATGGGGATAAAAAATAAATCCACAAATCTTCATCCCTCATCCGTTTTTCTCGCCAACCATCTGACGACTGACTTAAAACTCAGAAGGGTTTGTTGCTGGGGACCCTGTGAGACGCAGTGTTAACTGTGAAGTTTGCGTCATTCTCACTTATTTGGAGGAAGATCCCTTTTTATTTGCAATAAAAATTACAATGAACAATAACACTGACTGAAGAAACTCGATCAAACAGTTTCTGCTTGATGTTGACATAAACCTTTAACCTGCTTCTGTGAGTAAAAGCTTGTGTCTGAAATTATTTAACCAAACTCCCATAATTTGACACTTTTGCAAACCATCCCATCAGACGACAACATGAAATGACACAAACACTCACTTTGCAGAATTGGAATTCCATATTTCCCGCTTTCCTTGACCACACGTTCCTCATCCTCCTCTTATGGTTCCATAGAAGTGTCAGTGCCGTGACCTACCAAGAATGTTATGTTTTCATCGCCATTTGTTTGCATGTCTGAACCGATTCTTAAGAAATTCTGTGGAGGAGGGTCATGACCCAAGACAGAAGCCATTAAATCTTGGAATGGATTCAGATAAAGGGGCAGATCCAGGACTTTGTTTTTCCACTTTCTTGTTAACATGCTGAGATTGAGCATTAGCCTCGGAGGTATGCGCTCTTCTAGTTTGTTATGATTTAATATTTGGCTACATTTTCCAAACAGTACAGTAAGTAGATGACATGTCTCTACTTGCATTTGTGTTTTTCATTTCATGTTAGCATTGTGGTGCAATGATTTACAAGGCACCACCCCAGAACTTAAATCATACAGTCTGACACAGATTGTGTGAATACTTTATCACACCGTCTCCCTCAGCGTGACACGCAGTAGGTTTTTATCATCAACTCGACTGTACTAGTTCATGAACTTGTCTTCAACTTGACCTACTATATTTGACTATGTCCCTGTATCTAAGACATAAAGTTTTAAGCATCCTCTTGAGCAACTGCCTCCTGAATCGTCTCCAGGGTTCCCCTTGTGCCCTACTTCTTTCATGCAGATGGCAAATATTGTTAAATATGTATTACTTACCCAAAGAAGCATGGCCAGGAAGACATTTAAGGCTGCACATTTTAATTATCCACATGTCATCAATGAAAGTGAGCTCTGAGGAGTGTTGTCCTCAATATTTCTGTCTCATAAAAGGCTGCATTGCTGGAATCTTGTATTTAATTTAATAAAATCAGATAGTTTTCTGATAAGCAAGATTGTAATAATAGCTATGCACCAATCCGTCGTGTGTGAGCTAAAACTTCCAATAACGTTTCAGAGAAAATATAATTTCCTTACTGAAGCTGGCGTCTTATTATCTGCTTTAGCAGCAGTGTCACAGTTAGAAATGGAAAAAGACAACATTAGTATTGACCCTACATGAGCCTGTGACTGGCTAATGTGCGGAGAGCTGAGGACGATGTGGCTGACAGAGCGGCAGACACAGGCAAATGAAGTTAACGTGACTTCTGCAGCACTTTGGAAATCAGCTGGGTTTTATGCTCAAGAGCAATTTTGATGTTTGGGTCTGAAAAATTACAGCAAACAAGAAAAAGAAAAGCGGAGGCGTTTGAGGCCAAGGCAAAAGGTCACTCTTTTTGTCGGATGGAACTTCATATCACTTTGTAGTTAGATTATCTTCTTATTCAAGAGTGATTCATGTGGAGGGATTTTCTCCTGTGTCATGAGCGATGAGATTGGAGAGGATAAACGATCTACGTTTCACAGCAGATTTACCTTTTTATTCCATCTGTAATTCCAGCTAATTGGAGCTGCTGATAATCTGTACTAGAATGTGCCGTTCAACAAGGCACTGCAAACCCTCTGTGTTTCTATGAGCGATGATTAGAGAGAGTGTGTGTGTGAGGACGAGAGGAAGAAATAATGAAGGAACATCATGCAGCCAGTGAGTGAAAAGGCCAAACCAAGCAGCCGCTTGTCTGACAGAGAATGTAATGAAATTGATTGGCAATTCAAGAGTTTTTGTCTTTGAACACTTTTGAAGGCTTCAGTTTTTTTCTGTGGAGGAAAAGGAAAATGTCGGTAAAGACAGAATGTGACTCCAATGACCAAACTGTAGAATATATATGTTGATGTTTTATAATATAGAAGAGTCTAAAAACAATCCTAAAGTCACATGTTACTTCATGAAACTGTACCAGCATCCATCCATCCCCTTCCTTTCTTTCCTTCCTCTCTTTCCCTTCATTCCTTGCTTCCTTCCTCCCTTCCTTTCTTCCCTTGCAGCTTCAGGCATTCACACTCTCTGGCTCAGTGCAATAAAACATTATCCACTGTCTGGCCTCCTTTTTCTCCTCACAGTCACTGCCGCACCTCTCTCTCTTTCCCTCTCTCTTTTTCTCACTGTCTTCTTTGGTTTTTCTTTAGTTTCCCCCCCTTCACTGTCAACCTGCTCCTTTTCTCACTGCCGCCTCGGAGTGATGGGAAGCAACTGTGAAAACCTGAAGGAGGGTAACATTTTGTGACTTGAGAAACCAACTCACACACACACACACACACACACACACACAGTTAAAGTCTCAGACATCAAAGCTCCCGTCGTTCTCTTCTGACAAGCCAGATCACCGGGCAGCCCAGGATAGAGAGAGGCAGCAGATGAGGTGAGGTAGTGCTGGGTTGGAGATATAATGTGAAACAGACGGATCACTTGCACTGTACCTCTCTGTCTGTGCTCGACAAAGCTGTAGCTGTGGCTGTCCCATGTCTTATTCTTCTTCTCAGACAGCATGTGGCAATGGGAACCTGCCTCAAGCACACTAACAAGGCCCTCGGAGTGTATGTGTTTGTGTGTGTGGCGTGCTTGTCACTGTGCGTGTATGATGTCTGTTCACCTTGGCTGCAAATTGCATTGACATAAGTATCAACATTAGCTATGATACAGGTCAGACAGAGAGAGCAGTGTTTGTTAATGTTGATGAGGATGAAGCTCTCTCTCTCTCTCCGTCTGTCTCTCTCTCTGTCTGTGTCCCTGTCTCAGTCGCTCACCTCCTCTGTCTGGGTCACTCCCTGATACTGATCATCTGCTCCCGTCCAAAAATGCACGAAAGCATATTGCTGCACGACTCGAACAGAATAATTTATCAAAGATGTTTGAACTAACAATGATCGTACAAGACCACATTATCAACAGAAAGGTAAAGTAGAGTGAATACCTCCACCAAGACCCAACAGTCCCACACATTTCATATATATATCAATAGATATCCGTTATAGATATCAGTCCCCTAAATGTCTGAAGATCCACTCCAAAAGTCATTGGGTTCTTCCTCTGCCCATACAACACCCTTCCACATCTGTTTTTTAAAAACTGCACAGTTTAATCTAATGCATGTAACTCAGAGAGGGAGGGGGGGGGTATTCCCTTGGTCATTGCTGAGCAGCCACTGTTTGGATGTGCTTGACAGCAAAAGCAATTTCCCACTTTTGTTACTGCAAAGTTTAATAAACACTGTCTTAGTGTGTTTATAACAGTTTACAGATGCTCTTCGTTGAAGCGTAACAGTTTCTTTATGGGAACGTTAACTGTTAAAAGCATCAGAGTCATCACCAGACTTTGTCCATATCCTGATTTGGAATAAAAAAAGTCTATTTTTCCAACTCAAGCCAAAGTTTGCTTAAAATATAAATAATCTGAAACATCATTTGAGAGGATTAAAATAGCCTAAAGTAGTTAAATATACCAAATTATTGTGTCTGACCTATTTTGTTTTTAAAGCACAGCAGACATCAGGTGTGCAGTGAGATGACCCACTCTGAATTTGTAGATTATAAAGAACACTCTGATTCCAGGAGGTGTGAAAACGTCTGGACTGTGTGAAATGTCAGTAGGAGGACACATTTCTTCTCTCTCTTCCCATGTGACGGTGTATTAGCGGCTCCCGTGCACCTGAACATCCCTGCTGTTGTTTCCATGGAGACCAAAAGAGGTGTGGAGATCCTGAAGCCCTTTTTGTGGTCACTGGCTTTGTCATGTGCGCTGCCAGCAGCCACCACTTACCCTTAATAGCCCCTCACGACCAGACACTTTGCAAAGGCACAATTTCTTGACATTGCCAATTAGAAAGAACAGGTGGTTGTTCTAGTTATTAACAGCCATTTCTTATGTTTTCAGTACTTCTAAAATATCATATTATGCGTTCAGACATGAAGTCAACACAACAATTAGTCCAATACAGATTATTCCAACAGAAATTCCCACTAGCAGGCACAGCTCAATGCTCCTGCTCTACACTTAACACTAATTTAAATCTGAATTATGACAGTAATTCTCCTTTTCTCTCCTTCCTGTTATTCTCTTACACAATGGCATTGACCCGCTCCATTGTCTGCAGGGTCGTGTCCTCCTTTTCGACACTGAGAGGCTCATTTGTTGGTTGATCTCCTAACTAGATTAGCACTTGTCTGATTAACTGCCTGCCTGTAACCCCCGCTGCCACTTGCAGCAGAAGAGGGTTGGGCCGGGCTTTATGCACACTCTCACTGTCCCGGCTGTAGTCGGCTCATGGCCTTCGAAACACTTTCCCTCTTTGCACCCGGTGCACCTGCGGACAATGCCACAGACGGTCAGGATTAACTGAAGATGCGAAGAGTGGAAAGGGTGAGTTTGAAAGCACAGTGACATGGAGCTGTATGTTTTATTTAAATTAATATTTCATTTTGATCTTCTACTTGGGCGTTCCCACAGTGTGGCTAACACGAGGATAATTAAATTAGAATACTTTGGTAAGCTATTTATCTGATAGTTGGATAAGTCGGTGTGAATCTAAGTAAAGGTCAGGTCCAGTGGGCAGGATACATGAAGTTTCCTTTACCACTGAATAGCTAATGTGTGAAACAATAACATTTTGTTCTCATTAGCTCTCAATCTAATAAAAGTGCATTGTCATTCTCTTATTTGTTTTGCTTTTGTTTTAAGGCCTCGTAGCTTTATGGATGGAAACACTACGTTTAATTGTGGTCACCTTTTAATTGCGTCAAATCCGCTTCCCATTTTGTGAAGGATTGTGGGCCTGAGTTGCGTCAGATAGATATTCATCAGCACTAGTGGTGTGGACAACAGCTCCCATGATCCCACACTGATTCACGCCATCATTAAGCTAGGTACTTTGTTATTGTTTTGATTGAGAGAACTCTACTTAAGTTACGTATTGTGTGAGTCTACTTGCCCGCCCTTCCTAATGAGCATTTATAAGTGGTTAGTCCCATTCAATTCCTATTTTATGTTAACCTTTAAAGTATAGACTGATAGATCACGACCCAAGAGACTTCCTGTGTCCAATTTGACCCCCTCACCTTTTCATTCTGGCCCCCGGCTGAGCCACCGTGGCAGGTTGAACTCTACGAGAAGATGAGGCGAGGACGTGATGTGAAGGGGTTCAGGGAGGCGAGCCACAGTGGGGTTTTGAGACGGAAAAATACATGCATGGCCGAACAAATTTTGCCTCGAAGTGCTAAAGTTTGGGTGACAGCCATCGTGTGGGGACGGGGGACAATGGGCTGAGGGAGAATTGTGTGTGTGTGTGTGTGTGTGTGTGTGTGTGTGTGTGTGTCTGCGTATGGCCTTTGCAGCAATACTCCCCACGCGATCCAATCACTCAAGACCATCTACTGGAGTGACATTTCAGGAAATTTCCACTGATGTGGGACTGGGGCCCCAGCTGTCAGGAAGCAGCGAGAGGGAGGGAGGGGTTGGGGTGGGGTGGGGTGAAACGAGTAGGGGAGAGAGCATTAGAGAGGAGCGTTGGATGTCGCTTATCAGACTTGGCAAGATCTCACAACTTCATGGTTTATGGGGTAAAACAATGATAAGTTCTCTCCCCTCCTTTCTTCCTCTGCCTCTGTGCGTTATTGCTTTCCGTGATAGAGCGAATGGTAGCTTCTGTGATGCTGGCAGCATAAATGAATGACGTTGGTTTTGTTCTCCGAGCTACCAAAGATGAGATAAATGATGTTCTCAGCACCACATTTATGAAACCGCATCAGTGCATTGAATACAAATGGGTTTCTGGCCAGAAGAGACTGTTTGTTCGAGTGCTCTAAGTGATTATACCAGGATCTCCATAGATATTGTTTATTTTACATTTCCGTGTCTATGAGTGTTAGTTTATGTTATTTTGTTGCTTTGTTTGCATAGAATTGACTATATAGAATGAAAATGTGACATAATATGCATCAACTTAGTAATAGAGTATGTGTGAGTTAGTGAGAAGACTTGACATTTACACCACCTCCATCACGCCCTGCCCTGTGCCTAGGATCCAAACCATCCCAGCGAGTATGTTTGTGCATGGTGATCATTGCTAAGGTGTGAGAAACATGAGGTGATTGGATGCATGTGACCCAGACTTTTAGTTCACTGACTTTACTGCTCCGCTCTCACTGTGCAAACACAATTAGCTGATTTGCATCCAATTAAAACTTCGGTAAACTCTGTCTGTAACCTTTCCGTGCTCTCTCATTTCCAGAGGCCATATCAGACGGCATTTCGACCTTTTGGCAGCACTAATACGAGAAATGGAATGAGCTAAGCGTAGTAGTGCTACATTTCCATTATCAAGAGTTGGCTGTACGCAGCAGCTGTCTGGATGGCTCGGACCTCTGGTCGACAGTCGGCCTCTTCTTTCCACTGATTGAAAATGAAGCCTGCAAGTGATCAAGCGTCTGAGTCATTAGGCCAGAGGGTACTACTGAAAAATTTAGGCTTAATTCCAGTTGGTAGGTTTCATTCCCGCTGCTACATGTTTATATTTTGACAGGACACGCGTCTGGTATCTGTGGTCTCAGAGAGCCGTGGAAGGTAAAATGCTTGAAAACACAACTTGGGCTGAATGCAAAAGTCCCTGTGAAGCACTTCCATAGAAACTGTCTGCAGGACGACTGCCTGTCTGGCATGCTTGACCAAACATCATAATTGATGGCACTGAGAAACTGATAGTAGTGTATTTATATGTCACCTTGCTTTGAGGATACTGCTCGAAATAGAGGGAGGTACATGGATCTTACAGTTAGTTACTTGGCTTAATTGCTCTGACGTACATGCGTCTTTTTGCAAAACGTGATATTCATCACGACTTAATGTTTTACATGTTAATTATCTTATTAAATTGCCTGTACTGTGCACTGGCCAATCAGCCTGAGGTGTGTTGGCACTTTGTTCAGGGGCATAGATAAACTTGCATCTATTGCCAAATATATTTGAGTGATCGGTGTTTAAATGACTTTTATGAGTATGGTAAATATCTCCAGGCTCAATAGGCACCGAGTGAAAATGCTCAGGTGGCAGTTGACCTTTCTTCAGTGAAGAAAAGCAATAGCAGTGAGTGTGTGTAGTCTGTGCTCGAATGTGTGTGTACTTCACTGTAACACAGGACTGGGGGGTTTTCTGGGTGCAGCAGCACTTTCCAGGTGGTTGCTTTGTGTGTTTGTGTTTGTGTCTGTGCGTGTGTGTGTGATGATACTTTGATATGGGGCCTGTGTACTGTGCAAGAGCGAGTGAGGCTCCCCAGACACAGTGTTTCTTGGCACATCTCTATGATCCCATCATGACGGGGAAACTTGACACTGGGGAGGATATTCCACTGGCCAGCAGCTAAGGGAGGGTAACAAGGCTGCACAAACACGCAGCTCCTGCAATTCTAGTAACAGGGTCTGCTGAGGTTATGGCTGCACAAACACACAGGGCTTCACACACTGTGCCACTTTAACATTACACAACATAGGACCACATGTACAGTGCATAGTTCTGCTTAAGAGTTCCAGACTACATTAATACAACTCTGAACACCTGTATATATGTGTATATATAATATAATGTGTATATTAAATATGTGTTTGTGTATATATATATTTATTTTCAGCCCCCAAGACTGTACTAATGAACACCCCCATTGCTGGGTGGACAGTGAGATGATTGGCACAGAGAAAGCATTACACCAGCACATTCAGGCATATGGCATGTGGACCCACTGATGGGCCCACACATATGGTGCTGGTGGCTTCTGCTGCTTCGCATGGGAGGAAGGCTCTGTGGTTGCCTTTGATCAGCCTCCAAATCACAGAGCACAGCACATAAAGTGCTGCCTAAAAATCCCTAACTGTTTGGGTTGCATTATTTTGTCTCATTATTTAAAAAAAAAAAAAATCAAATACAAAGCCTCTTACAGGCCTCTCCCCCCAGATTTGGTGATTTTGCAGTCCTAGGTTTTTATTTGAATAATTGATAAAATACAATGTCTGTTTCTTTATTACACGATATGTATTTATATTTTTAAAATTTAATGTAAAAAATTTACAGTTGTCTTACGGAAAACGTAGTCCACTGGTTGCACAGATATACACTGGTGAGCACACTTGCAATTTGCAGTTTTACACACAAACATGTTGATTGTGTTATTTTTATTTTGAATCTAAAGTCCCCCCCGCTGCTGACACAGAGACTATCGAACTGTGGCCACCGCATTTAGCCTGGCTACCGTCCAAAGTCAGAAACAACCATAAAAATCTGGCCCTCGGTGCTACGATGAAGGTAGAGGAATAATCAGGACGTTTTAACACTTTGAGGTGCATTTACTTCAGAAAAAGCTCTAATATCTTCTTTCATCTCTGCACCACAATATCACAAACACCTGTTAAACGGTAGATGGCTCACCTATAATGCTCAAACCCCTGACACCCTTCCTGAACCATATTAACATACAGACATTAATCATGTTAATGTTTTCAGTCTTTTAACATCCTCTTAATTCCCCCGTCAGCAAAATCAACCCACAGTTTCCATGGCAACTTTTCTATTTGTATCCTGCATGGGAAGTTCCTGGAACATCCCACCACCTTGCTCACCAGAGAGTAACTGTCCAAGGATTGTGTTGTCATATAGGGAGGCAGTTTCTAATCCAACCATCAACAGATTCACTTATTTCTATTTCCCTTTATTGTTTCTCACCATCGGCTCCACTGCCCTTCCATTACATTCAGAATTTCAAAGTAAAAGCACCACAGGTTGTTTTTTTTCTGTCTGTTTTCAATTAAAAACCACTCAAGGTGCATCGTAATGGCTTCCATCAGGAAATGGTGTTTTATTAATGACCAAATTGAACTTCCTCCTCAGCTGCAGATATAATTGTTCCTTCCATAACAGATTATGTTGCATAACTGGACTTACTGTAAACCAGCAGTTGAGTAGTGAGAATTAAGAGCGACATTTAATGGACAAGTGCACAGGAGAGCCATTCATCACATTGCACCACTTCTAAATCTTTTCCCTGCAAAGTTTAGACACGGCCTGCACCAGGACCACCAATTTATTTCCCACTATTTAAAGCCCTGGTGAAATGAGTTATTGCAGAACGCTATGCAGTCTGAGGAAGACACCGGGCGTGATTGTGCGACGCCATGTATTACTGTTCCCAACCGACCATGAAATTGTTTATTCTTCTGTTGCCATTTCTGTGTAAAACAGAAAACGGATAACTTCCCTCACTGCACGGCCGAGCCTGTCACACCACCACCTGTTTCAGCCAAGAAAATTAACTCCCCGTTGCTCACCGGAAATTCATAATCAACCGGCAACAGTGCCTCGTTCTCCTTGTTACTTGGATTTCCCTGTGTAGTCATTGCTGCAGCCTGGAGTTATTGTCTAGGAAAAAAAAGCTTCTGCCTAATTAAAACACTGATTATATTTCTTCTTGTCCTCATATGGACTTCAGTTTGGTGAACAACACTTAGTTGCATCATATATCTGAGCAGTTTTCTAGTATTTTCATTATTTTTTCTAGTATATTTGCTTGCAAATGGTTTCTGAGCTGTAACTATGACCGCTTTGCTATATGGCCAATGACTTTTCACACACACTTCCACTGGTGTTGTAGGTACATAAATCCAAACACTCTCCCTGTGGTTTATCCTGGTTTAACCAGCTGCTCTTCAACAGCTTCTCTCATTTCTCCGATTCCTCCCGTACCATATCACAGTACAGGCATGCACATTTAAAAAAAAAATCCTTCTTTTATGATGGAGGTGATAGAAAAGAAATGCTCGCTGGTTTCTCTCTGAGTGAAATCAGGGCTTGTTTTCAAATCTCATTTATCCCTTTGCATCGTGACCACATATTCAGTAACTTCAGTCATTTTTCTCTTGATTAATTCATTTTCTTGCTTCGGTATGACCCATATAATCTTCATCTGAGCATAAACTGTGAATCTTTCTGCCTACGACTGCATAATGAAAAAATGAAAAGCAATTCTCAAAAGCAATTCCTTCTCAAACTGTCAGTCAACTGCTGAAGACCCCACCTCACAGTGCTCACTCCTGCCTCCGTCTCTGTGTATGTGTGTCAGTGTGTTTCTCCTCTCCATTGTGAATGTCCTGTCTGCCCCTCAGTGGGGAAACCATGGAAGGACATTTTGTTCTGGTTTGAAAGGGAATGCTCGGTCGTGACACACATTTAGGTAGGTTACTGGTGGCTAAGTGGGTTAAAGCCAAAGCGCTTGTCTCAGGGTACATTCAGCTTGTCTGGAGAGGAGTCATTCAAATCATATTCATGATGGAAATAAAGGAAAATGGGGAGAGATAGAATACAGGGTGTGGAAGAGAGATCTGTGTGAGAGTGAGACACAGTTTAATGACTGGTGGACACGATGATAAAAACATCCAAAGTGTGGATGTTTGCCTGAAAAGTTCCCGAAGGGGCAGAATGTGAGGACATCAACGTCACATTTTCCTGAATCGTTCCTGCCAGGCCCCTCTCTGGAAAACAGCACGAAGAGGACACGTGTGTCAACGAGGAATGACGAAGGGATTCCAGAGCCTCTGCCGATAAGGGCAGACACTGGTGTTGATGTGCTGTAAACAAAAAACACATGATTTCCACAGCGTCATTCATCAAGTCCTGTCTCCCGCCTGCTCCCAGCCCTCACCTGAATATTCTTAAATGTTCTTCTTGTTGTGAACACATCTGACTCACAACATATCCAGCTGCCTTGTTTATATGTGGAAAATGTCCACAACCAATTTTCCAGATATTTCATCTTCATGTCTGCAAACCACATGACTGGTTTCACTTCTTTTCTCTTGTTTGAAATTCTCGCCTCACATCCACCCTCAGATGTTTCTATCCGTATATGGATCTCTGATATATTGCAACCCCCCCCCCCCCATAGTGATGCATTAGGCCTTGGGCCAAGTTTAGGTGGCGTAGGAGGGCTTTCTGCGTGGGTGGAGCATTTCCTGTCAGTCTCTGCACTTTGCTATTTGACCCTGCACCTTTCATATTTCTCTTCGTTCTTCCTCGAGGCTCTTCTAGTCCACTCAGAGCAGACAAAGATTTCCTCACACTCTGGGATTAGCAGAGAAGAAAAGGAGGAGATTTATGTTGTATAAAGAATACATACACTGACAGGTATACCCTGGTCTAGTAGCAAAGTTGTTTCATACAGAGTTTAATTTCTGTATGTTGGATCTAAGTTTGGGTCGAGATCTGGTGGTGTGAAAGTTTTAAGAAGACAGGAAAAATGTTAAATATTTAAAATGAAGATCCTTTAAAACATGTATACAAAATCATGTATACTCGTGCCATATAAACATGTTCATTTTTGAGGTCATGTTGCCTGAATTCAAACCTGGCTTTGATGTTATTCTATGACAATTTGGTATAAATTGACAAATATGTGTCACTGATATAATTGTATTGTATAAGACCTACATTTGAATTGCATTATACTGTGCTCCCAGGACGTATGGGACAGTTGATGCTGTGGACCACTGGAGGGTAGCAGAGTGCAGAGAATGATTCAGTTTAGCTGGACTGACACGCTGCTTTTCATTTTTCCCTTTTTCTGAACCCCGGATCAGATGTTAGACATGACGACACAAGATATACAGTTTGTGACAACTCCTGCAGCACAATGACTGTGCTCGTGCATGTGAGTGAATAATCTATACGAGGCTGCAAAAAGGAAACAATATTTAGGACACAGGAGCTTGTGTTTGAACATGGACAGGACAGTGACAGGGCAGTGAAATTCAGAGCTCGGCTGTGTCGGTAATATTCTGTAACCTCACAGTGAACTGTCCAGATCACACCCTCCAGATGCTTTCTTTGCTTGGCCCTTTTTTTTGTTGGTGTATGGGGACACACTGTTGTGGCTGCAGAGGTCAAAGGGCCAATGAGACTGATGCCGTGATTGGTCGTGTTGCACCCACGGGAGCTGCAGCAGCGGGTCACTCAGACTCAGGACAACGCTCATAACAGTAAAGAGACAGACTCCAGTAACATCGTCTCAGGGGCTTTTAAAAGACATATAAGGATTTAGAAAGTTTCCCTTCGGACCTTGTACTTTTATAGTGTGTGATTTGAATAATGCTTAATAATGTTTAATATATATATTCCTAAAAGACCAATGATAGATTCACTATAACATGAACTCTTCTTTTTATTTCATCTATTTTATTTATTGGTTTGAAATACTTTATCGATTAAATTCTCTATAAATAGTTTGATTTAAAATTTTAAAAAATCACCAAAACCCAAATATGCTCTGTTCATTTACAGTTTATTTGCTTTGAATTAAATAAAACTGATTAATTGATTGTCAAAATAGTTGTAAATAAACGTTCTATTCATCAACTACAGCAATTGAGGAATCAACAAATCAGCTCTGATAATACCACTAATGTTTAGTAGTAGTGGTTAGTACATTAATAGTAGTATAGCATATATTCTTCGTAGTGTGTGTGTGATTTATCGTCCCAGAGTGGAAAACGTCCAGTAATCGTTCACTTCTATAGAGTTCAGCGGCCACTGGCCAACTCTGATCTGTTGTAGTCATCGTTATTTTACTTTGCTTGTAAAACGCTGTTTGAAATATAGGCCACCTTGGCAGTGGCTCTTACTATAGCTATGGGAGGTTACTGTTCTTCTGGCAATCAAAGTGTGAATGGATTATTTTCAGTCAGTTAATGAATTGTTAAAAAGACATTAGAACTGGCAGCGACTAAATGGTCATTTATGAGTGTAATAGGTTTTTATATATTTGCCTTACAGTATTTGTATCCCTGCTCCTCTTAATTCATCATGATTTCTCTTTGAATATTTCTCCTTGGACAAAGGTTTTTTTTTCTTTTCATGATAGCAGTTTGTTTATCATGTGCACATATGCCCCGTCCTCGCCATGCTTCCACATGCACATGCACCCACCCCCCTCTTCCTTCCTTTCCCAATCCCTTTTACCTCCACGCTCCTTATCCATCCATCCTGTCCTCCCCAAAGCCACCCCATTGGCCCTCGCCTAGCAACCGCATGATAATTTGGCATAATGTGACACCCCCTGATGCATGATGGGGGCTATAAGTCAGCATCATCCCCCCCTCGTGCTGGTGTTTGTGGTTGAAAAGAAAGAAAAATGAAGCGAGAGGATGAATATATTTGAGGTGGATAAAAGAGAATTTCACGCTCATATTGTTACATGGCTGGTGTCCACTGGCTAAACCTGTCATCTCTCCCTGGAGGGTTGTTCTCCTCTCTCTCTAGCAGCAGTGCTCGATCATCCCCTCGCTTGTTCTCGGCTTTTCACCATATGGTTCCCATTTAGTTATATGTACAGTCAGAGGCGTGACTGGATACAGTAGATTCTGTCAAAAGCAGACAGGCATGTGGTGAGGCAGCCTCTCGGTATCAACAGGACCCAGCTGGGCTCATAGGTGCCTCTGACACGCAGGCAGGCAAAGAAACACAAAGATGGCCGCTGCGTGCTCACGTCTGTGTCCCGCTGCCATGTCAGACGTGAGCATGGTCGATGTGAAGGACGTCCCAAAATAAGACGTCTGGTGTGTTTCTTCCTCCTCCTCTTCATCTCTTTCCTCCGTGCTTCAGTCACGGAAAATCAAACAGGATCTTTTGTTGTATCCCTCTGTCTCCCATTCTGTGTAAATCTTTTTATTCCTGTCTCTCCCTCCTCTTTCTCCTCCTCCTCCTCTGTTCCTCTGTTTTCAACAAAGACCTGAGTGATTTGGAGAAACAAAAGCTCCCCTGGTCCTGTTTGACCTCCCCATCATGATGTCAGTGAACCCAGATGGTGGGATGAGCACACTGAGGTTAGAGAGGCACACGACTAAACTCAGTAATCTATTTCTGAACTGAGATTTTTCTATTGGCGTGGTCGTTTATCTATTTAATTCACTTCACAAATGTTATTTTTGGTTCAATTTGACATTCATTCATTCATTCATTCAATCTTTCTCTGGTATGAGCATTACATGAAAAAATCAAGTACACTGTCGCAGTTGTGTGTGTGTGTGTGTGTGTGTGTGTGTGTAATGTTAGTGCACTGTTCCCATCAGGATCACCCTGTCTCTCCTCCCTCCCTCTTTCCCTTCACCCGTGTCCTTTACATGTTTTCATCACCATTTCCATCCCCACACTTGGCCACCTCCATCTGGTAGTGTGTGTGTGTGTGTGTGTGTGTGTGTGTGTGTGTGTGTGTGTGTGAGTGTGTGAGAGAGAGAGTGATAAAAAATAGGTGGGGGGTATACATTCTCTTTCACACACACACACACTGCTTTTTCTCCCTTCACCATTTCCTTTCCTTTTCTTACCCCCTGGTTCCTTTTCTTCATTCATTCATTCATGCTCTCGCACCCTCTCACACACAATTCATCTTTTTCACACTGTATCTCACACACGCTCGAACAAACACACACACATGTGCACGGTGGAGCACCAGGTGAGGACCCATGAGGAGGAGGAGGAGGGGGAGAGAGAGAAACATTTAAGAGGACAGACCAGAAACAGAGCGTGGTTGCCGTGGTAACCGTTCCCCTCGTACCCGCCCTCCCTTCCTCCATCTCCATTCTCTCTCCCTCCTCTTTCTCTCTCCTCCCTCCACCTCTGTACTGGTGATGCTCGTGTCTCTTTCCTCTCTCCATCCGGTTTGTCCTCACCTCTCCTGGACGCGCCGCTCCTCTCACACTGCCAGCGGATGACACACGAGGAGGAGGAGGACGAGGAGATGAGGAGAAGCTGCTTCCTCCTCTCTCCTGTATTTTCATCACTTTAAAAGAAAAAGAGAGAACGAGAAAGAGAAAGAGAAAGGGCATATCAGACCAGAGCAACAACCACAAGAAAGGACACACAGGATATACATACTTACATAAAAAGAGAGACCCTACTCTTCTCCATTCTCCTTTTCAAGGAGGGCATTTTTCTTCCCTTTCCCCCCCTTTCCTTTTCTACCCCGATTTTTTCCTCTGAGATCCTGGTTTTGTCAAATACAGCCCCTGAACTTCTCTGGGATTTCAGGTGAGGCACGCGTGTGTGGTGTGTGGTGCCTCTTCAAATTTTTTTTACCTATCATGGCTCACGCGGCCTCCCAATTGAAGAAGAATCGGGGGGAAGTGGATGTGAATGCATTAGAGGACGAGAAGGAGAAGCGGAGGAAGAGCAGGAGAGCAGCGTCCCGGGAACAAAAGAGGAAGGTAACGAGGACTGGCTGGCTTGGCTGGTGGCTTCATCTGCTCAGCTCAGCTAGCATCATTGGAGCGTGACTGAGTTTATGTGTGTGTGTGTGTGTGTGTGTGTGTGTGTGTGTGTGTGTGTGTGTGTGTCTACATCTCGTCTTGACCAGCTACATCAACTTGGTTTTGAGTTCTCCTCCTCACATCATGTACATGCTCATATTCATCTACACATGGAGACTCGTGCTGTCCTTTCAAACAGCATCTTTAACCTTGTAGACTAAACGTGTGTGTGTGTTTGTGTGTGTGTGTGTGTGTGTGTGTGTGTGTGAGTGTGAGTGTGATGATGTTTCTCTGGTGTGTTTATTGTGCATGTGTGTATGGGAAGTGTCTGCATATCCTTCTGTGTGTCTCTTTTTACACAATAGCTGAAAGTGAAACACAACTTCACCTGTTTGTGCCTGATGATGTCAGCGACCCGTCTCTAGACGTGAATGCTGTATGGATGGACACACGGAGCTTCTTGTTTTCCTGCCTGTGACTCTTTCAATGTTTTACCAATTCTTGAGCAAAACTACGTCACTCGGGGCTTCCTTAAACATCTGCGAATCGTTCAGTGCTGGGAGTTGTGTAAACTGTGAGGTCATGTTTGATTTTTAACATGCAAACACAGTTTAAAATTCACAAAACCCCCAAAACTCATCTCACACTCCTTTTACTTTTTTGGGGGGGAAATGTGTGTGTAGTTCAGTGGGTTTGTGTGTGCGCGTGCGTGCATGTGTGTGCTTGGATGCACAGACAGCCATGTATAATGCATACACGACTGATTTATTGATGACAAAGCTTTTCATATGATGGAGGAGGAACTGAAGTGCACGTGGGTCTCCCTCCCTGCTCCTCTTCCTCTCTTACATGTCAGCTCTTCTCAGACAAACCAGAGGGAGAAACTCATGCAAAATTGGGAATAAGAGACACAAGGTATAAAAATGATGAGCTACCTCTGCCAGCTGTCTGAACTGTGTCCAGTCTACACATTGAACGTGGTGTGATTTGACCGTAAGAGCTCTGGTCAATAACAGTGACATTTACTGTACTTTGTGCCCATGGGTGCTGGGTTTTGAATTATGCTGCTGGCAATGTTATTTGACCTTCCTTAGCATAAACAGGAATAAAGCTACCGTGGCCTAATCTTTTGTAAACCAAAAAGTAAATCAAAATAAAAAGATTTCTTAACGCTAAGAGGATAGTTTTAAATCCGTAAACATGCCTGTGCACACTACCTTTATCTTTCCTGTGCTTTTGTGTATGAAAATGATGTGTCTGAGATATTGATCTGTATAGGAGGATTTATAGTCCTCATGATGGGTCATGTTTCATAGACGAGAACAGGGGATGATGAGGAGAGGAGAAGACATGGAGAGGTGCTGTATTGACTGGACTGTGCACATAGTGCCATCCAAAGAATAATAAGCTTTCTCCTCTCTGTCCTTCCCTCCGTCCTCACACCAATCTACCATACTCTCCCTCTTCTGTCTTCCTCACTATTTTTGTCTCTTCTTTTTCTGGGTCTTTGTCATATTTACTGGAGAGATGTGAACCTCAGACCGACGCTGTGGGTCACTCTCACTCGCGCACCCTTGCAGATGAGCCACAAATGGGATTCTCAACTCACCAGGTTCTCTCCTGTGGGTTTATTCTTTGGCTGACCTTGATCATGCAATGCTTACCCCCGTTGGTGGCCCTCCAACTTTCACTGTGTCCAACAGCACATAGAAACACACAGACACGTGAATAAAACACTGAGTATGTGAGCGATGAATATTTCAGTCACAGGCAGCAACAAAGAATGACAGAGACTCTATGAAAGATTTGCTGAATAAGAAAAGAGAAATGTGAACGATCTCAATGTGTCTCCATGTGGAAACTTTTTCCTTTAATCCTTTAGAGTCCAATTAGTGTTAATGCTGTATCATCAGTTTGCCATTACTGTTTTATTTCAAACTCTTCAGCTTTGTTGCTCCTGTTGTAAACTGATTTGTTCCTCTTGTTGCAAACTGTGCAACAAACTGCTTTGAGTCACTCCTGTCGGAGCGCTACCCATGCTATATTTAGGTAAAGCCAGTATAGAACTGTGTAGAGAACAAAAGCAGAGTGTTGCCTTTCCATTGGTGTATACATTTGCATTAGTCAGCAAGCAGGTCGAAATGCTGCGAAACCATATTTAGTTTAAGGCGTGTAGTAGTTAGTGTAGACAAGGATGTGTCAGTGTGCACATTCCAGTCTTCTGTGCAGTTTCCCATCTTGTTATATGAAATGTGAAGTTCAAAGAAACACAGGCTGTGTCCAGAATCACTCCCTCACTCACACATTCCCTTCTCTCTTACTCCTCTGTAGATTAGTGAGCAAAAACATTTTGGTCCCGTCATCCCTCACAGACCTGTTATAGTCGAATAGAAAGTGAAGTGTTCAAGCCATGGACATCTCTTGTTATGTTCCACTGTGTGAGTCTCTAATGTCTGCTACATGGACTCAAGTAAAATAGTATAGAGTAGATATAATACTCTGTACTGGGCCCAGCCTGAGTAACTGGCTTTCAAAATGCAGACAGAGAACAAAAAGTGCATGTGAGGGGGCTGAGAAATAGTTGCTGCTTTTATCAGACTCCACTCACTTCAGTGTCGGCCTAATGGAGTCCAGGGTGTCTGGGGAGGAATCCCTGCCAGATGCCAAACAACTTGGTGTACTGTTTGTTTGTTTGTGTGTGATTGTGTGTGTGTGTGTATCATGAGGAAAGCAGCACAGAAGAAGGTACAGTTCCTAACTTTAGCACCTTGGGAATCCCAGTATGTCAATCTGAGGTGGAGGCAGAGGGAAGACACCACGTCTCTGTGCGTCTTTGTTTGTGTTCAGACATTTTTGCATGGATTCATTTTCCTGAGAAGTTGTGAGAAAAGTCTGACAAGTGTAAACTCAGTAGCAACAGTGGCCATCTGAATGGGAAACCCCTGTTATACTGTTACATAAATTCTCAAGCTGCTTTACTTCTAATGACTTTATCCAGAGCCAGGAGCCCCCATTGGATTCCCTGAGAGAGAGGCAGAGCTAAGCAAAGCATAGGTTTCCTTCTGCTGTGTCCCAATTTTACACACTGTTCCGGTAGAATATGTTTGGTACAGTACCTATTGTTTCTCTCACAGGGCTTATATAGGCCATGAGCTAGCTTCTCTCTGCACTATAATAATAATCTAATAAAGTTTTTTATCTTCTAAGGAATGTCTGTGCCTGTTTGCCAGTGTTTCTTAACTATGTCCAATTATTGTGTCATTATCTGACTGTATGTGAGGATGGATGAAATGTCAGCTCCGCAAATGTAAAGTCAGCCCCTGGCGGCTTGATGCAAAATAGAATATAAACCCTGCCTCCTCAATCAAAGTACACGTCCAAAAAAATTTCATTTTAGTTCTTATTACACTAGTGTATGTTCAAAATAAAATACTTTATTGATGCTATGAGAATGAGATGAAATGTCATGATTGACATCTGAGACACATCGACTCCGTCCCCTGCTGCCGCTGCACAGACTCAATGATATTTTGGCTTCATTTCTAAGAAAGTGGAGATGCATCATCCATCTTTATTTACCAGAAGCCAAATATTAAAATAAATTTACACCACTAGTACATTCAGCAAAATTCCAAAGATCACTGGCATGTTCTGATAATCAGAGGTGAGAGTCATCATCATTCATCATCATTGCTGGAGAGTTAATCTGAAACCGGATCGCAGTGGTGGATCTTAGCAGACTGCTAGAAGGCGATGGGCAGTGTTGAATTTGGATTTCAGCCTGTGCTGCCTTCAGAGCAAGCCCATGGCAACAGTGGCAAGGCAAGAGTCTGCCTGGCCCGGAGAGGAAAAATAAACTGTGGGGAAAAGACTCATCAGGCTTTAGGCGAGCATGAAGGGAGGATACATAATATCACTGCATAATTTAATAGCTTTATCGCTCATTTTTCTTTATTTCTTTTCCTCTCTTTCTCATTTTACTCGCTCATCTCTCTCCACTCCACTTTCTGGTGTGGCTGAAACAAAGCCGGCACGTGTGTCGCTTCCCTTCTCCCCCCCCCCCCCCCCCCCACCTACTGCTTCCTTCACCTCCTCCCCTCCCCACCAGCCCATAAATGATGGAGGTTAATGAATTCAGCGCTCATGCATGCTTCAGCTAATTGCATTGGCATTGGGAACCCCTCCCATTATAACAAAATGTTTTCACCATCAAGATGGCCACCGCCAGGACGGCTGGCAGGAGCGAGTTTGCGGAGCCTGCCAAGCGTCTGTTTATTTAGATAGTGACAATTGTTGTAGAGTATATTGTATTTTTATGAACACGGAGGGAGTGTGATGTGTGTTAAAAGCAGTTCTTGCAGTTTATAGTAAAACTTCTCATGTGTAGACGTGCTCATCTCAGAGGGACAGTTCTGCGATGAGCATGTATACACACACTGGTACTTTCACTGAAGACCTAGTTGAGCGTTCTTTGGTTCCTGCTCAGTAGAGAACGATGGTGCTCGACTGTCTTTACTGGTGCTCGACTTGAAGACAATTTGAAAATCAAGTGTAGGGTCTACAGTTTATACTAAAGTAAGTTTTAGCTGGACTCCTCTTCTCATGCGGGATTGATCCACTGCACTAACTTATTTATTTCTGTTAAACCTAACAGATCTACAGATCATATTAGATCCAATGTGTTGTTCTATCCACTCAAACACACTGTAAGTTAATCAGTCAGTTTTTAATCCGCACACTTGTATTTCACACGGCCGCAAACGTGAAGGATGCTCCAATGGGCGACATGCTCTACTGTATGCTGCTATTGTTCTAGATTAGCTTCAGTCTCTAAGGGGAAATGAGAGCGTGTAATAAGGATTGTTCTAATTATTGATCCACCACTTTGAGGGTCCTTACTGAGAGTACTGCTAGGGGATGGCGCATGCTCGTGTGTGTGTGTGTGTGTGTTTGCGGTGATGGTATTTCTTATGGAGCCTTTGTAACTGGAAACCAGTTCACGAGGGGATTTGTTTGTCCTACCACTGGGGAGAAAAATCCATGTCGTCTAGTTGTGGTTTCTGGTTGAGAAGGTCTGACAGTCGTCTTTTTTTTTTTTAAGTTGTGTTCAACACTAAATTATGACGTCGTCTGTCTTTTCATACGGGCGCTGGATGAAGTGTGTCAGAGAGAGAAAAGTAGCGAGAGGGAGGGACAGAACGAGAGAGGGAAAGATGGTGACTAATAGATGGAGAGAGAGAGCATGTGTGTGACAGAGAGGAGCGAGTGTGAGATAAGAAGAAATGTAGAGAATTAGAGAGTCAGTCAGAGAGAGCGAGAGAGAGCATGATCGTAAGCCTAAAGGTCATTTGAAGGTGAGTGGCGTCTTTCTCGCCGCTCTTCCAATCTATGTGCACCCTCCTCCTCCCTCTCTCTGAAGTGGTGCCCTACTGTATGTTGGACTACTTATGTAATTCCACATGGCACACATATACAAATTTAAATTATATATAATTTCAGGGATCATTGCTGGATCCATTAAAACGAATGACATACAAACAGAGGTTCTCACTCCCTTACAACTCAGAGGGTTGTTAGCATGTATTATAAGACATAGGAGAATTATATTAATCCACAACGTTAAGGAGCATGAAATCCTTCAGTCGGTCTGAAAAATCTCAAAATATGGAGATTGATGAAATCATTTTTGTCTTTAAATGTGATATCTATCATTTTGCGTGTGAAAATCACATATCCCCATACAAAACACGTACAAATGGGGAGTTTTACCTGTGATTAATTCCCATTGGTTGGCTAAACTGGCATGTATAGAGAATTATTGGGGATTTAGTGACTCCGTCAGTGGATCAAGAGCCGAAATTATCATTTCAACCATATCTATAAAATTTTCTCCCCTTGCAGTGCGACAGTTTTTTGCCTTTTCATGCTTTTCTTTGTTTTATGTGACACCAGTCTGAATATTTTTATGTGTCTGTTTTATGTTTCTTCGGACAAAACAAACAGTATACTGGCATCGCTTTGGGATTAGGATTTACTGTTATTTGACATTTTATGGACCCAGTGATTTATCAAGCAAACGATAAGCAGATTTATCAGTCGTGAAAGTAATTATTAGCTGCAGCATAAACATAGAAACAATATAATGTAGCTTGCGGCCATGGGCTCAGAGAATATAATAAGCATGTAAATATATACACCCGGGCTTGTGGTGTAATTGTTCTGCTTTACAAATGAACTGTACATTAATGCAATAAAGTGTTTCATTTATTTTGTTTGCCTCAGATGAATGAATCTGCAATCCTGCTCAGTAATGGAGGTTTGAATAACCTCTCGGCAGGATATGGAGCTATATTCTGCAGTTTGCCTCACTGGCAATATAATCTGAGGAGAAGGATGCAGCGAGTTTGATGCAAACACATCAAGCAACCAAAAGAGCAGATAGTAAGATTCACTGGAGCAGAAACATATCTCAAAAACACCAGGTTAAACCAGAGTGCAGGACCTTCCCCTCTGAACAAGTCCGCCACTGACTTACCTCTCACCTCTACATCAGTCATCTCATTTAAATGGGACAACCTCACCTCTGATGTTCAAGGGTGAGACTGAAAAGGAGCGAGCGCAGTTCACCGTGAGATTATTCACACATAGTTACAGATACAGTAATGCTGCTTAATGATGTGATTACAGGGCTGAATGATATGTAAAAGCGTGGGGGGGGGGGCAGAGACAGAATATAGTGAGAAAGAAAGAGGAGGAGATGAAGCAGCGGACTTGATGAGGCATGGACAGAGGGAGGGAAAAGAAAGGTCAAGAGGCGGTAGGCAGGTGTGGAGGAGTTCCAGAGAGAAGAAGAGAATATGTTGGAATGGAAGAAGGGAATACAAGAAGAGAGAGATAAGAATAGAGAAGTGGACGACGGGCAAAGCTGCCGCTGGTGTATGAGAGACAGCAGAGAAAGATGTCTGCGCTGTGAACGATGAGTAATAATAATAATGATAATAATAACCTTGATTCATAGAGCGCCTGTACCCACAAGTGTTGACTGAAGCTGTGTGTGTGTGTGTGTGTGTGTGTGTGTGTGTGTGCGCGCGCGCACGCATGCATTAATGCAAATGTGGCAGGTGCTCGTCATACACTCACAGATAAAGCTTATCCTGTTGAAATGCTGCTGGCCCCCCCTCCCTTCACACACACACACACACACACCACTGTGTTGACCCATGGGACTGATGCTTGCATGGCTTGATAATTACTTTCTTTCTGCTCTCCTCCACCAGCACCACGCCGGTTCCCTGTCCTCCACTTAACCACCTGCCACCATCATGTGCAGCGATAACTAGAATCAAGTGATCACCAATTTTGTCGTCTGGCTCCATTTACGAGCTTCGAGGTCCCAGCACTTCTCTGAAAGCAAAGGAGACAACAGCGATAATATCTTATATATTATGTCTCCGATTTTTAATTCACGATCGCCTTGAAAGGTTCGTGTACACGTGTTCTCACATTTTCATCCCCCAGAGAAAGCCTTTGTCCCTGGGCAAGAGCGGGATGGTGTGGTTCTGGTCCTGTGGCACCCCCGCCATGCAGGCTGGAGCTCAGGGGCTGAGGAAATGGGCTCTGTTAGGACAGATCGATGGTAATCACACCTCTTCGTAGTTAGCTCTTTCGCATGGGGGGAGGAATAGAAAAGGCCGGTGAGAGAGAGAGTAAAAGGGGGGGAAGCAGCAGGAGGAGGTGGCAGCAGCGGGGGTGGGGGGGTTGATATTCAGGGACCCTTTGGGAGCAGAAAAAAGCCTGGATTCATGATTAGAGAACATGTTCACCCCACCCCCTCTGTCCCATCTACCAAACCCCAACTCCCAAACATAGATGCACCTCTCTCTCTGCACATGCTGATTGTGTTGGGAACTCATTTTGTCTTCTGCGTGTCCATCCGTCCTCTGTTATCCAAATACAATTCATTTGCTCTTGTTTCACTGTGGGGGATTAATCTGTTATGGTTCTTCCCTTTTTATTTTCCTCTGAAATGTGTATTCTGATGCACTGTCCAGATAATAGACTCAGCTACAACAGTGGCTCTTAAACCCAGTTTGTCACAAATGTACTTTTGCTTTGGGCCCTGGGGGAGCGGCTCCATCGCACCTTAAAGGAGGTAATTTAGTGTGAAAAGGTTGCAGTCTGTGTAGCAGTGTGATCTTAGCAGGAAAACTCTGTATTTCCAGTGTGTGTGTGGCCTTGTGTGTACTGTGCAGCGTATTCGATGGTAAAACATGAGGTGAAATGATATGTTTTGTCATCTGCTGGCTTGTGTGATACAAGTTTAAAGCGGCCCTGTGCAGAATGCTGTAATTCAGCATAATGTCGGCTGATGGGGAAAGGTTGATTGTAGCTCCGAGCTGGGATTGGTATTCTTCTACTCAGCTGGTTATGTGTCAGATCACTGGATAAATAGACCTTTAGACAGTAGAGCATTGCAAACACACACACACACACACACACACACACACATGCACAGTGAAGTCTTTGGCTGCATTTCTTGTGTTTTTCTAACAGTTGTGTGCACAGCCAGAACAGTAGGAAAGCATTCTGTCTGCTTAACGTTTGATACTGAATTATTCACGAGCAGCTTTGCCCAACATGTTTGCACTCTGTTATCAGTGACCGCTCACAGCATATTGTGGGACTCAAGTGTATTTTATCATCCACACGAAGACTCTCGTCACTGGAACGTGACTAAGGCAGCAGAGAATAATTATCATGACGTAACATCACAACTTGGTTTACCATAGCCTTACTGTCGGAGAGGATTCCTGAACTGCAGTATCGAGTTATACAGTGTCTGAAATCCCAGGATGAGGCACTGCAGCAGATCATGCCTGTGTTTGTACTTCCACTTGATTTCTGAGGATTTTCCAGTGTCCCATCCCATCTTCTTCCTGGTTCTTCTTAAAAGAAGTGAGGGGGAAATCAGTGCCTTGCTGGGAGTTATTAGAAATGTTTGGGCTCTGTTCTCTGTTGCTTTTCATCAGTGATTATTAATAAGATTTTTGTTCGGCCATTCATGTGGCTTTTGGTTTAAAAATGTGTCTTTCTTATAATATTTCTGTCAAATACAGATTTGATCCCACTCTGTTGATGTATAATTAGGAAAGTGTGACATTATATTTAAGGTTGGCTTGAATACGCCTACATCACTGTTGAGAATTATCCAAGAGATTGTTGCCGTATCGTCAATTTTGAGTGTTAATCTTTGCTGTATGTTTGTTTTGTCATTAATCTGGTCTCACAGATTCTACAGAATTTAAAAGGGACAATGTTTTTTAATCAGGCTTGAGTAAGACTTTATATCCAGAAAGGTTTGGTGCCACAAGGGGACTTATCTGTACATGTTGTGATATGAGTTTACCCCCAGGGCAGAACAGTAAGTCAGGATTGATGCTGTGCTCTGGCTCTAGGTGCCCTTCAAGCCCTCTGTTCCTGCCAGAAATCCATCACTAATACTGAACAGCAAGGGCACAAACACAGGAGGAGAAGAGGTGGTGTGATGAGTGAGAAGAGTAAAGCAGAAGTGCTACAGTGTGAAACAGGGAAATGAAGCTGAAACAAAATGAGTACAATTGTTTAAACTGATCTTCGGATTTTGGACAAATGGACGAACAAATGATCAAGGCTGAAATGATAAGTCAGTTAATCGATTTTTTAAAGACAGAAAAAGTATCAGCCTCACAGAGGGATCTAGGTTTAAATTGTCTTTGGGTACAGCTTTCTCCCAAAGTCCAGAGATATGCAGATTAGTATTTTGGATAGTGAATGACTAGAAGGATGGACATATAGAATTATGATAATGGTTCAATGTTAAATATTCATTGGTTCTAGCATCACAAATGTAATGTTTTGCTACTCGTGGTTGTCTATGATAGTAAACTGAATATATCTGTGTTTTGGACAAAGGAGTAATTGTCACTGAAATATTTATTTTTAAATTTATAAACCAAATAATTGGTTGTTTTCATCGAGAAAAGAATCAGTTTATCATGAAAGTTGCAAATGGAAATTTCTGCTGTTCTGAAGTCCGTGTTATTTATATCAGGGAAGATCTGTCACCAGTGAAAAGCTGTTGTTAAACATGATGAGGGTAAAACCTGATCATTTCAACACCAACACATGAGCCCGCTCTCTGACTGAGTCACAGTTAATTCTCTTCCCAATGTGGTTGATAATATCTTCTCCACCACCGAACCAATCAGTTGTAAATGATCTTCAGCCTCGTCCTGTTCTTCTTCCTCCTCTGGTGCTTCTTACCCTGTTTGGTTTCAGCCTCTTTAACAAACACCCATCACGTTGAAAATAGAACAGCCCTGCAGCATCTTTCAGCCCGCTCCCTTGATGATGATGTGTGTTCCTGTGTTGACAATCTCACACTGGATATTTTCAGTTTCCTCTCTGGTTGTTGTTTTGAAAGCAGCTTGACTCAGAGATGTCGTCGTATATCTATGGTGCTAGTATGTTCCCACCCAGCCATTTCCTACCTGGAGGGAAGTGAGTAATAGTACAAAGAGCAGATACTCTGTTTGCTGTCGTTTTGTCTCGATTTGAGAACAAACATGAATTGGAATCCTTTAGTGTTAATAAAATGTTATTGTCCTGTTATTGAATTTAAGTTTTGAGGTTTACCACAACTTAATTTGCACCTTCTGTGAAGTACAAATTTACTAACGAGAAACCGACAACTTACAAAAGTCACTTAAAGTTTCATTTGTTTTAGTTACTGCAGGCTTTTCTCACAGCTGGTGATTAGTTGTGTCTTATTGTGTCAGTAGGAAGTTTTACACGACAGTATTAAAAAGTAGACATCACATTGTCCTTTCTTTTTTAATTGCACACTTTGCATTGTGTCAGCTAGAACGTTTGATCTGATGCAACAAGACGCATCAACATGAGTCAGATTGTTGTTAGTGTTGCTGCTGACTAGGTTGCTGTCATTGTGTGTGTGTGTGTGTGTGTGTGTGTGTGTGTGTGTGTGTGTGTGTGTTGCTGAATGGGGATGCTGTCAGCTGTGTGTCAGCCATCTTGACACCCACATTGCGCTTTTAACTTTTCTGGGACCTTTCCCACCCTGACAGCCGAATGGCCGCTCCGCCCGCTACATACATGCAAGTTGCTGAAGCGTCCAATTAGAGGAAGTGTTGGAACTAAGCAGAAATGACACAGAGGAGACAGCAACAAAAAAAAAAGCTGCAGTGCTTGTTCATCATTTCACAGGGTCAGCGTGACTTTTGTACTTTTGACCTTTAAATGAGATGGAACGTATTGACTTAAAATTGATTCTAAAGGTCTTTAAAGGATCCGTGTGTAGAATTTAGTGACATCTAGAGGTGAAGTACCATGCTGCGTTTGAGTCTTTTGACTTGTGCCTTTCTCCATGTGTGTTTGTGTGAGTGTAGATTACACACACCACGTGTTAATGTTGTATGTAAGAGGCACTTCAAGGTGAGCTGAGTGTGGGGGTGGAGGCTCTTAGACGTGACTTGATCATTTGAGTTGTTGCTGACACCGTCATGGCCTCAAAGTGTCCTCATGGAAACACATATCACTTAATCAGGTGAAGAGAACCCCTTAGTTTCTGTCACTGATATTACATGTTAGTGTCCCCTTCATGTGGCAACATATCCACACATGCAATTTTACCACAAGATTTTACCAACATGTAGGATATATGTCACCTGAAATAAATAGACAACCATCCACATTCTTCTCATTTTTATTAAACATTTTTAGATCTACTCAGGAAATCTCTGATTGAGTAAGAAAGACAACAAAACAGAAACACTCAGTACAAAGGGAGAGATGAGACGACAGTTGAAAATTATTAGATCAAATTATAAGTGTGGCAGATGAGAATCCACCTCAATGAAGAAAGTAACTCAGCGTCATCATTCTGTGTGTGTGTGTGTGTGTGTGTGTGTGTGTGTGTGTGTGTGTGTGTGTGTGTGTGTGTGTGTGTGTGTGTGTGTGCGCGCACTAGCCAAGCTAACTGACTGTACCCATCATCAGTCAAGGTTGTGTCTTATTATAGGTCATTCGTTTCTCTGCTCAGCTGCGACCTTGAAGCGAGCTACATGCACCATAGTAGGCAAAATGAGTGAGTGAGAGTGTGTGCATGCCCCCATCCTGCTCTGTGTATTGCACTCCACAAAATAGGTATTCAAGACTGCTTACAGTATGTAAACGTGTTGTGAGAGCGTACATGACTGCACCGTTGATGAGCGGTCAGCTCTGTGTGATGGATGGATGGAAATGGGGGGGGGGGGGTCACAGAGGGTCAGCCGGGGACGGCTCGTGAGGATGTCACTAAACACTGGTCTAAAGTAAAAGTGCTGCCACCCACAATAAACAGAAATATCTGTCTGCCATTCGGGACAAGAGGCTGAGTCCTAAGTGCCAGCAGTCATTTGCTGCTTGTTGCCTTTCACCTGCTCTGACAGTCTCACTGTGATGTGCAAACCACATCAAGTTCTCACCCAAATATTTGACTTCTTGTGAATGTGAGGCATCAGAGAAGTGGTTAAACACTGAGTCGTTCATTTTTATTCTCTAGTTTTTGTTCAGTTTAACCAAACAACATTGGACGGGTTGTTAATTGAGTGTTACATATGATGGCAGCTGGATTTTCTTGTCGCTCTGGTTACTTTTCCTTTCCATTCTAATCTAACCAGCACTTAATGTATAGGCTATATTCAGTGGGGATATATTTAGATAATCTATCTGCTCTTTGTGATGTTTTTCCTTCTTCTTCATATTCTGAAGAAACTGCTGCTTACTTAGTTTGGACTGTACTTTGCACAGCATGATGCTCTGACTGTTTTGCCAAATATCCATCCTAATAAGATCTACGTGAGCCGTCGTGCCTCCTGAGGATCGGTCTAAGTCCTGGGTTACTGTATTACTGTACACCATTGGACCGGATTCAGGTTGCCCGCTGAAAGAGAATAGCCAACCGAAAATCAGCCCAGAGAGAAGGAGGAGAGAAGGAGAAGGAGGAGAGAGACATTCTGGATCATCCTGTACCCCTCCCTCTATCGATTTCCGTGTCCCATGTCCTGTGCTCAACACAGCACATTTGATAGAGAGACGCTGCTCCTAAGCCCGGCCAGCATTACAAAGGAGAGACGGCAGCAGAGAAATCTTTTTTTAATTCTCTTTTCTCCCCTTTAGAAAGTCACAGGATATGACTCTCAGGACCTTTCCACCTGATGTGCAGTGACGAGGACATCTGCTGGAGTTTTCATTCTAGATGAGCTGGTCTACAGACTGAATGAATGATCACTCCCCTGCTGTCCCCTTAAAAATAATGAAATCCTTCTTCAGGCCACACTTGACCCCTTAAACTCCCATGACCTCAGGGTCTGATGTTGTGGTTCCGTCATGGCGTCATTATTGCTCTTAAGGGACTAATGTGGCAGAGTATTTGCTGTCATGCCTTAAGCTGAAAAGAAATATATATATTCCAGAATGCGTGTTGCTGTGTTGCTGTTGTAGTGGTGCTTTGTCTTTTGGGATATCGACCATTTCATAGCAACAAAACACAGGTGAATTTCTTTACTCCTAACACTGCTGCTGCCCGTCTCATTGCCGCGCTGCTGCTATTATGGATTTGGGCCTCCCCATTCAACAACCTATTACTTTGTGTTGCCTGAGGGGCAGCTGGCTGCTTCAGCACCTAATAGCCTTCTGTTGGCCAAGCAGAAAGGCCAGGATCTGAAAGAGCGTTACTCCAGCGTATAGGAGGCCATAACGTGTAATAACCTCTGTGTTTGTGGAGGAGCAGAGATTTAAGAAGTTTAGGTTTTGTCAATAAGGAGGTTGGACATTGGATAAACTGAATTCAAGCACGTTTTCACACTCACACAATATTTCACTCCTTTCTCTGCTTTCATCTTCATCCTTTTCTGTCTGGATGGAGCATTTGATCCACTTGGCCTCATGTCAAAGGTAGAAGATTTGAATATTGTCCCTCAATTTTAACATGTTTACTGAGACATCTGTGTGTCTGTGTGTGTTTAGTTTAGCTTATTCACATGTGCATGATCGTGACTGTGTCTGCATGTGTGTGCCGTTTGGGGATGGGGGGGTGTTCAGGGGGGACAGATGGTTCGTGGTCTGCTCTCGTCTGGTGCTCTCCGCCTGCCAAAGATCAGGCTCAGAGCGCTACACCACTCAGCACTACTCCATTCAGGCCTGCTCGACGACAGGCCAAAATAACAGCCCTCTTTCTGTTTTATAAAGAACTTTATGAGCGATTATAATGTTGTAGTCGAAGCTACAGAAATGACTGTTACAGCAGATTTAGTTTGGATTCACTGACAGACTGTGTTTCACAATAAACACCTGGTTTTCATCGTTGGCTCTTTTGCAAGACAGTATACTACAGTATATAGTATTTCCTAGAGTTGGAATCTACAGAAGTAAAATGTAAACTATAATTATACAGATATTTTATCTTGTTCCACTCAAGTCTTCCCATACAATGAATGCCAGGTCACAACCTAGATGCAGTGTTTTTGCAGGATGTGAGGGCATCAAGCTAAATGTATTGGGCTCTCTGCTGTGGTGGTTCAGTGAGAAGTGATCATGTGGACAAAAAGCTTTTAGACTTGGCCTCTTCCATCTCCACAAAGTCTGGAGAGGAGCCTGGCCGTCTGCAGCGGGGGTCTCAGCCGAGTGTTATTTATCACTGCCAGACACACACACACACACACATACACACTGTATGTACAGTACAGTGGGTGTCTGTATCTGCGATAGATCCATACACACAAACACACAACAATATACCATCTTAAATTAACTGACTTAATAAGTGACTCCAATTATTTCATTATCCAATTACTGGGGCAGTTCAGACATGTGCCTGGTACATCATAGACTGTACCCGTCTGTGACACATGTGCAGACGAACACGAGGAGAAGTCAGACGTCTGACATGGAGACACAGAAAAGACTGAAGTTATGAAAGAAGTGGATTCTTTCTTTTTCACATATGTCCCTCCATCGCTACATTTCTCTTCCACCATGAACACACACACACACACTTGTAGTTCAACTCATCTTTTTTCACCTCCTGCAGCTTTATGGACTCTTTAGTCATTAACCTGAGATGGCGTCACTTCTGTTATGCAGTGTGATACACATCTACCAGTGAATGGTACAGCATGAATAGAGCCCATATATGAGAGGAGATCATTGTCATCTGAACAAGAGCAGTAGTTTTCCTGTGTGTGTTTTGATCTCATGACTAACGGGACATTTCCACTTAAGAAAATAGTCCAGATGTGAACACATGTGAGAGCTGTGATGTTTTCATACTGATGATCGTACTTGTCATGCAGGAGACTCTCCACCAGAGTCCAGTGTTTGACTGCTGAACAGAATCTGCTGCAGGTCAGACTGAGGCTATAGAGGAGACGAGATGTTTGACGTCTTTGACTTTGTGCTCGATTTAACTGAACTTTGAAATGTTGTTTCGTTTTGGAGAGCTCTCCTTCTACTCTCTTTCAATCTGTTTGTCCTCCTCTTTTTCTGCTCTGTTTCTATCTTGCATTCTCTTTTCTCTCTGTTATTATTTTCTTGATAAACCTTGTAATTGTTTGGGTCAATAAAATAGCATACACCCAAAGTGACCATATAGTGTCTAAAGCCTTTAATGTGATGTCTTCTTTATTTAAAACAACAAAAACCCAAAGATTATCAGGCGCTATCTTAGTAATGCAGCAAATTCTGCCCTTTACTTATTTAGATCCTGGAAAAATTATCCAAATATCCAACTGGATAATTTTTTGTTAGTCGATTAATCTAATCATTCCAGGTCTATACTCTCCAGTCATACTGACTACTCACCCCCACTTCTTTTCCCCTGTCTGTAGTTGTCGTCCTCTTCTTTGCTCTTCTGGAGTCTTTATGGTGACTTTTTGGCGGGACAGCTATTGATCCAGCATCGTGCACTAGTGTGTAGGTTTCACCTGAACAGCTGACAAGTCAGTTGGATGAAATCCAATGCGACATTCAGGTTCTCCCCAAGTCAGCGTTATTTCCCCTGGTCCCAGACAGAGGAGAGACAGTAGGAGACTTCATGTGTAGTAGAACTACATAGAATAATTAGTTTTGTAGTAATTGATGTATTTTCTAGTACCATAGAAACAGGAATGTAGTATTTGAAATGATGGATTTGATACATATTTCGCTTATAGGTTAACTTTGTAGGATTTTTCTGATAAAGTAATAGCTCAGTAAAGAATCTGATATTGTGGTGGTGCATGATGACGTCTGAGGTTTGCATATTCACACTGCTCCAGTTCAATGGTTCACCTATTTTTTCTTTTTCAAGTTCCCTCCCTCTCATCCTCTCATCCTCTGTGTTTTCTACCCTTCCTCTCTCTTCCTTCTTCACCTCCTCTCCTTATCCCCTCCCTCCCCGACGGTTTCATGTCCCAGGTGACAGAGAGGAGCTGTGCCCTTGAGCGGGCTCTGTGCAGCGGGGGCAGTAAATTTCCGTCTGGTGTGTGTTATGTGCTGTATCTTCTCCGCAAATACCGAGGATACTCTCCAGAATGAGAATGGTGGGATGTTTTACAGCTCCTCTCAGATGGGCTGAGCTCCCACATTATGGTTTGTGAAAGCAGGAGAGGGAAAGCCAGTCACAATTATTGCTTTTGCCCCAGAGCCCTTTCTTTCCCATTTGAATATATAAGCATATATGTGTTTTCAGGCTTGATTTTAACATGCATAACACAGTTCTGACCAAAGTAGTATATATTTTATTAAGTGTAAATATATAATGTAAAAATCTATTAATCATCTGTCTGCAGTGTTTTTTTCTCAGATGTAATCTAATTTGATTGTTGACACCAGAATAAAACACAAAAGAGGTCATTTTTCATCAAGTACGCTTTACTCCCTTCCTCCTCTGTTGTGACTCCCCCCCGTAGCCATGGCAACCCGGCAGAATCCAAGCTGCTCGCTGCAGTGTTAGCGTGAAGGAGCCTGCGATCCACCGATCACATGTTCAAGTCACCTCTTCTGGTCCAGAGCATCTGTCACTCCCTCTGTCAGCTCTCACGTACTCTGTCTCGGCCTCCTTTAATTTGAATTTCTCTGACTCTCTCTCCAGTTTTCTTTGTCTCTCGTCCGAAAGCTGATAGCGCCGGAAAATACCCATGGTGCAAGTGGTGCCATTCCTCTGGAATAGTGACAGAATGTGAAAGTGGCGGCTGAGGGATGGATGAGCTGCATGATATTACAGGCGTTGCTGCCAGGACAGCATTATTCCAGCTATAAATAACATGCACGGGTGTGACACTGATGAACTGTGCTTATCATTTATTATCAAAATGCTGCTGGCAGATGGAAAGTGTGACCACAGAGGACTGTGTCCAGGGGATTTTTCCAGATGCTGTAGATGTTAATGACCACAGCATTTGTTTACTCAGCTGTGGAGAGAGACTTTTCCATCAACAACAAAAATATGTTTTTAGTCAAGTTTCCTTGCAGGAATTATGCTTCTGCTCAACGATGCTGCACCGCAGTAAAAGTGGACGGGCTGAGGTGGACATGATGTTTTGTTTATTTGCTGAACGATTTGTAATCAGTTGTTCTGTCAGGCGAGACTCGTAGAGAAACAAATGAGACTGACAATGACATTTTATATATTGTGAGCAAGAGGAACAGACTTTGGCAGAAGTAACACCATGGAAACAGTATTGGAAAGAAGTCAACTTCCCCTGAAGCCCAGACACTGGGGATGAGGAATGGAACATAAAGTTGGGATGTCTTATGAAGGGGCAGCTGTGGTAGAGCGGGTTGTCCATTAGCCAGACAGTTGTCGGCTCAATCTCAGCCTCCCCCATTCATTCATCTACCAGTGAATGGAAGTTTCCTTTGGCAAGACACCCTGAATCGGTGTGCTGGCAGAGTGTGATTGATTCGCTGTTGTCCAAAATGATTAAAACACATCAGTGAGCCTCATATAAAATTCATGGATAAAAGTGATCCCATCAAATGCATTATGAACTTAAATTTTTCCCAGGTGTTTAGGAAAATTAATGATTTCAATAAATTAAATTTGCTTTTTATTTGCAGGTGGACTTGGGGCAGAGTGCCACAGACATGATAAAGATATGAGAGAATATTGAGACACCTTTTGATTTGGGCTCGTTGGCAGAACCAACAAATATATGAAAAAGTACAAGAAGCTAGAGAGTAAAAAACAATCATTTCTGGCATTTTGTAAATTTGTTGCTAAACAAGTAGGTTTTTTTTTTTTAAATTGCCCAGTATTAATATTCTCTCTATCTATTAAATGTGTTTGTATGAAATCATATGGCCTCTTAAACATGTACGTAAAAGCTGTGGGAGATCTTTACGGTTGTGAGTGGTCCTCCGAGATAAGATAATCACATCACATGCTACACAGGTGTAATTACCCAAGATCAAACATTGAGGCCTGTGGCACGTTAAAGTGTGTGCTGTGAAAAAGGCCTATTACATGGACACAGTGGTTAATGCTGCATGCTACGCTTGATGTGGACTTTTCCGTTCTTCTGCTCACACAGATTGTGATCACATCGAGGCTCGTGCACATTTTCCAGGGGAGCATTGGTTTAACTCGCTGCTGGTCCCCTGCACTGTGAGCAGGATTTGTGGGGGGGGGGGATCAGTGGGGGTGTGCCTCTCATCCCCAGTTCCTGCTCAGCTGACTGCTGACGGGTGAGAGGTGGGAGGACAGAGGGTGTCCCTAATACCAAGGGAAAAGCCCCCTAATCCTCTGTCAAAGTGTCCCCATTGATTGTAGGCCCCCCCCCCCCCCCACTGCTCCGCTTGCCCCCAAAATACTGTCTGGTGTTATTGTTGTTGCTCTCTGCTGTTATTTGGATTTGAAAACTTCCCTGAGTAGACTGTTAGCTCCCCCGCCCCGTGCACATGAGGTCCCCCTGCAGGTGGAGCAATAACCCACACTCCCAACACACATTCATGCTTTTTTCTTTGTTGGTGTGGAGGAAAAGAGCTGATAAGCAGGATGATAATACAGAGCCATGTGTTGGCAGAGGATGGCAGGGGGAGGGAACCAGTGAGTGGGAGGAGGGAAAGAGGGAGAGTGGGTGGGATAACAGGAGAGGGGGGGGGGGGACATATCCCACTCGTGTCACTTCAGTTAAAGTATTTGTTTCAGCTGCTATTTTCAGCTCAGCCCCTCTCTCCATGCTTGCCTCCCCAACCTTGGGTATCAAGATCTCAGTGTCAGCGTCCCCCCCCCTCACCCCTCAGAGTAAATGAAGGTGAGAAAGAAAAAGAAGGAGGCAGACAGGGAGGAGGGAGACGCCTCGGCTATTATGGTAAGTCAAGTACTCCTCCTGCTCCCCCCTCCCCACCCGTTTTGAAGATGCTTTTGGGGCAGGGGCCAGCTCCTGTGAGGCGGCAGGGATTTACCCTTGTTGACACATTTAAAAAAAAAAAGAGAGAGAAAGATGGGGGGATGACAGGGAGAGAGAGAAGCAGCCGAAGGGATTTGCAGTGTCCCTGAAAGATGCTTTGTTTACTCACCGCTGCAGAGTTGGATAGACCCGCTCTCCTCTTTCCTCCCCACTCCTCCATCCCTCTATCTTTTCGGTGCACGACGTTGACCAGACAGAGGAAGGAGCTGGTGTATCCTCCAGTGCTGTAGCATCTCTTTTTTTTTTCTTTTTTTTTTACTCTTGTTACCTGAGCCAATGGCACCGTGCTGGTCCCTCAGAGTGGGCTCGATGCCCGTGAGGTTAAGATAAAGACGGAGCGGACAGAACAGATGAGGGGTTAACTGTCTGAGCTCAGGTTACACTCCTCTTCACACAGAGGAGAGAGAGACACAGAGAAAGAGGTGGACATGGCTGTGGAGGACGGTGCTGTCTTCTTAACACAAGTGAGTTGTGCCAAGATTTGGATTTTTTTCCTTATTTGTATTATTCTGAATATTTAGATTTGTGAGGATGTCTGAGGTTGATGCTGTGGATTCAGTGATGCTGTGGTCCTGTGTATCATGTGTTATGACAGAACTGGTGTTTGGCTCTGTACAAACTCTGCTACAATCAGAACGGTGCCTGAAGAGGGACGTGTTTGAAACTGCATGACAACAACATACAGGATGTTGTGCACACAAGTATTTGGTACCGTGACTGTTACCTGCTTGTGCAGCTGCATATCTAAAAAGCACACTGACTGCATTCACGTTGTTCATATGCTTTCCACAGTTAAGGAAATACGTTTATTTGCTTCTCCAGACACAGATAAAACAAACAAGATTTAACATGCATGTTGGTCATTGAGCTCTAGAGGTATAGTATTCAGTCTTGATGCTAAGCTAACCATCTCCTGGCTGTAGCTTTGCAACTACAGCTGGTTGTTTTGTTTTGTTGTTTAAGTGAATGTTTGCCTGCGCATGTCTGTATCTTGTTTTTTGGATTAATACAAATGTATCTTAAGCCGTTGACGTGCTGAAGTAGGAACTACATATAATTTTGGTTCTATTAGAGGAAGTGAAAAAGGAAGTGAATCACACTTGAATCAGTGTCTGTTGAAGATGATATGTCTTGAGTTTCTTTCTCAGTAAAGCTCTTTCAGTGGAGAAACGTTCATTGTTGCCTTTTTAGATGTAAAGTATTTACTCATTCATTCATTCTTTCATTCATTCTGTCATTAACTTACTTCTTATTAATTGAATGCCATTCCTGCTAGTGGCCATCAGGAGGCAGGACACTGCTATAACAACATGAAACCACTTCTCTCCTTTGTCGTGCTCAAAGAGCGATGTGGTGCTTTCCAAGATGTGCTGCTCTTCCTCGAGCTGTTTTTGTTTTTTAGCCACGTTGATATAAAATGATGCATGTACAGTCGTGAGAGCTGTGGAGATGATGTCTGAAGAAACCTCAACCCAAAGCATGCTTTCCATCCTTTCCTCTATCAGGCTGGATAATGATTTTCTTGCATGTTTACAGTGAAATCGGAGCATTAATTCATCAATAGCTTTGCTATATTTAGCTTTGAAAGAACAAGAGAAATCAGGATACTGTGAAGGACTATTTCCGGCAGTGGTGGTGGTTTAAAGATGGGAGTAATGGAAGCGGTGGTGGTGGGTTGAGGTTCTCTGGCACCGGTGGGTGTTGTGGCCGACCACTGGAAGCCCCTGGCTTTGTGCTCATAGAGCTGTGGAGCGCGGAGTGTTTTGTGCTGTCAGGAGAGCAGGGGATAAAGTGAAACAATGCAGCCGCTGCTGGTCTGGCTCTCCTCCACTGAGCTCGCTCAGTTTACCCAGAGCCGATAACATCAACGCGCCCTGTGTTTCTGTTCGTCTTTACATTCTCTCACCTGCATGTGGACAGTGCAAAAAGTGTTTGCAGACATGTAGTCCCTCTGATACTTGTCTTTAGAGCAAAATGAGTCTCTGTTTTGTAACATCGGGTTCCAGACTGATGTTATCGGAGTTTGGCATCGTATCAGTCTTTATTCAGCTAAATATCCTCTATCCGTTTAGATTATCACTGTGTTGATGCCATGAGGAGAAGTGCCAAGTACAGATTCAGCAGAATGAAAACACATGCTCTGCTGCTCTAAAATGCCTCTAAACCGAGGGGGTTGGAAAGAGGTGAACTATATGAGATCATGAGAGATACTGTGTCCAATTTCAGTGCTACTTATTTACACATCAGCCACCAGGAGGCTGTTTGAATGTGTAATTAAACTTTAAATTTTTTTAAAAAAGAGCAAATTAATTTATATTTTATTCATATATTTTGTCAAAAATACATTTCCAATGACTTTGTCAAAAAAGTAATAAAGCAATAACGTCTGTCAGAATATAGCAGGAATATGACCAGTAAATTCACAGTGCGTGTGGGTGGGTGTGTTGATGACGTCTCCACAATCTCCTCAATTTTTTCATTTCTGAAAGTCAAGAGTTCATGTCTGAAAATAACTTAAGAGACAATTTTATCAAACCTACATATTTCAGCCCTTTAACTAAAACGTTTTTTCTCTCTCTACTTTAAAAGAGCTGAAGACGGCAGTCAGTAACCAAAGGGCATTTTTAATTAGATATGAGACCTTTAATTGTCCTTTTTACAGCAACTTGCCCCGAAATTAGCTGCATTTCGGACTTTGTAAGACTGTAATTGGGAACGATGGTTTAATACATCGCTTTACCAGTTATAACACGTGTGTCGGATTTCTCTCTCTCTTTCTCTTTCAAGCTCTCCCTTCTATCTACCATTAGATTAATGCTTTCCTTCAGGCTTACCTAGTCTTTAATGGCCCCATTTTCTTTGAACCTCTGATCTGCGGCGGCTTAATGATATTTTTCCTTGCTAATCTCTTTCCCCGTCCTCTGTAATGCTTCATTCACAAAGACTTGAAGATCCGCGGCGCTGGACGTAGATCGGATATGCGCGGCGGGTCGGACATGTTGGTCACTGGTTTTCACTGCAGGCATTAAAGGATAAAGTGACGAGAGCAATGAATGACGACTTATGGATGAAGACTACTTAATCTGTTGGCACTTAAGCTTGAGCAGATGCTGAAAGAGAAGCAAAAAACACTGAGTTATATTTAAATGCAGAATTGAACCCTTCAAAAAAAACATGTAAACTTTAAGGTTATTTTCAAAATCGACTGTATTATTCCCTAAAATGAGATTGTGAATGTGATTTCTGTAAGTGTGTCAATATCTCGTTCTTATGTTTTTTATATATATATATAAAACCACATCTGCCCATACAAAGCAACAAGATTACAGTATTAGATATCATGACTTATATAATATTAAATGCTCGTCCACAGCAGTGCAACCCTGTGTATTCTAATGTCAGAGGTTTTAGAACAGTCAAGCATTTGGTGACACTTGAACAAAGCCTGAGAGTCATGGGTCACGAACATATTACGAGATAGGACAACTGTTGGGTTATGTACCAGCATGGAGGCACACACACACACACACACACACACACACACACACACATGCTGCACAGATGTTACAAGTATATTATGTTGATATTATTTATGAAATAAATGCTGATGAGGTTGGTTAGATTTTGGGCATTAACTAAAATCTTGTTGAAGTGCTTGATCTAGCAGAGAAGTAAAATGCTATAAGATAAAAAACAAACAGATATAACCAGGAAGAAATTCACCTCCACTGTTTATAGTTCTGCTGAAAGTGTTTTTCAGTCAGTATATTTTAAATATAAATGTTCTCATGATCTTGCTCGGTTTAGATTCTCATCTTGTTCGTATATGTTCTCTCATCAGTTGTTTTCATTCCTGCAGGACACCACTTGTAAACAACAGTCCCTGTGAATTACACTGATACTATATATGACATGTACACTCAATGTAGCAGTAGAAGAAAGTATCCCAGGAAAAGTGGCAGCAGGAGTTTACTTCTGTGGAGGCAGGACACTGATGACAGAGAGCTGGTGGAGAGTTGGTTTCTGACATGTCTTCATGAAGGAGGCTGAGTTCTGGGAATAAACTTTACTAATTCTGTCATGCAGAAGATTTAGAATCAAGCTTTTTTAGATGATGATATTGTGAATTACTTGTGTGTTTTTAAATTGTATCTCCCCTTTATCCATCTAATAAGATTGCTCTTCATCACTGACATCTAGAATCAGAGAAATGTAACACAACTGAGTTCACAAGCAAAGTGAAGTGTCCACTTGCAAATCCACACAAACTTTTTGTCGTCAGGCAACAGGAGATTCAGCGTACTAGAGGTTTATGAGTTTCACAGTCAATTGCCTATTTCACAGCACAGTGCAGCAGTGGTTCTAATGCAGCGCTTCCAGGGACTCTCACTTCATCACCTCCAGCTGTATTATGAAATCATTTTTAGTCTTTAAACATTTTTACAATCATACCATACTCTTACCTAGTAATGCCAGGAGTTTATCTGTAATTGCTGTTGACCTGTGCCTCATATTTGTTGCTCAGTATTTTTGTATTGACTACTATTGTACATGACTTTTCTCAAGGCCACAAGAACACAGAGGTCGTTAGCTGTCCGGTGCGATGAAGCACTCCTCTGGGAGTGGGGGGGGGGGGGGGTATGGAAAAAGGAAGAAGACATTTCTAGATGTGGGCTGATTAGCTGTAGAGATTTAGCTTAATGGTCCCTTGTAAGCGGGGAATGAATTAGTTCCCAGTTAACCTTGTTTCATCTTCCAGTATTTTGTTTACCCACATGCTTAAGTGACACGTCTCTTCCTCTTTCTGTTTTATTTTGCCTATCTGTGGAACAATCTGATGCTGCATGTCTTGTTCTCTCACATTTTAGCTTTGGGTCAGATCCCTCTCTGTTTGTCAGAGTTATTTCTGGAAAAGCGTGACCAAGGGGGAGGCGGAGAGCACAATGTTGGATAACTGCTCGTACTGTTTGGCCGTGCTGGGTTTATCCTCAGTGTCTCTGGACGCAAAGACTAAATATAGCACGTCTTTGCTTTTGATAATTCAGGGGACTTTGGTTGTTGAGCCCCGATTATAAAGCAGCATTTTCCAGCCTCTCACCCTCCTGCTCTCAGCAGCTCCAGTGCTGAGTTTTACAAAAAGCTCTTAACAAGGCTGCTGCTAGGACGGAAGTCAAAATGTGCAGAGTTTGCTGTGTGTCATTTTATGTCAAACCAGACGTCTTAGGAGCAAACATGAACCTTCGTCTCTTCGACTGTCTCTCTAGCTTTCTCTCTCTCTCTTTCTTCATGTACTCTCATCCTTCTTTCCATCTCTCCCCCCCTCCCTCTCTCTTCGTCTCACACGCACACATGCACACCACATTTGTCATAGGGACAAAATATGCTTGCCTCATCAATTTATTTTGGTGTGCAAAGCCCTATTTCTGTAGTGAAATAAAGGGACAGCCAAGCAGAATAGAAGATGCTCTGCTTCTCGTAGCACAGCGACTGAGGTTCACTGGATTCAGAAGAGATTTCTGTGGAAGAGGGAAGAGAGGAGGTCTTTGTGGCAGCTGTGAGGACCACCCAGCCACCACACTTCCCACCTTTGGGATTCAGAGACATTTGGATTAAAGAAAGCTGAAATAACAGTCCAGTGGCTCTGATGGGTGACCGAGGGTGACTTGTTGGGATGATGTCCTGCGGCTGGGTTCTCATGGATTTACTTTTTGCACTGTTTGCGTTTTAGCAGACTTGTAAATTAACGATGGACCTCCTCTGTGTGTGGATATTAGCTTTATTTTTCCCTTTGTTACATTGTTTTTTGGATGTGTGAGAAATTATGACGGAGTTCTACCTGGTACAGTAACATTTTGGCATTTGTATGTGCTTTTGTTCTCCTCTGTGCACAATTGAAATGCTAACGCAGTTGAAGACTTAACGCACATAAACATGTGAAGTGTCTGACCTGACATTCTCTTCCTCTCTTTTCTTTTTCTCTCTCTCTGTTTTGTTTTTCTCTCCGCAGTCTGACAGCAATGCCAGTTACCTGCGAGCAGCCCGGGCAGGAAACCTTGAAAAGGTCCTTGACTACCTCAAGTCTGGGGTTGAAATAAACATTTGCAATCAGGCAAGTTTTCTTACACTCTAATTAAGAAACTAAAAATGTTCATTTGAATCTTTGTCCTCCTTAGGGTTTCTCCCCCACACACATGTAAACATGCTTTTTATCATATACTGCTGCCTCAGCTAAATTGCAAATCAAGGGCTCGAACTGAACAAGAAGGATTATTCCAGAACATTTTATGATTTTAATCCATCCATTAAGCACAATTAAACATTACGTCACAGCATCATTGTTGTGCATGAGCTGCGCTTACTCAGCTGAATGTGTGTCTTTCTCAGAATGGTCTGAACGCTCTTCATCTAGCCTCCAAAGAGGGGCATGTGGAGGTTGTTGCTGAGCTGCTGAAGCTCGGAGCCGCGGTGGATGCAGCCACAAAGGTAAAGGAGATCCTGTCACCTACTGCAGCTCACCTGATGTTGTGCTCGACTATATTTGGAACCAGCACGAAACGTATTGCTGCAGTGTTGCATGAAGTTACAGTTTGACTGCTGCAAGTGTGAAGCCTTCATTAGTTTTCAATATCAGATCAATATTTAATGACCCCTGTGGGGATCGCAACTGGAAACAGTGAGAGACTTAAGAAAGGAACGAAAGATTATATTAAATGAACATGATGAAAAAACACAAGGAAGGCAAAAGCAGCAACAATTGTAGCACTATTGTTATAATTTATCTACTGTACAATATGATCTCATATCATTTAATACATCCAGGGAGGATCTCCTCCTTGAAAGCATCTTTGCTGTGATGCTAAAAGGAGATGAGATGGAAAGCCATTGAAAACATAACCCAGATCTGTTTCCAGAGGGCTCTACTCCAATTTAGTCGTCTCGTTCAACTCCTCTGCCACAGGCCATATGCCTGGTGCTGACATAATCACAGGACACGATGAAATATTCAAGATCAAGGAGAAACCTCCCCAATTAAAACCTCTCTGTTGTGACCCTGAGGATGCTGAGGGATTAGTTTGAGATTTTGGGAATCCACTGGCTGCAGCCTGAATGCCTGCAAGTTATATTATTCATTCAGGGAGGCAGTGCTGTTGATATCTAGATTTAGTTATGCAGAGTGTTTCATTTAAATTAGAGGCTTTTTTGATGATCGGGGTAATTGTGTATCAGCCCCTGTAATGTTGTGCTACTCTTGTTTTTGGAGAATTAAACAAGAGGGTTTGTCCTCAGTTCATTGTTTCTCTGTTCAGCCTGTTGGATTAACTCTAGGCTTCACTGTTCTGTTTGAAACAGTCAGAGAAAGATGAAACATTTAGTCTGTAGTGTTGTTGTTCTGGACTGAACCGTTCACGGTGCATCTTTCTCACAGAAATCACTTTATGACCCCACTTTATGAAATGTTAAGATATGTTTGAGGGCAGGAAATGTTTTTCCGGGTAAGGAGTAGCTACAGTTTTGTTCCACCAACAAGTCATAGTGAAGTTATTAGTGTGGGTGGTGGACGCACCAAGCGCAGATGGTGGTTATGAGTAAATGTTAATAAATTACGTTGTGTCTTTTGCTTCAAAATGCCAGTTTTTATATTTATGTTTTCACTTGGTCTGTCTTTCCATCTGGGCCATTCTCGTGAACGCAATATCTCTGCAATGCCTCGACTTTAACCAACAACTTTCACTTCCTAAAAAACAGACAAAACTTGAATCATGCTGCAGTTGCTGTGAGCAAATGAACGAGAGTAGAAACAAAAGAAACATGTCATCAAACTCTTGTCCTCAGCCACATAATAAACCCAGCAGTCTTGTTTGTCTCTATAATACTTGGCTCTCTGTAGTGATACATGTGACAGATGATCCCTGTTGTGCAACAGCAGTTATAATAACAGGGCTCAGTATAACTCGTCCAGGACACAGGCCAGGGGTTAACTCTGCCTTCCCAAGGACCTGTGCATGTCCTGAGGGAAGCCTCCTGTTGTCCTGTCTTCATTTATAGCAGAGGCTCAGCTGGGGCTCATCTTGTTTGGGACGAGGGGTATCGGAAGTGACACATTGTTGGCAGTGCGGGCAGGGGATGCCATAGCTGGAAAAAAACAGTATGGTCGGGCGTGAGGGGATTCAAATGGATATATACAGACTATAGTGACAGTCACACTTAAGCAATGCAGCAGGGCAGGTGGGACAGAGCTTAACACGCGTCCCTGTGGTTGTTCCATTTAATCCAGAAAGGAAACACTGCTCTGCACATAGCGTCGCTGGCTGGCCAAACGGAAGTCGTCAAAGAGCTGGTCACTAACGGAGCCAATGTCAACTCACAGTCTCAGGTAGGCTATACTCATGCACACTCACACGTACACGTGCACAATGTCACAGTGACAGTAGGGTCATGTTGGGCTACTGGGTAAAAAAAAGCGAAAATGCATTTGCCCTGCTGTGATTCACACACTTGTTTCCACGATACTGTGCCATGAAGTCAATGATATTGAGGGAATCACTCGGTGCAAAGATCCTCATCGACAGAATCTGGCATCGCTCCAACTGGGCCTATCAAGAAAACTGCTGCTTCGACATTTAACTCTGTCAGATCAAGGAGACAGACAGATTTCAAGCCCCTTCTTTCTGTCTGGTTTTATCAAACCCCGAAACAGATAGTGTGTAAGACCCTCGCAAAAGTCCTGAACATTTCACATCATTATATATCATCAAATCATTCTCAAGATTCTTGTTTTCATTAATTTTATTTGATAATATAATAATATTTAATGTTTTATTATGTAAAAGCAAAACAGATGTATCTATATGTTTGTATTTTCAAACTTTACCAGCTCTAACATGTTTGTGTTTCGGTCCATGTCGTGCACAGAATGGCTTCACTCCTCTGTACATGGCAGCCCAGGAGAATCACCTGGAGGTCGTACGGTTCCTTCTGGAGCACAGTGCCAGCCAGAGTATGGCCACTGAGGTACTGTACATGTGTGTGTGTGTGTGTGTGATCATATGTGTGTCAGTCCTGTGTGTTCATCTCTATATTGTTGTACCGTTGTGCATTTTCTCTGCCTAAGTCATGTATGGTCTTTACATCTGTTGTACTAACCACCTGCATCTCCTCCTCTGTTTCCTTCCCATCTTCCCTTTGTCATCCCGACTCCGCTCACTCTGCATCTGACTGTCTCCGTCTCTGTCTTCATCTGTTTGTCCTTTCTTTACTTCCCTGCCCCCATCTTTTTCCTCATCCTCTCTGTCTCACATTCTCGTTGTTTCCGTCTTTTCTCCCTTCTCCTCCTGTCTCTCCTCCGCCTCCCCTCCTCCCTCCTCTCTCCATCTCTTTCGTGAGCGACTGGGCAGAGCTTCATTGATTGGTAGTGTATGGTGGTGGAGGCAGAGTGACCTTGAGTGGGTCACACACAAGGTCCGCTTCGCTTGCTGCCTCTCCTCCACGGCTGCAGCCGCCGTTACTGCTCTGATTTACGCTGCTCAGCCTTGTTGAACCCATACATACACATAATTACCTGTCAGCACACGTATACACACACACACACACACACACACACACAAGCATGTGATGCGCACATATGGAGACAAACAGCTGATGGAGCTAATGGAATACCCAGGCCGGTCTGCAGTCCACTGGTTTACATCTATGGGTTACATGATAGAACAGGGGGATGCCCTTTAAGACACACACATACACAAATAGAACATCCACACAGAACTACACAGAGATCCACTACTCGTGTCACATCATATACAAATACAAGTGACCAATACTCATACACACATTCAGATATACAGTATCCAGAACAGGGAGCTTTCAGCTAAATTATGCATCATGAGGGTATTGTGTGTGCGAGTGTGTGGGAGAAACCTTTTCCACCACATCCTCTCATTATGTAACTTACATTATTGTCCTATATGGAGAAGAGGCTTGAAAACCTACCTTGAAAATCTGTTTAAAATGTGGTCTTGAACTTACATTTTTTCAATTGATCCAGATGATTCTTCCCAAAAGATTTGATAAAGCATCAAAAGAGAGAAAGAAAATCCTGAAGTCACTGGATCGCTGTTAAAACCTTTATTATTAAAGTTTGCTTTTAAACCTCTATGGGATTCACATATCTCGCATTGCTTTAACTCTGTAGCTGCAGAAAAGTAACAATTCAGCCATCGTGGCTTCATAACCTGCATCAATCCAATCACACCTACCGTCCCACATCACTTCCATCGCCAGTGATGGTGACTCCTCTCTGTCTCTCCCCTCACGTGCAGGATGGCTTCACCCCTCTGGCGGTGGCCCTACAGCAGGGCCATGACCAGGTGGTCTCCCTGCTGCTGGAGAACGATACAAAGGGTAAGGTACGCCTGCCTGCCCTGCACATCGCTGCCCGCAAGGATGACACCAAGGCCGCGGCCCTGCTCCTGCAGAACGACCACAATGCGGACGTTGAGTCTAAGGTGAGCGACAATGTTTCATTTCCGTCTCTGCGGGTGGGGGGGGGGAGTTCATTTGGTTATCTCTTTGATTCTTTGATTGTTTCTTTGATTATTGATTTCTTTGTTGCCTTTTGCTTTTCCTTCTTTCTTGGTTGAATTTGTTTTTGATGCTTGTCGTGGCAGAAAGGGGGAAGGAGCAAAACTTTGTATGGAAGATGATAATATTTGAGTTTGAGAATAACTTTCTCAAACTGAAAGTCTTATCATCCTAAATCTTAAATAACAACAGTGACTTTTGGTGCATATGTTTTTGTACGGAGCTCCTTCTCCCTGTCTCAGTGGAGGCCTTTCTCAGTTTTTTGCTCACTAACTGCTCATTCTCTCCTCTCTTGGCTGACTTTGTAGATGATGGTGAATAGAACAACAGAGGTACACCTCTACTCTGTACATTTTGTAGTCTCCATCGCAGCTCATAAAAACTGGGGGGAAAAAAGACACCTCAGTGCCCCTGAGTCAATGCATTAGTGCAGCCCCCCCTTCACTTTTCCATTTTAACTCAACTTTCGTCTTCTTGCTCTTCATCGCTTCATTCATGTAGTGATTAATATCTCCGCTCATAGAGAAAGACAGAGTAGCGCATGTTCCACTCGTACTGATGTAGTTCATCCTGAGGCTGGAGGCTTGGCTATCAAGGTTTTCCTTGATTCTAATGGTTTCATGGTGTCCAAAGCTTAAGCTACGGCTGTAATTTCTGCCAAATTCCTTGTGACTGTTGACAAAATGTTGTCCTGATGTGTCCCGACACAGTCCGTCCATGAAACTGATTAACATGATAACCAGTGTTAGCATGAGAGGTGGTTATCATTCATTGAAAAGCAGCGGTTTGTCCGTAACCTGCATGCAACCAAATCCCCATCGAGCTGTTAAGGAACCCAGCCTTCTAGCAAGTTTAATTAATTCACTAGATTGCTACCCCGTAGTGATTTAAGTACAACCCCCAACCCTTGCACCTCAAGCATTTTGCATGGGACCAAAGCAAGACGCTGTCTCGACACTGCTTCTATGGCAACCAGTAGCGCTTTGCCACACCAAAGCCAGGTGACCACCCCTCTGGGCGAGCCTGTATTTTGGCTGGCATGGTTTCAAAAAGGGCTTTGTTGATATGAGGCTCGTGCATGGTGGTAAACAAATTTGCATTGTATACTGATGGGAAATGATCGCAGATTTTATAGAGGAACATGAATTTACCCACTGATTGTTCACAGTTTGAATTAAAAGAGGCACTTTTTTGTGCGTGTGGAGTGTAAAAATGAAGTGTTAGATACTTGTAGTTGTGCTTTAGGTTTGGACACCAGATGTCTTAACTCTGAGACACCTACTTCCTACTAGATTATTGACTATATCAAATCGGTTTCCAGCGATTAAGTAGCTTAATGTGAGATTCCCGCGCTCATTGGACGAGATTCTTTCCACTGTCCTTTCTTTGCTTTGACAGCTGTTGCTCACTAAGCCAGGGGTTCTGATGGGAAATTACTCTCAAAGTCAGCAAATGGACTTTAGGTTCATTTGCAGAACACTGCACGTATCAGGATGCCTATAAAATAAAAAAACACAATTGTATATACAGTTTGCATTGTGAATTATATATTACATTTAGGCCAACTTAATCCGAGTGTACTTATATCACAGTATCATGAAAGCACATAGAAGCACACAGGGTATACTGAATTTAAACCCCTCTACTTGTCAGCATACCACTGGCCCCATGTTTGATGTGTCAATGAAAGACTTTTTCTGCTGCTGTGAGAGAAAAGTCAGGTGTTAGTGTAACAGTGTGTAGTAAAATGTGTCCCCGTCTGATGGAGTGTGAGTGAACACCAACCACAGGCCTTTGTAGACTGCTGTAAGAGCTCAAGGCCTCACCTGGCACACGAGTGTTGCGTTTCATCGGTTGTAACGTAATGTGTGTGTTTGTCTGTTTGCATGTACGTGTTGTACCGTTTTCCTCAACCCTCAGAGTGGTTTCACCCCCCTCCACATCGCGGCTCACTATGGCAACATAAACGTGGCCACGCTCCTGCTGAACCGGGGAGCTGCTGTGGACTTCATGGCTCGGGTGAGTTTAGTCTACCCTCTGCTGTCTAGGAGGAGTATTACCATGAGTAAAGGTAAACAAGAGTAAAGGAGTAAATAGTTAAATGCTGAGATTGTGATTTCTATGACTTATTGTTTTGTCCTCTCCACTTTCAATAGAGACAGTGTAGAGTTTATATCAGATTATATCAAAACCGACCAAGTAGAAATAAAGGCACATTTGATTTGACAGCTATTTCTTCCTCTTTGCTCAGAACGACATCACACCACTTCATGTGGCATCGAAAAGGGGCAACAGCAACATGGTCAAGCTGCTGCTCGACAGAGGATCCAAAATTGATGCAAAGACCAAGGTGAGTGTGAACCTATTTTTTTATGTTCAGAAATAAAGTGCAAGAGGCTGAGTGATACAGTATTTTGCTAAAGTTTATCAGGCAGATGTTTCTGTATTCTGCACAAATATATGAAACTCAAATTAAGACATTAGTTGCGAGAAAAACTCTTTGAATCTGTCTTGTCTAATGTTTCTTTTCAAGATTTGTGAGGATAATATGTGTGAGGTTGTTTATCCATCTGCAACCTTCCCTCTCCATCTTCTTTTTCAGGATGGCCTGACACCTCTTCACTGTGGGGCGAGGAGCGGACACGAGCAGGTGGTAGAAATTCTACTCGACCGAGGAGCACCTTTCCTATCTAAGACCAAGGTAGCTACTGGGACGATCAATTCAGGATTCACTGCTTTCATGAGATTAGGGAAGGAATAGTCACAAACTCATGTTTTATTTCCACTTTTGTAAAAAAGAATAGAATCCATCACTCAAACAGGGCACACTTGATTTATAACACACAGCTATTTGACATCTGTTAACCAGTCAGATAGCCGGTCTGTTGTTGTTGCTGTAGTGTTGTCGCGTTGTCTCCATAACGTCTGTGCGACCTCTCCAGAACAGCCTGTCTCCGCTGCGTAGCTCCACAGTTTGACCACGCAGGACGACCAGTGTAACAAAATAGACATTGTTGTAATGACCTCGTTATAACAATGCTTCTGTAACTTCCTTCACAGTCTTTCTGTGCAGCGCATGGCCACGCCCTAACTTCCTGTGTCTGTCCATCTGTCTATGTGTCCGTCTGCGTGTGTGTTTGTCTCTCTTTTGTCTCTCTCTCTTTCTTTCCCTCTCTCCTCCACCTGTAGAACGGTCTGTCGCCGCTCCACATGGCCACTCAGGGGGACCACCTGAACTGTGTCCAGCTTCTGCTCCAGCACGACGTGCCGGTGGACGACGTCACCAATGACTACCTGACGGCGCTGCATGTCGCTGCCCACTGTGGTCACTACAAGGTGGCAAAGCTCATCGTGGACAAGAAGGCCAACCCCAATGCCAAGGCGCTGGTAGGGATTCCATCAAAGTCTGTCGTGATCTATCGAGTAGTTTTTGCCTAATGTTGCAAACAAAAACTACAAATAAATGAACAGGGCTGAAAACATAACTGCCTTGACAGAGGTAATAACATGAAAAGATATTAAAATATTATTTTACCTTTGCACTGTGTACGTTTTGTGTACAACAGATGATTTATGTATCAGCCCAGTAAAAGCAGTCACCCAGTGTTCATCCCTTGCGCTTCGGCTTTACACAACTTCTCTCTTTCTGTCTATGTGCAGAACGGTTTCACTCCACTTCACATCGCCTGCAAGAAGAACAGAGTCAAAGTGATGGAACTGTTACTTAAACACGGAGCGTCCATCCAGGCTGTCACTGAGGTACTGTACTCCACACTGGACTCCTTCACTCTGCTTCACCGCCTCCTCCTGACACCAGGAGTGGTTTCTTGAAACAGAACAAATATTTAATGTCGAGCTGTACTTTTTAATAGACAACCTTTGAATGTGGCTAGTGTTTGGACTCAATGTCAGAAGTCACAGCTTTTCTACAGTTTAATATTTACAGTGCTTTTGTGTTAATCACATCTGTTTCCCTATAGTCTGGCCTCACACCCATCCATGTGGCAGCCTTTATGGGTCATGAGAACATTGTCCACTCACTGACACATCATGGAGCATCACCCAACACCACCAACGTAGTGAGTGGATCATTTATAAAGTAGTTTCACATTTTAAGTATTTTGTCAACTTGCATCGCTGCACATAAAAAGTTCCCACTGACATTCAGTCTCGTGTGTTCTCCAGCGGGGTGAGACTGCTCTCCACATGGCAGCCAGGGCAGGGCAGGCAGACGTCGTCCAATACCTGCTCAAGAACGGAGCCAAGGTGGAGACCAAGTCCAAGGTTAGAGCGCTGAGCCCGATTATCAATCACTCTGTCAGGTGAAGAAAAAACAAACGAGGATCAAATAATGGAGCAAAATGGACTTTTTCCTTCTCGGCAGGATGACCAGACAGCGTTGCACATCTCCAGTCGACTGGGTAAAGTCGACATCGTCCAACAGCTGCTGCAGTGCGGCGCCTCTGCCAATGCCGCCACCACCTCAGGCTACACCCCCCTTCACCTGGCTGCCCGTGAGGGACACCAAGATGTTGCTGCCATGCTGCTGGAGAATGGAGCCTCACTCTCCTCAGCAACTAAGGTAAAACTGCTGGAGGGTCCTGATGAGTGCGGAACATAACTGAGATGATAATTTTCTCTTTAAAGTGACAAAACCCAGCCTAAAAAAAACAAGTATAACAGTACAGAGCATTTAGACTTTTTTCTGTGCCTTATTTCCACTAGTGGGCGCTATTCTGTTTTCAGCAGACTCCCTGAAGCTTGTCTTATCATGTTTATTAGTCTGTTGCTCCGACTAATAAACATTGCTCCTGATATTAAGTCTCTGTTAAAGTAGAACCTGCCTACACATTTCTTATACTGGTCAAACTGTTCCTGCCACGTTGTGGATTAACATCATTTTTACAGTGTTCACATTCAGGTCAGAGATAATCTTAAAATAATTTAATCCTGACTTTCTCCTCTGGAGGGTTTTTTTTTCATCAACTATGGAAAGATGTTGTCATTTATTTCTGACTAATTGCACAGATTAAGGTCAGAGGGACTAGTAGAGTCGACCTCATGAGCTCGGTTTGTGCACGTGTGATATGTTGCTGGGGGCTGTCTTTCAAGGTGACCTCTGTCAGTGGAACAGATGAATGAAGGGTAGACCCTATGCTGCCATCTTTTGGGACATCAGCCGAGTCACCTGCTGAGGGAAATGATGTCATACTAACCTGGGAAGAAGAGAAATGGGGGACGAAAACTACAATTTGACCCATTTGTGATGTTTATGTAAAAAAACTACATCGAAGAAGTGTGTTCATTTTAAAACACTTCAAATCTTTCTATCCAGCGATCTGTCGTCTCTCAATCATTCACCGTATAAACTGTTAGAGAAGGGAACGTGAACAGTGGTGAAAAATGAGGTCAAGTGTTTCAGAGCGTGGAATGAGAATCTGTGGGAGTCTCACATTCCTGTGGAAAATATGACCTAATGTCTTTAAATATCTTCACATACACACAGGACGGAAGCCAAGATTAACATGATCACATTGTGCAACGGCTATTTATAGATTTGTATAGAGTTTCTCAGGGTTGCAAAGCTTAAACCAATCATGAATTTTAATGTAACTGATGAGGTGAATTCATTTAAACAGTCTAACTTCTTCCACAACAAATACATTAGCTTTTATCCATTGATAAAATGATAATGTTTCATGTCAGAGGTTATTCAAACATTGTAGTTCATGAAAATTTAGATTTTTTTAGAATGAAACAGGTTTTGATAACCTAAATTTGCTTTAAATCAGTTTAACACAGCATTTTTGTTGTTATTTAATTTTTGGTGAAAACAAATTCTGTGTCATTGCAGTTACATTTCAAAGTTCTTTAAAACTAAGTGAAAAATGACTTCTTTATGAAGCAGATCCAACTAAGGCTGATACAGACCATCACAAATATTCCGTCTCTAAGTCTCTTTCCGCCGTCATTCATTCTGATGATGTATATCATTTTGTGTTCAACAGAAAGGGTTCAGTCCACTGCACGTGGCAGCAAAGTACGGCAAGATGGAGGTGGCCAGTCTCCTCCTGCAGAAGAGAGCTGCGCCTGATGCTGCTGGAAAGGTGAGATGTGGAGAGCTCTGGTGCAAAACACATGTTGGTGTCAGGGAACGAATCCTGACCAACATATGAGGCTGTTCATCTTCACACTTGGCATGTGTGTTGTTAGGGCCCAAAGAAATGTAATTTTGAATTTGGTGTAATTTGGACACGCGATATATTCGGTTTTCATAAACCTTTGATAAAACAAAAGCGGCTGTGACTCATCAACAAAAGTGAGATTGCAGATCACAAAAGCCACTGATTCTTCACCTCGGGGTTCTGAGTCAAGTTTCACTGAACTTTGAATAAACAGGTGCACAGCTCTTTGTGCAGCTGCAGCTTCAGGGTAATGCAGAGTCCAGCAGCAGGTCTTTATTTGCCGCGGCTCAAATGCTGCAAGTCACTTTTACAGTTTCGCAACCAGCGAACATCACAGGCCAAGCAAACGGCCCATTGCAAACAGGCGGGTTTAGAAACTGCACTCAACTAGAAATGTACAACAAAGCATAGAACATGAACAAGTAGTAAATACAGTGTTGACCTATCCGGAAGCTTCGTAAAGATCTTTCATTGAGCAGTACACCGTAAACATTTCTGGTGAGATATGGCCAACGAATGGCTAAAATCAGGAAGTCATTCAGATAATGTGTCCATTTATCATCCTGCAAGTCTTTCTGTTGCCTGCTCTTATCCAGTCTGTCTCTCAGAGAGTAAACAGAATCATTTCTGAGTTGAATTTTTTCCGAGCTGCAGCTGGAGACGGCAGGTTGGGGAGTGATCTCGGGACGACACTGCAAACAGATGCTCGTCCTGTTTCTTAAAAAACCTCCTGGGCAGATTTGCTTTGTATCGCCGAGATGAGAAACGCTCCGTATGCACCCTTGAACAAACGCGTTTGCATCCACACACATATTGACACATTTACTAGCACAGACCTACTGGCACTGACGATAATGTTCGCTCGTTGTGTGTGTGTCTGTGCCACCATCTGAGAGCATTTAACATAATGGCGGTCAGGTATGATAATGACGCTTCCACTCTGCTCGCTGGTGTCACGCTCAAATCGGTCCCATTGTAATCCTGAGTCTAAACTTAGAGCAAAACCAGAGCTTCTACTGCAGTTCAACTCTTTAAAAAAAAAAGAAGAAAGATTAGAGACAAACAAAGGAATTTGGTTTCCTCACATTTTGACCAAGAGTACGAGAGTTGTAACTAAACATTGTAACAGCTCAGAAGTTTATCAGAACGTATTCTGGGACACATATTTTCTGAGTCGTTTCAAGTTGAGTGAGTGGGACATTCCAGTGGCTCAGTGAGCATCCTGCTGACTCAGTGCTGGTTACTGAGTGGGATATAAGTTGTGTATTGTGCGCATGAAATACTCTGGATGTAGCTCTCTCTGCTCTCAGTTTTGTGAAAAAAAGAAGGAGGTTCACGACAATGTTTTATCTAAAACACATGATTTTGTGACACCTCCACTTAATTGTAAACAAAGTGTGGTGTTGAAACCTACAACCTCTCGAGAATTGTGCAGAACTTAAGCTTTTGAAATGGAAATTATTTGCATATTGTAGATTTTTCAATCAAGACAGTTGATTTTTTTTGTCTAAAACCCATCAGACACCTTTTTATTATATATGTCTGAAGACATGTCTGCAGAGGACCTTTCCACTGCTACTCCTGCTGCTGCTAAAAAATGCATTGAGTGTCTCATCATCACTTTTTAATGAAAACCATGAATTTCCCATTTTGGTGCTTTTGATTCTTTTCCATTTAAAACAAGGAGAAACTCCACTAATCTGCTACATCAGAGTCTGTTTCCAAAACTATCTTATATCGGTCCATAGTTATATTTCTGTGATTTAGGCTCTAAATCTTTGACAAAAAATTATTATACTATATTTATTTGAGTGCTGAGAAAATTCTATTTCATGTTGAGCTAAATAAAGGCTTTAAAAATATACTTCAAGGACATGCACATCTCTCCCTTTGCTTCTTTTTCTGAATTCCAGCATGAAGTCGTTCTAAACTGTCTCCTTTACTAAATATCTTCCATCAGTTTGATGTCCATCTCTCTTCACATTTTTGTTTGCTTCCGTCTTCTTACTCGTGTGCGTGTTTGTGCTCGTAAGCGTTTGCTGATCTTCTAACTCCGTGTTGTGTTGCATGCCTGCGTGTGGATGTGTCTCTGCATTGTGTGTGTGTGTGTGTGTGTGTGTGTGTGTGTGTGTGTGTGTGTGTGTGTGTGTGTGTGTGTGTGTGTGTGTGGGTGTGTGTGGGTGTGTTGGTGTTTTAGAGTGGGCTAACTCCACTGCATGTAGCTGCTCACTACGATAATCAGAGAGTGGCGCTGCTGCTGTTGGATCAGGGAGCTTCCCCGCACGCTGCCGCCAAGGTATCCACACAAACACACGTAAACATACTGAAACCAATCCACCTGGCTTCGCTCTCTTTCGCCTCCTCCGTTAACCATTAACAGTGTTTTTCATGTAATGTACGTGGAGATGTCATACCTCCCCTTCTCTCATTCCATGTTTATAACACAGTGAGTGAGTGTGTGGCTTTTTCTTTGAGCTCAGCAAACTTTTGGAAATATCGACTTGTACTTTCAGCTAAATTTCACAATTATTCTCACAAAACAAAAGCAGAGGGCACTTGTGAACGGACGGAGGATGTTTTCTACGTGTCACAAATTACTCTCTCTTCTAAAGCCATATATTTTTGGCTTTCCCAAAAAGAAAATACTAATATAGTTATTGCTTTCATAATGTCTGACGCACACAAGCACACATCCTTGTGGTTCATCTCCTGTTCAGCTTTAGAAGTCACAGAATAAGCATGAGCAGAATGACAGACGTAGAGACGAGGCAGGAAATTCTGTTTTTCTAGACCGACATCTGGAAAAAGGAGACCAAAGACTGAAGGAGTAATTTGTCTTTGTGCTCTATCTTCCCTTTTCATCACTGGCTCTGTTTCCTGCATGTTTTCTCTCTTTCTCCCTTCATCTTCATCTGTTTCTATTTATTACTTTTCTTTGCCTCCTTCCCTCCTACACACTCACTCATTCCTCCCTGCCGCCCTTTCTCTCGGTTTCCTCTTCTATAAAATTGTTCATTTAGCTGCATGCTGGGTGTAATTTAAGTGCATTTGGAAATCAGGATCCGTCTGTGTGAAGTAGAGGAAATGTCCACTAGTATTTGCACACACAGACGTAGCAGTGAATTGTAACGAAGTTGCATGAAACACATCTACTGGTATATCTGAGACAGGAGGATACTGAGGAAATGATGATGTTGTCTCATGAAATTTGTGTCACCAATCCTTCATTGAAGATAAACCCACCACTCTGTGAACCTCAGGGCTGCCAGGAGGGTTGAATAAAGCCCAGCTACAGTTTCCAACAGGGAAATCATTTAACTTTTATCTGTAATTTGATGCTCTGTATGAGGAATGTCAGAAACTTCCCGTCTGTTCACTCTGTCTCCCACTACCATTTCCTACTGTTGAGTCTGTGTGAATCCTCCTGAGGGACATTTGTTCTATCTCAGATGCTCATTCACAAATTCTCCACTTGTTCCACAAAATCGTAAAATTATGTTTGTGTAGCCTGATGATGATTTTAACCATGAGTGCAGAAATCTTTTTTTCTGTTTATTTTTTAAATGTATTGGGATGTAATAAAAACAATGTCGTCTGATCACAGTGTCCATCGTACAGCTTTGTCCATACTTACATACAATGTACGATGTGAATTCCATTTTGTTTCAGAATGGAATCAAGTACATTATAGAGATGTAACACCTACTTTGTGCAGCACAAAGCATGATCACTATTTCTCAGTATAATGAAACAGCAGTCCAAGCTCAATCCAACCTCCTGCGTATCTTTGACCTCCCTCAGAACGGCTACACTCCACTGCACATCGCTGCCAAAAAGAACCAAATGGACATCGGGACCACGCTGCTGGAGTACGGCGCAGACACCAACGCAATGACGCGGCAAGGCATCAGTCCTGTTCACCTGGCAGCGCAGGAGGGCAGCGTGGACCTGGTGTCCCTGCTGCTGACCAAGAACGCCAACGTCAACATGTGCAATAAGGTGAACTCAGTCACAAAGCTAAAACATGCATGCAAATGAATACTTATCCTTAGTTTCATCATAGGGATACTAATTGTACCTGGTCAAATCAAATTAGTAGAAAAACAATTGTCTTGGGACTTTTAATAAAAACTTTTCAGTATATTTTTTCCAGAAGGATAACATGTGTCCGTCCTGTTATGTGTTCCCACTATAACAAATGTGTTTACGTGTTCTCACGTGTTTTTGTGTGTCCTTCCTTCATGTATAGAGCGGACTTACACCACTTCACTTAGCAGCTCAGGAGGACAAGGTCAATGTTGCAGAAGTCCTTCTCAACCACGGGGCTGATGTCAACCCACAAACAAAGGTAAAGCTTTACACACACACACACACACACACACACACACTGATGCATGACTTATTTTACTCTTTATTTTAACTGGAACTTTCTTTTCAATGTATTAATGGCTTTGGAGAAATTCACTCGGACACTTTTTGTCGCCCGCATGCATTTAATCTGCTTTCGTCTGAGCTGCTACATAAATAAAAAACTGATACCTGGTGTTTATGTCTTTGCGGATGCAGCAAACACACACGTGCACATGAGCTCATACACGATCTAATATTCAGTTACATTCACTGATCCACAAACACTCACCCGCTATACACAGGCCTCATAACATGCTGCTCACGTTCAAACATGTTCTCGCTGAAGGTTATTTTCTGTGTGTGTGTGTGTGTGTGTGTGTGTGTGTGTGCTGACAGGACAGTTGTTTACAGCAAACAGGTTATTCACTCGCTGATCTCCATTATCATTATGCAGCACACACATCATCTAACAGGGACATGAAATGTGATGTAGTTTGGACGTTATAAAGTTATTTTTAGAATCAGATAACATGCTGAGAAATAGAAGATTATTTATTTTTCATGTAAAACCATTAGTTTTTTGTCGTAATAATAATTCTCATAGATGCACTGTGAACAATAACTCTCTCAGAATCTGTGACGTAAAAAGATGTCAGCTCTCGTACGTCACCATCTTTTTCTCCTCTTTTCATTCACTCGCCCTCTCATGTCTGTGTCTGACCTCCTCTCCTCTCCTCCATGCAGATGGGTTACACTCCGCTGCACGTGGCTTGTCACTATGGCAACGCAAAGATGGCAAACTTCCTGCTGCAGAACCATGCCAGAGTCAATGGCAAAACCAAGGTAGACAAACACCGAAATGCACACACGTGTACGTGTACGTCACTCGCACATGCACCCTCTTGTGTAACTGTTTTTGTGTTTTTTGTACAATTTCTAAAGCCGACTGTGTTCATGTGTCTGTGTCTCTGTGCAGAACGGATACTGTCCTCTACACCAGGCAGCTCAGCAGGGCCACACCCACATCATCAACCTGCTGCTTCAGCACGGGGCCTCAGCCAACGAGCTCACCGTGGTCAGTGCACAAACACACTGGCACACACACACTCCAACAGCGCCGGAGCTTGACGAATTACTGAATGCTCTTTTTGTTTTCTGTGCTCCTCCTCTGAATAACTCTCTTTCGGTGTGTCACTGGTCAGAATGGGAACACTGCCCTCTCCGTCGCCCATCGACTCGGGTACATCTCTGTGGTGGACACTCTGAGGCCCATGACGGACGAAAACCTGACCACCATGGTGAGAACCACTTTCCTATCAATGGTTGAAGGTGTCTCCAATACATTCCAACCTAACTCTATTCTTGTGGATGTTTTATATAACATGGATATAGACTGAATACGAGAGCCAGGTCAATACAATAAATGTGACACTGAATAAATTAAATTATCATTGAAAAGTATGAAATGTTTTAAAAGTAATAATCCAGCATCCTCAGTTTAGGTAATATTTTATACATTTTAGACATTTAGCCTCTTTGGAATATGCTTCAAAATGCGTGTTCAGCGGCTGTATTGAGCTGAATTGTGTGACCAACTCTTTGCCCAAATCTTGGCTGCAGGATACTGGAGGTTGAGTCAGTGTGTGAATCCTGCAAAATCAGCCAGCAAGTCAGTCAGTCAGCAACCATGTGTCACGTGTGTGAAGTCCTGAGAGAGAGAGAGAGAGAGAGAGGGCTTAGATTGGAGCTTAAGGTTTCTCCTCTAATAGCTCAGGTCACTAACAGCGATCGGATCAACACACGTGTCTGGCGGGGGGGGGGGGGGTAGTAAAGAAAGAGTAGCAGAGGTATGATGAAGAGGTGACAGGAGGGGGGGACAGTGGGTAAGGAGGTGGGAGGTCACTGAGGATACTGCACAATCAGCAGCAAAGTGTATTAGTCATAACTGTCTCTATCGATGGGGATGAAAGTAAAAGATCAAGGTCGTTTCCCTGCTCGTGTGTTTGAGTGATGTATTATTCACTGTGCAGAGGCCTCGTTGTTTTATTCCTCTGTTGTACCTGTGTCTTCACCCTGTTAGATCTGTGCTGCTCAGCTGTGTGGCCTTCAAACACACCTATTATCACTTCTTAATGTGACAGGAGCCACAACTAAGATTCAGCTAAATGTTCAGGAAGTTCACGTGAAGGTCACATTTCACACTAGATGGACTGTAACTGCTGACGTTGTCCTTAATTGACGCAGTTGTCTTTGAAACAATGACTGGTTTTCAGGTGATGTAATATTGTCAGACCGTCTAGATGTAATCCTTGAAACTAGTTTGGATGAAATTGACGGTTAATCCTTGTAATTTTCTCAAGTTGTTTCAAAGTGTAAATATACAGGAAAACAGGAAAAACGCTGCGTCATTTGACAATCTGAATTGATGATTTTATATTATAACAAATAATAGTATTTGGAAAAACATAGCTTACAGCTTTGTAACTTTGGGGCTGTTTGGGATTTGTTTGGAATATATACATTTATTTTATAAAAAAACTGAATTGTCCATCTATCTGTCATCATATTTACAGAGTGCATCAGAAAAACACAAAATCAATGTTCCAGAGACCATGAACGAGTTCCTCGACATGTCAGACGATGAAGGTACGTAGAAAATACGAAAACTTCTCTTTATTTTCCTCATTTCAAACAATTAGGGGCTAAAATTTGATTCATTTTCACTGGTTTGACTCTGATGCCATTTTCATTAACGCGCATGTTTCACTGTATGTGCGTCACAGTTCGGGCCAATGTGCCAGAGATTCTCAAAGAGGAATCTTTTTCTGATGTTGATGAAGGTATTCGTCGACAGTTTGACTCCACCGTAGTTAGTTTGTTTTCTTTTAACATGACACATTTCAGCAGAACTAACAACCTGCCTTTGTTGAAGAGCTAACATCAAGCTTTTGCCATTCTACTATTCAGCTTTGCTTCTCATAGAGTGTGCAGCAGAATCACAGCATACTCACCCAACGTTGTGTTTTTTTTGTGATGCTGTTTGAAGTAACTCGCCAAAAAGGGGGTTGGACCGAGCTGGAGATATTCTATTTGTGTTATGTTTGTTTTTGTTTTATTTACTGTAATACCAGCCCTCCATCATCTGACACAGAACGAAGTCTCAGCTACTTCCATTTTGTCTAAGACATCCATCAGCAAACATCAAGCTGTTTTAAAAAAAATCTGTTTTATCATTGAATCTGGTCGGTTCTTTTTCTGGCAGCTTTGAGTGTCCTGTTTCTGTTCACAAACTGACACTGCTGATGTTATTTTCCCTGCAACTAAGAAAAACGGATTTGTTATTTTTAACCACATGCACATCAGAACTCTCATTCTGCTCTTTATCAAAGTCTCATCTTGACTCCAACTCTGCAATGGAGGAGTTCCTGCAAGAAAACTGAAATTAGGCCAACGTGACTCCCTTCATAATTCAGATAATAGACTATAAGGAGACCTGCATAGCATTATTAATATCAATATAAGTAGAATATCTGCTGTAGAACTACAGAGCCAAACAGCACTGTCGAGTTTGTGGTGCAGCCGTCACAGTTTCAGGCTGCTGTCCTTTGTTTTGGAACCACAGAGCCAATGGGTCTGCAAAATTGATGAGCTTGTTCATAGACCGTTGCTTAGGGGACGCTCTGGGAGGGGGGGTGTGGAGTTTCTATGTCAGGTGATACAGCCAGACTCAACACACACACACATATCAGGTGTGTGCTCCCGCTGCGTGATAAAGATCCTCAATGCAAAACATGTATAATTCAGTGGATCATTATTCCTGGACAAAAAATCCTTAAAAAACTATAGAATATAATTCACGAGCACTGAATATGAAACAGACTGACTTCTGTTTGCTGCTCGATCAGGCCTGCACTTCTTCATCATCTCTGTGTGGGTGTGTGTCAGTGTGAGAGAGAGAGAAAGTGGCAGTAAATAGTTTCCACATCTCCCTTTAATCCTATATGGTGGAGGTCAATCCTATTAGGCTGCAGGTTGGAGTGTGTCATTCTGAGTGTGTGTGTGTGTGTGTGTGCGTGCCATCACACGCTCACCCTTGCTTTCTATAGACTACTATACACCACCTTAAGTAACATCTCTAAGCTGTCATCCCACGGTAGAGTATATCTCCATAATCCCTGTAGCACTGGACTCACTGGTGCTATGTTCTGTATATAGTGTTTAATATATAGTGTTAAGTTCTACTGCAGGTTCTGTTACTGTCAAACACCTCTTGCATAATTGTTCTTAATGTCAGTCTTGTGCAACTTTTCCTCCTTGTGTGTGTGCAACCTGTGGAAGGAAGAGCTGGGCAGAGAAACGTTGCTCAACCTTTTTTTTTGAAAGTTGACAAAATGATGCATGAAGTGAATATTTGGAGCCTCACCCCCAGTTTGACATGAAGCCAGACTCCCTCAGTAACTGATTTAGTTTTCTTCATCCACTGAGGCTTCCCGTGCATTTGCTCAAACCCTGTGTCAGCTGACTGTGCTCAGCCTCTGGAGACGCTGCTCAGCCCGGAGTGTGTTGTCGATGCTGCTTGTTGAGCCACGGACGCACCGACACTTCCTCCCAGTAAATCCAATAAGACGGGCTTTTTTTTTTTTCTTTTTTGTGTGACCCGCCTGCAGGAGAATTAAGCAGCGGTGTCAGATGGCTTCTTGTTTCTGTTCAACTCCGATGCGTCTCATTTTGCTTCAGAGAAAACTTAGTGGAAGTTGAGTGTTGTGTCTTTGCGCAGCGGAGGCGGCAGAGATGTGCGCACCAGCAACAAATGCGCAACTTGGTGTGAGTGGAGCGACGTGCGTGGGGTGAAAGGAGGGCAACCCTTTTTTCCATCAGCAGCACAAACACTGTCTGGATTCTCTGTCTGTGGAGGTTTTACTGGAGAAATACACTCAGGGGATATAAAGAAGAGTAGTGACCAGTGAATATGGCACAACTGGACAAAGGTACGTTGTTTGGCCAAGAGGACTTTGGTCTTTTTGGCTGTTAAATTATTCTCTACTGGTGGGAGGAGACATTTTATCACTCAGTATTATTTTTTGACATCTCTATGTTGATAAAGATGGATAGAAGTTAACACACTTTATATGGTTATTTCGTTTTTTATTGTTTCTCGTAATTGTTAAAGAGACGGAAATTAACTCTCTGTGTGTGTGTGTGTGTGTGTGTGTGTGTGTGTGTGTGCGTGTGTGTGTGTGTGTGTGTGTGTGTGTGTGTGTAGCCGATTTCTTTCTTGTTTTGTCAGACAGAGAGACAGGAAGTTAATTTTTAACTGAACAATAAAAGCATCCGTGTATTTGGCTGCACAAAGCAATATAACTTTTCTGCAGGGATGGATTAGTGTTGTCGACAGTATGTTGTGTTGCAGTGAGGACAGAGGAAACATGTTTGAAGTGGACTTCAGAATAAGTAGAAACCCCTTTAGAAAACTACGGAAACCAACTAGTATTTCCTTCCTCTAACCTCATTTATACTCATCATCAGTGTCCAGTTGCTCTGGTGTAACCCGCTGAGAGTTGGCTGCGTGACTTCAGTCTGAATAGTGGTCGTTGGCTGTTTGAATAGATTTTGACTGAGGCGGATTGAGTTCGAACAATTAAGCAGAAGCCTGCTGGTTTTATTTTGAAAGGTGTCACCGGAAGCTCTCCCGCAGTGTGACGGTGTGTTGGTAGTGCGGCAGTGTTGGAGGTGGGGGGGAGGGGCTGCGGTGAAGGAGCGGACTGTTGCAGGACGGATCCGGACATGAGGGAGAAGGAGAAGCGCTGTGGCCGCTCCGCCGGCTTCATAGACCGGCGTGTCATCGTCCACCGGTCCGCCGATCGAGGTGCGGTGCTGCCGGGTACTTTCTGTAGATGCTCTGCGTGTTGTGCGGAGGCTGCGGTGGCTGTAGAACCTGCGGCTGGGTCTGTGGCTGATGTGACGGCAGCTGCGTGGTGTTTTACAGGAGAGCTGCACATCTGCAGGGCACCGGCTCTGCTGCAGCCTCTGCTGTCTCACCTCTGAACACAGTCGTTCACAGGTGTTGCTGTTGTTGTTGTTGTTGTTGTTGTTGTTGTGTCACTGACAAACCGACCAAAGGAAAAGTTGCAGTGGGCTCTGCAGTGAGGCAGCCTGTGTGTGCTTCATCGTCACAGTGATCAGTTACTCCAGGGCCTCCTCTAAGTACCATGATGAAATAAGGGCTGGTGCTTCTCTGGTGGTGCAGCATCGCCTCTCTCTCCGCTGGTTTGTTGTTTCTTATTTTTGTGCTCAACTGGAGGATCTCATGATTTTATGCCTCCACCAGGAGAGGATGCGATGACCGGGGACACTGACAAATACCTGCGGCCTCAGGACCTCAAAGAGCTGGGGGATGACTCCCTCCCTCAGGAGGGGTACATGGGTTTCAGTATAGGAGCCCGCTCAGCCAGGTAAGCACCTGTCCTTTTTATTACAGACATATGAAAACACTGATGTACTCAGGGGCAGCGCTGTCAACCAGATTATGTTGAACTGAAGTATCACAGGGGCGATTGATGCTGTGGCTGTTTACCCTCTGTACACAGATTTATAATACATTACCAGATATGGTGTGCCATTTTTCCAGATTCTACTGTACATGTTGGACTGATCCAGACAATACGATAATGACCAGTCCCTTCAGCATTCACTCAAATGCAGACACAAACACAGAATAATGGAAATTGCTGCAGAAAGCAGCTGGAAAGTTGCCATCGAATGATTCAACCTGACAAAATGATTCAGCGTTTTGTGTGTCCTCATTCAAACCCCGTGCAAAGATTACAAATGTTCCATTCAAGGTGTAACTTTGAACTTTGATACTCTCGGCGAACAGCTGAACTCTGAGATCCACCACAGGTTGGGTCTAAGTACAGTTTCAACAGTGGAAACCTGGCAGGCTCCAGTGAAAACACATCAGCGACACAGTGTTGTGCGGCCCCACAGTGTTGCTGTAGCCACACTGACAGATGGCAGATGCACTGTGATGGTCGGATTGATAAAAACAACCACGCTCACTGTGAGAGGAAGCTGCCATCGTCAGCAGGGCCACGGCAAACAAGGGAAACGCTGAATTAAACCGAGAGATTCCATGTAAACAAGCCTGGTTGATGAGGCTCTTGGATAAATATTGGAAAGAGTTATGATAGAATTAACAAATGTAATTACGTGGAAAGTGTATTAGTTTAAATGGTGAGAAAGTACATTGTGTGTTGTTACGATTACTCTTGTGGTACTTGAATCATCTATTACAGATATGGAAATTGTTTCTATTGTTTTTTTTTTACTGTTTCAGAGTAAAGTTTATAAGCCTAAATAGATTTTAAAATTCTCAACAGGTTTCTTTGCAGGGGTGGGAATGTAATGAAAAATATCAAATAATATTTATTGACCAATGAATGCATGATGCCGATGATGTTCTTTTACTTTCCTTAGCTTTCTGTTTATGACATCGACATTGCATGGTTTGCTTTTTCACTGGGCTGCAAACACATAAACACACTCATGTTTACCTCAGAAACACTTGCAGCCTATAGTCGTAGCAGAAACCATGCAAAAGCACAGCATCAATGTCATATGGGGAAAAAAAGAAAGCCACATCATGCATGAATGTCTGCAAAATGCTTTGCTTTTCACTCTTCTATTTTATTCTTTTCCTTGTTTCCCCCCCCCCTGCGCCCTGTCCCTCATTCTAGCCCTAGAATCAGGTAAGAAAAGTAAAGAGTAGTGGTCGTAGTGGTCGTAGTAGTCGTAGGAACATTAGCTGTGAATGGTGTCCCTCCCTTGTGACCCCCTGATCTACTACATCCATAAAAACCTCTCTAACCCAAACCACCAGTCATCCATCCCACATTGGCGTCATCCAATTCCACTCTTCCTCTGTGTGTGTGGTAGCAGATTCATCGCTCTGTTGCTGTCTCGTGTTTTATTCTGAGACCATCCTTCCATGTTCGCTGATCACCCGTCACCTTTAAATCATCACATCTGCGAGATAAAAGTGTTTTCTGCTCCCAGTGTGGAAAAGAGACAATGTCGTTGGAAGCACTTTGTGTTTTGTGCAGAATTTTCTTCAGTTCGAGTTGTGTGGACAAATCGCTTAACTTTTTAATGTGTTCGTAAGGTGGCACTTCATCTTTAATTTTTATTGTGCCACCAAGTGTAACTTCCAGGGATTAAAACAGCATTTGATTCCTAATCCATCCTTTTTATCCAGTAACTGGAATTGTCCCATCCATTCTGGACCTTAAATCACGGTTTGCAGAGATGGAAACCATTTTGGATTTTTTCTACCGCATTTATAAAATCGTCCCACATGCATCAAAGAAAGACTCAGACACACACACACACACACACACACACATACAGTCTCTTGGATGCACAATGACTCAAAAAGACACAGGTACTAGAAAAATATAGTGAAGATGAGAGTTGGAACAGCAAGTCATGATGGAGTGCTGTGGGAAGGTGAAAAAGAAGGATTGGATGAGAGGAAAGCACAGGGGGGGGGTCTTCCATTGAGTTAAATGCAATATAATCGAGACATTGCAAAATGAAATGGGGACGAGTTGATGGGACAGCATCATCAAGACGAGCGGTGGTAGGCGAAAGAGAAAGAGATGACAGACAGCAAAGAGAAAGAGCAAAGACGGAAGGAAATGGAAAAGCACGGATGTTTATGGAGGGAGAGGAGGATGGACAGAATGAGAAAGGGGAAGAAGCTGTGAAGAACAAACAGTCCTGGTGAAAGCAGAGCGGTGAGGTGGGGGGGGGGGGGGTTGGCTGCCATGCCAGCGAGTCCATTCAGGCCGCACAGAGTTGCTTGGTAACTTCGATGGTGGGGCAGGCAGCGCTGTGCTGAATAAAGGGCTTCTCTCTGTGCTGAATAGTGTGCCCACTCAAACACGCTGAGCTCTGCATTTTCTCCCCCCTCGCTCACCCCCCTGCACACACACGCGCACACGCGCACACACACACGACACATAAATACACACCTACAGTACACACACCCTCTGACAAAATAAGGCATCACAGCTTTGATGGTACCCTTTTCCAAGCCCCCCCTACAGCGCACAAAAACATACTCATCATGTATGTTACGCGCACATAAAAGCGAGTGCACGTGTTGCAAGCGACTGCAGACATTTCGACTCCTGTGCACTGATCAATTCCTCGTAGTGAAAAACAGCACCAGACAGAAACCTTGAAAGGAGTCCACAGCACTGCATTGAGCCAGAGAGGCTGCAAAAATAGACACACGTCACCACACGCAGGCATAAAACAGACTGCGGCAGGACGCACTGAGAACAGCTTCCTTTTTATGTTGGGCTGCTCTGAAACAGGTCGAGGTCAGCAGCTAATCTTAGAATAAAGCAATGTCAGACTTGAAGCTCAAGTTTGAAATCTTATTTCTTTACACCGTGATTAACAGGAGATTTGCACAGAGACGTCTTGTGATTTCTTAACTCTCACCTGCCACTGCCAGGTATATAGTCCTCCAATCTGTCATATGACATAATTTAGATACACTCACATCTGTGTTCGAACCCCTATCCACAGCCTCACGTAGAAATCCACACAACAGCTCTCCTGCCCACTTCTCCTCTTCCTCTTTTCAGTCTCTCTCTCTTAATGCAAACCATCCAACCTTGCTCTCATTTCCATCTCTGAATACAACCTGCTGCAGTATCTTATCTTCCGTCAACTGCAGGCTCTATCGTTTCCCTCTATTCTCCCACATTTTATTCTTGGACTCTCTCTGTCCAATAAGTAAAAAAACTGGTTCCCTGGAGGTTGCATGTAGTAATGGATTCCTTTTTGTTTTATGTCGTGTTCCCCTGCCCTTCGTTTGTCGTTGCCCGCGGCGTTGGGTTGCGTGGTAACATGTAGCCTCCGCTCCTTCAGTTCGGATAGGTCCAACACACTCAACCGGAGCTCGTTTGCACGAGACAGCATGATGATCGAAGAGATTCTGGCCCCCACCAAGGACACGGTAAGACCCATTTCTTCATCCTCTTCTCGCCCCTGTTCACCTTTTATGTCCAACTTTTTAAAAACCTCAGACTCATTTCACCCTGTCCTCTCTTTCCTCAACTTCAGCTGACTGTTGTTTTTCAAGTTTGATGTCTCTTGTTGACCATAATGTTACACCTATGTGCTCTGTCCCTCCGTCAATCACCTGGTTTGAAAACTACAGGCTGGGTGGAATTAAATCCTTCATAACAGAAGCAGTGTTGATGCCATGCTTACTTTTGCCAAAGTGCTGAGGGGGGGAGTGTATAGCACCCTGAAGGAGAGTTTATCCAAACCTAAGGGCTCCGAGAGGCCCCTCTTTGCTATCTCATGGAAAAGTGCTGGGCACTGCACAGCTCAAGCTGCTTGTCCGTTTCTTGTTTTGGTGGCCGGGAGCAAAAACAGAAACCGTAACCTCTTACTTTATAAACAGTGTTAGTAATATAACCTACAACTGCAAGGACATCATCACCCAGGATCTCAAACTATACATGGCCAAAATATGCACTTAGCTTAACTCTTCTTCTACAGAATAAGCTCATGTTTTGGACAGATTTACTTTTCTTATGCAGAAAAGGTTTATAAATTGGTTATCTACTAAAAACTATACATGAATTAAACATGTTTTTTTTCTTGATGATAGTTTTCAGTGCTTTTGTATAATATGTTATACAAACATGTTATCTGCTACAATCTAAAGTGAAGTAGGATTCTTTAAAGGCATAGGACAATCTCGTCCTCACTGAGATCAGACCATACTTTCTCTGGCTAAAACCCTTTAGTGGAACAAAGTGTGACTTCTGAACCGTCTCTCTTCTTCCCAAAGCTTCAGAGTGTCTGTAAAGACATTTCCTACTTGGTTGACCCACTGAATAAGGTATAAAGTATTAAGAGTTTGGTCGATGTCTGACTCACTCGTCAGATTTCTTATTTTTCTGCCACAGTGGTTCAGCTCTTGAATTTTGGTCTTTGTATGTTTATTTTGGGTCTTTGCCGTTCTCATCTCAATCATTAGTGCTGTTTTTACTAAATGGTTTGTTCCCATGCTACTTTGAGTGTTTCTAAGTTCCCATGTCTCACTGTTCACATACATAATGTTTTACTAAGGGCTGTAGTCAAACTGAAAAAATCTTGGTCGACTGAAATCATACCTGCTCTCTTTGGAAAAAGAAAACTGCACATTAATTGAATTGGCCACAGTAAAAATACAAAGTGTTACTTCATATTAAAACTACAAACTATATATTAAAATATGCCAACCATGTTTGCAGTGAAAGCCTCAAGCTTTAAACACAAAGTGTGCTAACACAGGACACAGTTTTTAGATGACATGCCAACTGCTGTTTGCAAAGTTTGCAAGGCTCGACTTAAAACACAATGCAACCACACTGATGACTTCTTTCACGTGGTGCCAACTACATTGGAGCCAATGAATATAAAGTTGTAAAAACAAACCCACCCCTCGAAAATAATGGATTCATCTGGAGGGTTATTGATGTGACACTGACAGACCAATTAGAATTTAGTCTTTGGACAACTTGTCGACCAATCGAATGGGAGACTACAGCCCTCTGTTTATTAAAGCTGATGGTCAGTTTCCAGTTCTTCGACCACCATAATCGTTAGAGTTGCACTGTTATTTTTTGTGTTTTTTTGTCCGGTGAGACTGTGGGTATCATTGATAAAGGTTAAAAAATGAGTCAAAAAGCTGTGAATGTCATCAGCTCATTGTTCCATATCATGCATGACTCAGGGGCCATTATAAAAGAAGGGAGGGGGAAGGTTGCCTGTTATGTTCATGCAGTGATCAGTAATTAGCTCTGTCACTTCCATCCTCTATTTTCTGTTTTTTGTCTTTTATTCTGTTTTACTCAATGATTTATCTCAACTCCTTTTCTTTTGATCTTCCTTTTTCACCTCAATCTCTATCTAAATCTTTCTCTCCCTCTGTCCTTCCCTCCTCTCTTCTCTTCTGTCGTCATCCAGCATCTGGCCGTGACGAGGGACTACAGCTCGGAGTGTATGCGGCGCTACAGCTGGACTCCAGACACCGTGGACCACAGCCACAACACTGTGTCCAGCCCCATTCACTCTGGGTAAGAACAGCTGTACTTTCTCATGTTTACCAGCATGCACACGCATACAGTACATTACACAGACAAGTCTCATATTCTGCATGTGCATCCATGCAATTTATGCTGAAATCACATATTATATATACTTATTGCGCAAATATGTATTGTATTCTGTTCCACCTTCTCTCAAGAGTCAGTATTCAGCAAACCCTGCAGCACTGATGCAGACAAGGTGCAGGGCTGTGGGATTTCTGCAGTGCTGCTACTGTGCACATTACATTACAGCATAAATCCACAGTTCATCCTCTAAAGCTCTCACTGTGTTCACTGATATGCTCTGGTCCTGTCGTCGCAGTTTCAGAGAACAGACTCTGTGTGAGCTCAGTGGCTCATTTGTTTAATTTGTATAAACTGATAAGATTTTGCTCTCATGTCATTCATGTGCTTTGACTATATGAAGTTATAAAATGTAAAATTTTAGCTTTTTTTTTAAAGGCTGCTGTCTTTACACATAACTCAATGTGTCATTTCCTTGTTGTTATAATCAGATATGAGGGATCTGACGTGTCAAGATTTGTCTTGATGCATTTTTACTTTCTATGTTTGTACGTCTCTATAATTTTGTTCATTGCTGTTACGTCCTGTGTGTCCTCTTAATGTTTCTTTTGATTTTGAATCTCCCATTTCATCCTCTGTAGGGATAACAGATCCCAACAGTGGTTGTGAAACTCTGATACTAAAACTAGGTTCTGGGGATTTGCCTCCTGCATTGTCTCCGTGTGTTTATTTTGCAGCCTCTCCTCCCCGCTCCCTCAGTATGACTCCAGGTGATGACTGAGTTCGCTGCTTACACCCATGATGCCGCAGTGATGTCTCTCACTTCTCCACCTCTGTCTCCCTCTCATCTCTTCACACACACTCGCTCTCTCTCTCTTCTCCTCCTCCAGTCTGTGCTCGTCTCATCTGTGTGGTCTTGTGTTACATTTTGCATTGCGTAGTCTTTAGAAGTGTGTGGTCAACATGTTTGGGAGTCTTGATGTGCTGTCTCTCTCTCAGACAGTCTCTCTCTCTCTCAGTGCACATTATGAATAAATCTTCCACAAAACATCACAGGGATTCTCGTGTTCTCAACACACAGTATCAGAGGAAAAATAAAAAGTAATACAATGAAGAGTTTTTATGCCTCTACTCCACCCCATCCTCACTCTTAAGTCGTGTCAATGATTATATTAATATTTGAAGAATGGGACACATTACAAATATCCCATTGGTGAAAACATGTGTGCAGGTGTTTAGTATTTGATCACTGAATGCCTCTTTAGAGAAACTGAAACTTTGGCAACAATCTCACTTTCAGCCTCTGAACTGGAAACTAAACTCTCTGTGCCTTCATTAGCACCAAGTTTAGTTTCAGACGTGTTTAATGTTCTAAATTGAGGCCGATGAAGTTGAGAATGTCAAACTTTCAGAACTCAAAGCAACTTTTTTTTCTTCTTTCTCTCATTCTATCTCCTGCTCCCTCTCTCTTCTTGTTATTTTCTCTCTTTTCCTTACTTTATTTGGGTGTACGGTGATCACAGCATGGGAATCGTCCTCCTCACTTGTGTCCGTGGTTTGGCTTCTGTCTATCTTTCTCTCTGTCTGTCTTTTTTCCCCTCCTCTAACATTGCTCTTTTTCATCTCACAGGTTCTTGGTTAGCTTCATGGTGGACGCCCGCGGTGGCTCCATGAGAGGCAGCCGCCACAATGGCATGCGCATCATCATCCCTCCCAGGAAGTGCACTGCACCCACACGCATCACATGTCGTCTGGCCAAGAGGCACAAGCTGGCCTACCCCCCTCCCATGGTGGAGGGAGAAGGGCTGGTCAGCCGGCTGGTGGAGGTTGGACCAGCCGGGGCTCAGTTCCTCGGGTACGAAGCTCAGGACTACAAATCATTTCTAATAATGTGATAATATATTGTATTGCAACATATTAACCAGAAACTTCTCTCAGCCCTGTGATTGTGGAGATCCCTCATTTTGGTTCCATGCGAGGAAAAGAGAGGGAGCTGATTGTGTTGAGGAGCGACAATGGTGACGCGTGGAAGGAGCACCAGTCTGATGGCAGACCAGAAGACCTTTTTGACCTGCTCTCTGGGATGGATGAAGGTATGGAAAAGTTATTCCGGGCAGTCCAACGTTAACCAATGAGACTGCAAAGACAGTTTTCTCCACGGTATATCTGAACGAGTGAAGGTGAACTGTACCACTCAGGAAAACATATACTACATAGCCCAGGGCGATGTCAGCTGGTGACCTAGAAAATCTGATTTCCACCCCAAAAGCTTTTTTTTCCTTTTAATTCAAGCAGTTTAACCTGTTTACTGTCTTTTTTGTCATGATACTGACCAAAATGCCAAACTTCAATATCACCCAATGGTCAAAAGATAACACAGATTAAATGTTGCTTAAAATCACATGCATATGGAACTATTTTCTGTCACAGAGCTGGACAGCCCTGCTGAGTTGGAGAAGAAGCGAATTTGCCGCATTGTCACCAGAGATTTCCCTCAGTATTTTGCGGTGGTGTCGCGGATAAAGCAGGAGTCGAACCACATGGGTCCGGACGGAGGCATGTTGTCCAGCAGCACCGTGCCCATGGTGCAGGCGTCATTCCCACAGGGGGCGCTCACCAAGAAGATCCGTGTAGGCCTGCAGGTACAGCAAGTGATTTGACTCTACCTGATATGCCTGGCCCAGTCATTTAAATAGAACGTTTAGGAAAAGATATAAGTTCTCACAGTTAAATGAACAAACATTGACTTGTGTTTAGGCCCAGCCTGTACCCGATGACATGGTGAGGGCAGTGCTCGGCAACAGAGCCACCTTCAGCCCCATCGTCACCGTGGAGCCCAGGAGGAGGAAGTTCCACAAGCCGATCACAATGACGATCCCTGTCCCACCTAGATCGGCAGAGGGCCATCCCAGCGGACACAGGGGGGACTCTGCACCGTGCCTACGTCTGCTGTGCAGCATCACAGGCAAGTAAACCTGAAGACAACGATAGAGTCTGAAAAACCTGTATGGTCATTCAAATTTCCTCTGGGGGACCTGAGATTACTTTTGACTGTCAATGCATCCTTCATGTATAATAAATGGTTATATAATAAATAAACCACTATGTTAGCAAATCAGAATCACTATAAATTGAAAATCTGTGTAAACATCAGCCCAGTGTTGATGTTACAGGCTGCTGGTCGACCGACGAAAGAAAAAAGTGTTGAGTATAAAAGCTAAAACACAGGTTTTACTCGAAAGTCAGTGAGGTCATGTTTTGTCCTTTGTTTCATACAGGAGGAACGTCCCCTGCCCAGTGGGAGGACATCACAGGGACCACACCGCTGTCCTTTGTAACTGATTGTGTCTCCTTCACCACAAATGTGTCGGCCAGGTGAGACACCCACACATGCAAACAACAAAACAACATACATGTTGCACCACGAAGAAGAGAGTTCTGAATGTGATATAGGGAATTAACACTCAGCTAATGTAGAGCTTATGATGTTTTCTTGATTGAATCAAATACCAAAGTTTGACTGCTGAAGCTAAATAGGAGACTAATGAGACACAGTGTAGTTGTGCTGACACAAAAGTCAAATAATAATAACATTTTAGTTGCCCAAATAAGAACATTTGCTGTTTTTTCTCATAGATAGAAAATGATCTTCAATTAGTTTGACAGTAAATAAAGTAAAGCGTTTGATCCCGATTATAAAATGTAAGACTTTGGACTTTTAGTTGGACAAAACAAGACAGATTGTGTTTTATGGACATAAGGATGAGTGGAGAAAATAATTGACAGATTTATTTAAAATTCAAAAGCCCTTTCCTACCTGTCACTGCCAGTAGACCTCTTAGGAGGCCTCAGAGAGGAGACAGTGCAGCACCATGACGCAGAGAGAAGTTGGCAGTGAGTTGTAAAATCTATCACAAGAGAAAATCTCAAATTACTGTCATCTGACACTTGAATCCACAGAACAGTAGTTTATTCTCCTGACTCCTGTTTTCCCCCAAAATCTCCTTATTTCAGTGCATGCAAAAAGAGAGTGTGTTCCTCTCCTCGTCTTCTGCAGACGCACATCTGCATTTTGTTTAGGATCATTGTCGACACATTGCTATCTCAAATGCACCAGGTTCTTTACAACACAGTTAGAAAGTTTAATCTATTTATCAATCACATGATATTGGTGTTGTTTTTCTCCTCCTGATGCGACTTCTTTCTCTGTGGCTCTGAAACAAGTAAACAACATTTACACGAGGGGATTCAGTGTCACATCAACAGTAGATTGATAAGTCAGGCCTAGACCTCAGCCAGCGAATCTCTCGGTTACATGACACAATGTGATGAACCTTCATCTTAACTAGATTTGGATCATGTGGTGAGTGTGTGGCCTGTTATTAGAGGAGCACTCCTTGCTAATTACTACACAGCTGTCATGTGTCCGTGTTCAACCTTCAGGGAAATGACCCCAGTCGTTTTTATTTACTATTTATATTTATATTATTTCACTTATAATATAGTTTTTCAGGCCAAAAAAAGGTCTGATACAAAAATAGCCTCCTTCCCAGACTATCAGTAAATCATCTTTGAATCAGGTAAATTGTTTCCTTGGCTGACTTTCAGGTTTTTCATTTTCTTTTGTGTTTTTCCTCCTCTCCTCTCCTCTCCTCTCCTCTCCTCTCCTCTCCTCTCCTCAGGTTCTGGCTCGCAGACTGTCACCAGATTCCTGAGACGGTGAGTCTAGCGTCTCAGTTATACCGGGAGCTGATCTGCGTGCCGTACCTGGCCAAGTTTGTGGTGTTTGCCAAGATGAATGACATTGTCGAAGCTCGGCTGCGCTGCTTCTGCATGACGGACGATAAGGTGGACAAGACGCTCGAGCAGCAGGAGAACTTTGAGGAAGTGGCCCGGAGCAAAGATATCGAGGTGGGGTTGTGTGTTCGTGTCAAATTGCAAACACTGACAAATGAATACATCTGTTGAATGTTGTTCAAATGAAACAAAATATTAGTTTCAACCTCATCTGCAGAATACATTTAAGCTGTGATGTCACATTTTCTCTTGTAGGTTCTCGAGGGCAAGCCTATCCACGTGGATTGCTATGGCAACCTGTCCCCTCTCACTAAAAGTGGCCAGCAGTTGGTTTTTAACTTCTACTCCTTCAAGGAAAACAGGCTTCCTTTCAATGTGAAGGTAAAACTCTTATCCCTTATATCACCATCTCCTCTTTCCAGAAGCATTTACTCTGCATATTGTTCACTCTCATTAAATTTATAGAGATAACAGTTTTTAAATGTGAAATTTCTACTCCTGGATTCGGAAAGGAAACAACCTTTTCACCATTTTTGCAGTGTCGTTCTGCAATGTGATGCAATCTTTTGGCTATCTCCTACAGATCAGAGATATGGGCCAGGAGCCATGTGGCCGCCTCTCCTTCTTGAGAGAGCCAAAAAACACCAAAGGCCTTCCACAGACTGCCATCTGTAATTTGAATATCACACTGCCAACCCACAAGAAGGTAGGATCAAGTGTTTGAATAGTTAGTCCACAAAGGCCACATCATATCATCCACATGTTAATGACATTGAGAGACAGAAAGCAGTGTTGTCCTGACGTCAAGAGGAGCCACTGACATTCATTTGGTCTATAAACAACTGCCTGCTGCTTGTGTCTATTGGTGTTAAAGCCTGTGCCAGTCATAAGACCCCACAACGTACACACGCAGCCACACATGCACATCATGCTTTGTTGTATTGCCTGGCTCACTGTGGGTACATACAAATTTTGCAAAAAAGAAAAAAACACTCTGTGTTTGTGGTGTTGATTGATCACAGGAAACTTTAATCATTTTGCTTTTGCTTTTGTTATTTTGCTGTTTATAATTTGTTTGATTAATCTCAGGTTTTTTCTGATGCCTTTTGTTGTTTTTGCTGCTCCATTTTCATCCCCTGAATTTTAATTTCTGCCTCCCCCCCCCGCTCCCGATAACTTCCCTGCTCTCCATTGTGTCATCTCTCTCCTCTCCTGCAATGCATCTTGGAATACCACAGGATATGGAGTCTGATCCTGATGATGAGGTAAACAGATTCTTCATCATCACATGGAGGCGCTTCTTCTTTGTTGTCCTTTCTGTTTGCTTTACTGCAGATGCTGTGGTAAATATGTGTGTGGCGAATATTTTGTCTCTGTGCAGCACCTGCGTGTGAAAGATGCTTCTGATCGCACATTTTTTTTATTTACAAAGCTACGTCATTGCAGAAGTGACCCCATGTAGTGCATGAGTGGAAGTGGCAATTGTTTTAATCAGCGAGGATTTATTTATTGTTGTCTTCATCCCAAGTCCAGTGGAGAACAGTTACTGTGCCACACCTCGGCTTGTTTTTCATCTCTATCTTCCTTCACATACATGTTCAACAAGAAATCACCAAATCTCCATCCTTACTATTAACCCATCCAACGATTCACACAGGACTCTGGTATCTCTTGTGGGCTAAAGATGAAACACTAACTAACTCTTATTATTTGTCCACTTAGATATTGTCGCGTTCTATTTTTAGATTATCCTTTCTTCATCCTAGTCGTCTGCCTTTGTGTTACAGAGAACGCTAACTCTCTAAGCTGCATGCCAACACATTTACAACATTTACCAAAGGGAGATTAGGCTGTTTTAATGTTTGAGTGTTTACGTAAGTAGTGTCCGTGTTTGTTTTGCTCTTTCAACACAAATATATCAACCCACTCATTAGACAGAATATTTATGTTGGACAACCTCACCACCAGATTATTAAATCAGTTTGTGTTCAATGCCAACATAAAAGAATGATTCCATCTACTACCACACAGTTTGGCAAACATCACGGTTAGAGTTTGCAAGACAAGTCATTCTTTCAAAAAAACCAGCACTGATTATTTTAGAGGGACAAAAATAGACTCACATTTATTTAGTAGCATTATTTTTCATCATGAAACGCAGAATTGTCCAATATAAACTTAATTCTTGCGGACTGGGCTGAAAATGTATCACAGGACTAATATTGAATTAACACAACTCCTACCACTACTGTAATTGTATTAAGGTGTCCCATGTCACCTGTCACATGTCACTTCCATGTCGTGGAGGTTGAATTTTGTCACTTGCTGGAAAAGGCCATACAGACAAAGCTTACATTGTCTGTAATGATTATATTGTAATGACGTAGAGAAATGCAGTGAGAGAAACGGTCCATTACTCAGATGAGACATACAGTTCGCCTGCAGTGCCTCCTTGTGCCTTTACTAACAGCATGTACTGCTTCACTAAAACAGGACAGTGTCTGCGCACCACAGCGTCTAACTTACAAATAACATTAACTTTTAGACCTAATTCTGAAAGATAATAACCACATCTCACCATACTTTTTTATGTTGAAGCATCTTTTGTTTTTTTTTTGTTTGTTTCAGACTGAAAAGCCCGAACGACGTCATACCTTTGCCTCCTTAGCTTTGCGTAAGCGCTACAGCTATTTGACCGACCCAGCAGCGAGTGAGTTTCCCATTTTTACTTTCGTGAAAATTTTCAATTGGTTTTAGATAATTTTGTAATTTGAATCAGATGCCCTCTTCATGTGACACATACTCTGGTCATTTGTCATTCATCAAACATTTGCATGGTTTACTGTGTCTTACGCTTCGCTTACACACCCCATGTTGACAAAAAAAGTCTCCCTGGTTCAACTGTTCCGTTATTTAACGTTTGTGAAAACACTGGGAATCATTGTCTGTCTGTTCATTTATCATTTGAACAAAAATGTTTCAATTCATGTTGAATAAAAATATTTTTTGAATTGTTCGCATTCTTTTAGTGGCCATTTCACTCTTATTGGCTTTCTGATTGTGTGCTGCTGTGTATATCAATGTGGTAACGGGTTGCACTTTATATAATGTGATTTCTCTACAGTGAGACTATGTTAGACGATTTTGCCATTTACAAAGTGTTGGCATACATTTCACTGGATTCATTATTAATAAATACAGTGTCCTTGTTGCACTTTATAAGGACACAAGTGTTGCACAGTGTTGTAAACAATAATGACTGATTTATTGTTACTTTTTTGTAAAGTGCAACCTCGTATTTTATTTTTAAGCCGTGACCAGACAAGTAAAGTGATATTTATTTTATTATATACACTTGTGGGGTCATCTCTGGCATTGGAAATGAACCAAATGAAATCATAATCACAAGTCAGTGAAAACTGTACAAGGCACTGCTGCAAGGAGGCAAATAGATTAAGCACATCAAAAGTCAATGGAATTTTATTTTGATTATGTCTTTTCTTTTTTGTCACCTTTATCATGTCAATCATTTTTGTTCCTATACGTTGTTTATCAGGTTTATTTTGTCACAAGTCACTGCCATTTCATCCTGGACATTTGAATAAGGGCCTTTATTACATTTGACAGTTGACAAAAGCTTTCTCAGTTTGAACTGTTATGTTGTTTTAAACCTTTGTCTTGCTACCGTCAATAATGCTGTTTCTGACTGACTCAAATTTCTCTTTCTGGTTTTTATCTTTTATTTCATATTATTTCACGTTACATTTTATGTTTGCCTCCTTATTGCTTTTGGTTTTAATTATGTTCGAAGAAACAACTGATCGAAGCTCGCCGAGAACACAGCCTTCTAGCTACCCTCACAAACCTGTCTTTTCAACGAGATCTTATCAGGCGTGGTCGCCTGTTCCTGTCGCCATCCCTAGCCAAGCCAAATCTGGGTTTGGCTCCATCTCCAGTTCATCATCCAACACGCCTTCTGCCTCTCCACTAAAGTCTGTCTGGTCCATCAACTCTGCCTCCCCCATCAAGACCAACATCCCTGGATCACCTGCCTCTTCTGTTAAGTCAGTTAGTGACATGGCCTCTCCCATCAGATCTTACAGAACCATCTCCTCTCCTATAAAAACTGTAGTCCAACAAGTCCAGTACCCGAGCCAGGTCTTGTCTAGTCCCCTGGCCTCACCAGGGAAAAGTGCCCCAGACCCAATGTCTATGAAAGGACTGGCGGCATTATCTGCTAGGACCTCCCCTATAACTGTCTCTGCAGGAGGAAGCCCTCTTCTTGAGAGAACATCCATAGGCATGACGCCACCAACTTCTCCCAAATCATCTCTGACTATGTTTAGTTCACCCTTACCATACAAGACTGTTATGGGGGGCTCTTGTGGCTCCACACCTTCCTCCTCACCAATCAAAACAGTCCCTGGTCTCTCATCTGTGCGTTCCTTCGCTTCAGAAGTCACTGGCCCTGCAAGAAACCTGTTCTCTTCTCTTTCATCACCACTTAAATCCAACACCCCTCCAAGTGCTGCATCTCTGATCAATGGAACCGTATCTCCAGCACAGTATCGCTCTTCATCCCCAACATCTCTTCTCTCCAGCAGCCTGCAAGAGAGAATACAAGCAACCACCAATGCTGCGACCACAAATGTCAATGCAGCATTTGATGAGGTTGAAAAAACATTGAATTCTTGTTCTGCAGGCTACGGCACCTTGAAGTCCTTGTCCTCCTCTGGATCTTCCTCGTATCAGTCCATGAGATCATCTGCCTCTAATTCCCTTTACAACTCTCTAAGGCCCTCTCCAAATGCCACCACTGCTGTTACATCCAGTTCAATGACTGTCCCGGTGTACTCTGTTATTAATCTGCTGCCAGAGCCCCAGTTTAAAAAGTTACCTGAGGTGTCCAAATCAGCTGCTGCCCTCCTGTCCCCACGGAAGACTGTGCCCACTGAGGTGAATTCTCAGTTGCAGTCTTCCTTTTCCAGAACTCTTTCTCCCATCAAAGCCTCTCTTTTTTCTGCTGGCCTAAAATCAAACACCATATCACCATTGTCATCCAGCCAAGAGATTCTGAAGGATGTAGCTGAAATGAAAGAAGACTTGATACGAATGTCAGCCATTTTACAGACAGATCCAAATTCCACAGCAAATAAAGGATTTCAGTCTGATTCTCCCAAGGAGGTCAAAATGGAGGACGAGGAGCCGTACAGAATTGTGGAGAAAGTAAAACAAGATTTAGTAAAAGTGAGCGAAATCCTTACTAAAGATGCTGTGAAAGATGGTAGGGTTTCTCTGGCAAGGGGTGCTTTGGATGACATACACTTTTCGAAAGTGCAAGTTGAACAACCACCAAGCAACTGGAGCTATCCACCAAGATACGAGACTGTGGTTCCTCAAGCCAAATCAAAAACAATACCAGATAGAGATTTCAATCTCTCCAAAGTGGTTGACTACCTGACCAATGATGTTGGTAGCAGCTCTTTCTCCAAAATGCATGACACAAAGCATAAAGCCGATGAAAGCAAGAGAGAAGGAGAGGGCAAGGAGAAGCAGAAACGTGTCCTAAAACCCACCATAGCCGTTCAGGAGCATAAGCTCAAAATGCCTCCAACAAACATGCGCTCTTCAGCTTCAGACAGAGAGATCAGTAAAGTAGCAGATGCACTTTTTGGAGCTGACACTGTGCTAGAATCCCCTGATGATATCTCACATGAACAGGATAAAAGCCCCCTCTCGGACAGTGGTTTTGAGACCAGGAGTGAAAGGACACCCTCTGCCCCTCAAAGTGCTGAAGGAATGGGCCCCAAGGCCCTTTTTCAGGATATCCCAGTTCCACCAGTGATCACTGAGACTAGGACTGAGGTTGTCCATGTCATCAGGAGCTATGAGTCTCCAGAGGATAACAAACAACTTCCAATGGAGGATACACTTGCTGTCAGATATATTGATTCAGATGCCAAAGGTCATCTAAATCAAGCTACACCAACTTCAGAACATAATAAGTGCTACTCAATAAAAGTCAGCCCTGATGAAGATCCAATGGGAAAGGGGATGAGAGTAAAGGAGGAGACTCACATCACTACCACCACCAGGATGGTTTACCACAAACCTGGCAAAGAAGCACCATCTGAGAGGTGTGAAGAAACCATGTCTGTGCATGACATAATGAAGGCTTTTCAGTCAGGCAAGGACCCTTCTAGAGAACTCGCTGGACTCTTTGAACACAAGTCTGGCAGTGAAGAGACATCACAAAGAGTCCTTGAGGACATCAACTCCAAACCTAAAGTTGAAAGAATAATTGAGGTCCACATTGAAAAGGGCAATAAAACAGAACCAACAGAGGTCATCATCAGAGAGACAAAAGAGAAGGAGATGTATTACTACCCAGGGAACAGACAGGAAGTGGATGAGCCTGAGGAATCACTACCAGTGTACCTTGACTCCCCCAGAGTAAACACACCCATGTCTCAGGAGGAAGACAGTCGCCCTAGTTCAGCCCAGCTCATGGCAGATGACTCTTACAAAACCCTAAAGCTACTTAGTCAGCAGTCTGTAGAGTACAATGAGGATGAGTCATCTGAGCTTAGGGGAGAATCTTATAATTTTGCAGAGAAAATGCTTCTCTCTGAGAAATTTGACCAGTCTCATTCTGACACAGAGGAATATCTGAGAGACAGGACTCACTTCCACTCACCGGACAGAAACAGTGAGGGTAGATCAGTTGCGCCAAGGACAGAGTATGTTTTCAGGTCGCCAAGAAATGTGTTTGACAAATCAGGAAGAATGGCCAGTGTTGATGATAACTTTGACAAACTGACACTTTTGCAGTATTCGTCTGAACCTGGAAGCCCAAAGCAATCTGTTTGGATGCGGGTGTCAGATGACACACAGAGTAAGGAGAGAGAAGAGCTTATGTATGAGGATAGAGTGGACAGAACTGTAAAAGAGGCACAGGAAAAACTCAGTCAAGTATCTCAGTTTTTTCGCGATAGAACAGAACAGCTCAATGATGAGCTCTCATCTCCAGAGAAGAAATCTCGTAGACCCGACTTCAGAGAATCGCGATCAGGGCCGAGCTCTACACACAGCAGTCCAGAGAGGTCAGCTTACAAGAATGGGGCAAGTGGCGAAGAGTGGAGCAGAGAAAGGCTTAGAGACAGGTTCAGCTCCAGTGACAGGAAATGTGCCAGCTTACCCAGCAGTCCAGAAAGGAGAGTACTGTTGCAGTACAGTGATTCAGACCCAAGAAAACAAGGAGATGGTAAATCCCAGGGAATCCAAGGTGAAAACTCTAAACCTTTTCAAATACCTTCCTCAAAAGTGAGTGCAGTGAGGCTTAAGTTTGAGCAAGAGGCTAAAAGGCAGGATAGGACTCCTCAAGGTGTCCAAAATTCTAATGCTCCTATTAGGAAACTACAGGATAGTAAGCTACCTGTGTATCAAGTCTTTGCTGGTCCAAATATTCCAAAAACTCCAGACAGTCCAGGAAATCAGAGGAGATGTTTGGGTAGTGAATCAAATAAGTTCTCTCCCAAGCAAGAGACCAGTGAAAACGTTCAGGAGGAGAAAAAGCTATTTAAAACTTGGGAGAGCCAAGGTTATGGAAGCTATAAACCCCAATCTCCCAAACTATCTCATTCATTAATCCATGATTCCATGAATGATGGCAATAACAGCGATTCCCCAAGACAGGAAACGACCAAGAAAATAATCTACACAGAATTTGTTGTTCGAGAAAGTCCAAATACCAATGATAGTCTAAAAAAAAACTCGGAATCACAAATTCCTATTAGAAAGCTTTCTAATTTCTCAGAAAATCAGAAATCCACCTCTTTAAAGTTAGATGCCTCTGTTGAACCATGTGAGAGGGCGGGGTCTCATATACCGACTTTAACTAGAAGTCGGTTACACAGTAGCTCTGAATCCAACAAGTCCACTCGTGCATCATCAGTAGGAAAATCCACAGACTCATCAGATGGTAGCCAGTCAACCATAGTGTGCAACGGTGTTGATGACAACCAAATAGAGTATTTGGAACAAATAACTCCTGTAGTTGTCACAGAGGGTTTCAGAGATATTAAACCCTTACCTGTGTATGTTAGCATCCAAGTAGGAAAGCAGTACGAGAAAGAAACAGCCTCGGGGCAGTTGGGAACATACAAAAAGATAGTAAGCCATGAGAGTAGGACAGTGCATGAGACAAGGGGTGCATTTTACAATGTCAAGCAAAAGCAGTCTCCATCTCCTCAAGGAAGCCCAGAAGATGACACTCTCGAACAAGTGACTTTCATGGATAGCTCTGGGAAAAGTCCTGTTACCCCTGAGACCCCCAGCTCTGAGGAAGTCAGCCTGACCTCAAGAGCACCAGACTCAGTGATAGGCCTTATGCCTGGGATGCCAAGCACTATCCTAGAGGAGTCTGAGGAAGAAGAAGGACAGACTTTCATCTACAAGGGGACCTCAAAGGAAATATCTAAGCCAGCTCACCCAGAAAGTCACATTAAAAAACAACATGATACAGAGAGACAGAAATCAAAAGAGAAAAGAGTGGCTTATATAGAGTTCCCACCTCCTCCTCCTTTAGAGACAGAGCAGTCTGACCCTGAGAAAAGGGGATCATGTGCCTCTTCTGAGGCAGAGACAGAGATGATGGAGGTAAATCTCCAAGAGGAGCATGATAGGCACCTATTAGCTGAGCCTATCATCAGGGTGCAGCCTCCATCCCCTATTCCCCCAGGAGCAGATAACAGTGACTCTAGTGATGATGAATCTGTGTTCCATCCCATCCCTGTCAAAAAGTACACCTTCAAAATGAAAGAGGAGGGAGAGAAACTCTCAAATAACAAACAATCTGAGAAAAATGGAAATAATGAGTCTGGAATCAATGGTGAAGTAAAGGTAGAAGATTCCGACTTTGAACAAAACGGCAATGACCAGTCAATCACAGACTGCTCTATAGCAACCACTGCTGAGTTCTCTCATGATACGGATGCAACTGAAATAGACTCTTTAGATGGGTATGACCTTCAGGATGAGGATGATGGACTGAGTGAAGACCCTAAAACATCAAGTCTGTCCAATGATGGAAAAACAACAGACCGCTCATTTAGTCAGTCGAAGCTTGAAGTCATAGAGGAAGAGAAATGTGAGGAAGGAGGGGATAATGGAAAGACTAAAACCAGTACATCGTCAAAATGCAGTGGAGAAGAAAAAGATTATACCCTTGAAGGAAGACATCCAGATAGGCAGATCTATGGAGAAAATTGCTTTGCCTACCAACTTGAAGAGGAGTTGAATTCTACCTTTAAGACTGTTGCCACCAAAGGCCTGGACTTTGACCCCTGGTCCACCAAGGGGGGAGATAATGATGGAGTTTTTGAATCCAAAACAAAAGACGAGGATCCTAAGCCCTTTGGTTTATCGGTGGAGGACAAATCACAGGCTACAACACCTGACACAACCCCTGCTCGAACACCGACTGATGAGAGCACACCAACTAGTGAGCCTAACCCCTTCCCTTTCCACGAAGGAAAGATGTTTGAGATGACCCGCAGTGGTGCTATTGACATGAGCAAGCGGGACTTTGTTGAAGAGAGGCTTCAGTTTTTCCAGATTGGTGAGCATTCCTCTGACCCTAAAACAGGGGAAAAGGGGAGAGGGGGCAAGATCCAGGGGGTAATTTCCTCTCAGTCAAAAACAGGGGAAAGGGCCACAGTAGATGGAAAGGTGAATGTTATAGATACTACCACAGACAGCAGCACTACACCAGCAACACCAACAGCAACAACAGCAAAATGCAGCCCTGCACAGCCTGGCAGTGACACTGGCAATACCGGTGCTGATGCCCCCACCTGCGAAGCCATAGCTGAGACCGCCTCCTCTTGCACAATTACAGCCTCTAAGGTTGATCCCAAATTACGCACTCCTATTAAGATGGGCATAGCTGCCTCTATAACTGTGAAAAAAGACTCAGGGGATCTCACAGATTGTAAAGCTGAGATGTCAGAGGGACAAATGGTGCCAGAATACATCAGTATAGAGGGTCAGTGTGCGGAAAGTCAGTCTAGCAGACACAGTGAGCCCGAGACAGAGATAAGAGACTTCCCTTCAGAAAACTGCAACAACAACAATAATCTTGAGTCCTCCAGTGTTCAGGCCAACTACATTCAGTGT